>NC_135884.1:9452429-9877429 GCF_964194155.1 Cetorhinus maximus | reverse complement strand
CCGTTCCATTCCTCCATTTGCAACGGGTTTGTGGAAAAAATACGAAGAAACTGGCGAGGAAACAGAAGGAGATTCCTGGCCTCACTGCGAGCATCAGGAACAAACAGGACTTTTTTTTTTTGTGTTGTGCCAGAATTCCTTTGCACTGAAGTCACTGGATTTTAAGGAGATTTACAGCGGTGTTTTGGCAGTGAGAGAGCAAGCTGAAGGGTGGCTGCCTGTTTGGAGCAGTCTCCAGTTTTCAGTGGTCACTTGATAAATGACTGCAGCTGGGACAAAGGGGAGTGTGCTTGGCTGTGAGGTGGGTCAGTGATCTGGTGGGTGCAAACATCTTCACTTAAAACTCACGGCAAAACCATTATTTTTATTTTTGCCAAACATATACAGCTGTAGATTAACCCTTTCGGTGCCAGGCAGAAAACAACTTGCATTTCTATAGCAACTTCAAAGTTATTTTTTTTTATTCATTCACGGGATGTGGGCTTCGCTGGCTGGGCCCAGCATTTATTGCCCATCTCTAATTGCCCCTTGAGAAGGTGGTGGGTGAGCTGCCTTCTTGAACCGCTGCAGTCCATGTGGTGTAGGTACACCCACAGTGCTGTTAGGGAGGGAGTTCCAGGATTTTGACCCAGCGACAGTGAAGGAATGGTGATATATTTCCCAGTCAGGATGGTGAGTGTTTTGGAGGGGAGTGTTGCATGCATTGCTGCCCTTGTCCTTCTAGATGATAGCGGTCGTGAGTTTGGAAGGTGCTGTCTAAGGAGCCTTGGTGAGTTCCTGTAGTGCATCTTGTAGATGGTACACACTGCTGCTACTGTGCACCGGTGGTGGAGGGAGTGAATGTTTGTGGATGGGGTGCCAGTCAAGCGGGCTGCTTTGCCCTGGATGGTGTCAAGCTTCTTGGGTGTTTTGATGGAGCTGCACTCATCCAGGCAAGTAGAGAGTACTCCATCACAATCCTGACTTGTGCCTTGGACAGGCTTTGAGCCACAAAATCTCCAGCTTCTGACCTGCTCTTGTAGCCACTGTATTTATATGGCTAGTCCAGTCCAGTTTCTGGTCAATGGTAACTCCCAGGATGTTGATAGTGGGGGATTCAGCGATGGTAATGGCATTGAATGTCAAGGGGCGATGGTTAGATTCTCTCTCTTGTTGGAGATGGTCATTGCCTGACACTTGTGTAGTGTGAAAGTTACTTGCCACTTATCAGCTCACCCTGGATATTGACCAGGTCTAGCTGCATTTGGGCATGGACTGCTTCAGTATCTGAGAATGGTGAATGGTGCTGAACATTGTGCAAACATCTCCACTTCTGACCTTATAATGGAGGGAAGGCCTTTGGTTTAGCTGAAGGTAGCTGGGCCTAGGACACTACCCTGAGGAACTCCTGCAGTGATGTCCTGGAGCTGAGATGATTGACCTCCAATAACCACAACCATCTTCCTTTGTGCTAGGTATGACTCCAACCAATGGAGAGTTTTCCCCCTGATTCCCATTGACTTCAGTTTTGCTAGGGCTCCTTGATGCTACACTCAGTCAAATGCTGCCTTGATGTCAAGGGCAGTCACTCTCACCTCACCTTGGGAGTTCAACTCTTTTGTCCATGTTTGAACCAAGGTTGTAATGAGGTCAGGAGCTGAGTGACGCTGCTGGAACCCAAACTGAGCGTCGGTGAGCAGGTTATTGCTAAGCAAGTGCCACTCGATAGCACTGTTGATGACCCCTTCCATCACTTTACTGATGATCAAGAGTTGACTCCTGGGGTGGTAATTGGCTGGGTTGGATTTGTCCTGCTTTTTGTGTACAGGACATACCTGGGCAATTTTCCACATAGCCGGGTAGATGCCAGTGTTGTAGCTGTACTGGAACAGCTTGACTAGGGGCACGGCAAGTTCTGGAGCACAAGTCTTCAGTACTATTGCTGGAATATTTTCATAGCCTTTGCAGTATCCAGTGCCTTCAGCCACTTCTTGAAATCACGTGGAATGAATTGAATTGGCTGAAGACTGGCATCTGTGATACTGGAGAGGAGGCACTTCTGGCTGAAGATGGTTGCAAATGCTCCAAGCCTTATCTTTTACATTGATGTGCTGGGCTCCAGTAGTGAGAAAATATCCCAAGGCCCTTCACAGGAACACTATTGGGCTGAACTTGACATCGCGATCATAAGGCCATAAGAAATAAGAGCAGGAGCCGGCCATTTGGTCCATTGACCCTGTTCCGTCATTCAATGGGGTCCTGGCTGATCCGATTGTGGTCATAATGCCAGTTTCCTGCTGACCCTCGATACTCTCGACTGTCCTTGTCGATCAAAAATCTGTCTAACCCGGCCTCGAATATATTCAATGACCCAGCCTCCACTGCTCTCTGTGGAAGAGAATTCCAATGGCTGACAACCTCTGAGAGAAGACATTCCTCCTCATCTCCAACTTAAATGGGAGGCCCTTACCTTTAAACTGTGCCCCCGGCTATAGATAAAAGCAAAAAAACTGCGGATGCTGGAAATCCAAAACAAAAACAAAAATACCTGGAAAAACTCAGCAGGTCTGGCAGCATCTGCGGAGAGGAGCACAGTTAACGTTTCGAGTCCGAATGACCCCCTAGTTATAGATTCCCCCAAGAGCGGAAACATTCTCTCAAGTACAAAAGCTTGGCCTAGGACGTAGGTTTTAAGAAGCGTCCTAATGAAGGAGGGAAAACGTTGGAGAGGTTTATGGAGCGAATTCCAGAGCTTTGTGCCCAAGGCAGTTGGGGGCACCAATGGTGGAGCGATGAGAATCGGCAATGCACAGGAGGCTAGAATTGGATCAGCCAGTCATATATTACCTGACTTTTCAGTCAGGAGATGCGAGGGAAAGGCAATGGGGGGGGGAAATGTGAGGAAGAACTATTTATGCAGCGAGTGGTCATGACTTGGAACTTGCTGCCTACGAAGGTGGTGGAAGCAGAGATGATCAATGATTCCAAAAGGAAAGCAAATGGAAGTAAACTTCAGGGAAATAAACTTGAAGGGCTACAGAGCTAGAGTGGGAAAATGAGACTGACTGGATTGCTCCACAGAGAGCTGGTCTGGGATTGATGGACTGGATGGCCTCATTCGGTGCCATAATGACCCCATGACCTCCTCCCACCACCACAATTTTTTTCTTCTCCCCCTGAAGAATTGCTGATTTTAGCACCTGGTTGTTTCCAGGATTTGTACTTCTGGATCGAAGTTCATGATTCAGTCTGCCCTGCCACCAAATACGGGCAAACCAGTGCCATGGTGGTGGTCTCTGGGTGGTATATTGTCACGCTGTAATCCTCCTCACCATGCGCTACAATTCTTTACCCGACTGTACATCATGCGTGAACGGGCTGTTTCACGGTAAGACTGATGCCGCATGGCCCTGACACACACCCCCACACCCATACACACCCCCACACCCATACACACCCCCACACCCACACACACCCCCACACCCATCTACACTCGCACACGCCCACACACGTACACACACACACACATGCATGCACACGTGCACATATGCAGACACCCACACATGCAGACACCTGCACACAGACACACGCGCACACATGCATACATTCGTACACCCTCGTGTATACACCCTCACGTGTGCACCCTCACGCACACACCCAACACCCATTCTCACACACGCATATGCTCACGCCCACACCCACCCTTGCACATGCACGCACCCTCACATTCATGAACGCACGCACACATGTAAATGCACGAGCATGAACACATGCACACACACATACACCCTTGCACACGCATATGCACATAAGCACACACGCACATGCTCACACACATGTCCGTCCGGTGGGGTGGGGCTGACTGGGGTACGGGGGTAGCAGTGCACACCGCAATTGCCAACCCAACTGATATCCCAAAACATAGGCCCATCTCCGCCCAAAGCAATGCCCGTCACAAGTCATTCTCTCTCAGGGCCACTATGCTCAAAAGAGAGCATGTCGGATATGAACTACTTCCCCAAAATTTTTCTGTAACTGCATATCTCCTACAGAATCCTAAATTTGCTCTCCCATCAAAGCTAAGTATGCATCCCAAGTCATTAATATAGATAGTAAATAATTAAGGCCCTAGGGCTGATCCTTGTGACACTCCACTGGTTACGTCTTTCCAACCTGAAAAAGACCCATTAATCCCGACACTCTGTCTTCTGTGTGTTGACCAATCCTCAATCCATGCTAATACATTACCCCCAGTGCCTTGAGCTCTTATCTTGTGTACTAACCTTTTATGTGGCACCTTATTGAATGTCTTCTGGAAATCCAAATACACTACATCTACTGGTTCCCCTTTATCAACTCTGTTTGTTATGTCCTCAAAGAACTCTGGCAAATTTGTCAAACATGATTTCCCTTTCACAAAGCCATGTTGACCCTGTTTGATTGCGTTAAGCTTTTCTAAATGTCCTGCTATCCATTCATTAATAATGGACACTAGCATTTTCCCAACGACAGATGTTAGGCTGACTGGCCTATAGTTTCCTGCTTTTTATCTCCCTCCCTTCTTGAACAGGGGTGTCACATTAGCAGTTTTCCAATCCGCTGGGACCTTCCCAGAATCCAGTGAGTTCTGGAATATTTCGACCAATGCCTCCACTATCTCTGCAGCCACTTCCTTTTAATATGGTGCACCTTTGCTAATGACTGAAGTGGCCAATCTTTGAGAGGCACGGGTGCCTCACATGAAGCTACCAAGTACTGTTGTGCATTGTTGTTTTCAGCGTTGCCGTCTGTTGCCAAGCCGCTGTAGAGTAGCGTGGTTAAAATCTGAGATGTGCAATAGGCAAGGATCGGAGGAGCGCAGAGACTTTGGCACAAAAATCTAGGCTGACACTGAGGGAGTACTGCAGTGTCGGAGGGTCAGTACTGAGGGAGTAATGCACTGTCGGAGGGTCAGTACTGAGGGAGTACTGCACTGTCGGAGGGTCAGTACTGAGGGAGTACTGCACTGTCGGAGGGTCAGTACTGAGGGAGTACTGCACTGTCGGAGGGTCAGTACTGAGAGAGTACTGCACTGTCGGAGGGTCAGTGCTGAGGGAGTACTGCACTGTCGGAGGGTCAGTGCTGAGGGAGTACTGCACTGTCGGAGGGTCAGTGCTGAGGGAGTACTGCACTGTCAGAGGGTCAGTGCTGAGGGAGTACTGCACTGTCGGAGGGTCAGTGCTGAGGGAGTACTGCACTGTCGGAGGGTCAGTACTGAGGGAGTACTGCACTGTCGGAGGGTCGGTGCTGAGGGAGTACTGCACTGTCGGAGGGTCAGTACTGAGGGAGTACTGCACTGTCAGAGGGTCAGTACTGAGGGAGTACTGCACTGCTGGAGGGTTATTGCTGAGGGAGTACTGCACTGTCGGAGGGTCAGTACTGAGGGAGTACTGCACTGCCGGAGGGTTATTGCTGAGGGAGTACTGCACTGTCGGAGGGTTATTGCTGAGGGAGTACTGCATTGTCGGAGGGTCAGTGCTGAGGGAGTACTGCACTGCTGGAGGGTTATTGCTGAGGAAGTACTGCACTGTCGGAGGGTCAGTACTGAGGGAGTACTGCACTGTTGGAGGGTCAGTACTGGGGGAGTACTGCACTGTTGGAGGGTCAGTACTGAGGGAGTACTGCACTGTCGGAGGGTCAGTACTGAGGGAGTACTGCACTGTCAGAGGGTCAGTACTGAGGGAGTACTGCACTGTCGGAGGGTCAGTACTGAGGGAGTGCTGCACTGTCGGAGGGTCAGTGCTGACGGAGTACTGTACTATCGGAGGGTCAGTACTGAGGGAGTACTGCACTGTCGGAGGGTCAGTACTGAGGGAGTACTGCACTGTCGGAGGGTCAGTACTGAGGGAGTACTGCACTGTCAGAGGGTCAGTACTGAGGGAGTACTGCACTGTCGGAGGGTCAGTACTGAGGGAGTACTGCACTGTCGGAGGGTCAGTACTGAGGGAGTATTGCACTGTCGGAGGGTCAGTACTGAGGGAGTACTGCACTGTCGGAGGGTCAGTGCTGAGGGAGTACTGCATTGTCGGAAGGTCAGTGCTGAGGGAGTACTGCACTGTCGGAGGGTCAGTACTGAGGGAGTACTGCACTGTCGGAGTAATGCCCTTCAGATGCGATGTTAAACTGAGGCCCCATCTGCCCTCTGCACACAAAGTCAGCCCCTTTAAATTATCACGCAAAAAAATTTAACGTGACTGTGCACTTAAACAAGTCACCTGTGCAGCCCAGAAAATATGAATGGGAATGTTGCATATTTACCTTAGGAATTGTGCATAAATTGTGGGGTGTGGTGGGATGGGGTGGTTTCTGAATTGTTCCATGTTTGGAATAGAGCAACTTTCACAATTCCAAGTGAACGACCTTTTTGCCCATGTACATAATTCCACCTGTTTGATGTTTGCTCAGTATGTTCTCGGCTCACCCTCGATTGTCCAATAGGTGGCCACCCCCAGGTTCAGGGGGCATCATGCGGGCCCCATTGCTTTTCTTTGTTTTTTTGTTCGTTACCTTCTCACGCTGCCTTCAAGTTGTGTACCTGAGATCGACAATGAGCATGCGACATAGTAGGTGACGAAATTGGATTGACACTGTCACAATTCACAAGCTGCGCCTGTTGCTGCTCCTGTTGGCATTCCTGTTGGTGTTGTTCTTGTTGTTGTTCCTATTGTTGCTGCTGCCTTTCCTCCTATTGTTATTGCAAATTGTTGCTCCGGTTGGTGGTGTTCTTGTTGTTCCTGTTGCTGTTCCTATTGTTGCTGCTGCTGCTCCTGTTGGTGTTGCTTCTGTTGCTGTTCCTATTGTCGCCTTTCCTCCTGCTGTTATTGCAAACTGTTGCTCTGGTTGGTGGTGTTCTTGTTGTTCCTGTTGCTGTTCCTATTGTTGCTGCTGCTGCTCCTGTTAGTGTTGCTCCTGTTGTTCTTGCTGCTCTTGTTTTTCCTGTTGCTCCTTTTAGGTGCTGTTCTTTGTTGCTCCTGTTGTTGTTGCTCCTGTTGTTACTCTTGTTGTTTATTTTGGTTCCCCTGTTCCTATTGTTGCTGTTCCCGTCGTTGTTGCTCCTGGTGTTACTCTTGTTGTTTGTTTTGGTTCCCCTGTTCCTATTGTTGCTGTTCCCGTTGTTGTTGCTCCTGTTGTTACTCTTGTTGTTTATTTTGGTTCCCCTGTTCCTATTGTTGCTGTTCCCGTTGTTGTTGCTCCTGTTGTTACTCTTGTTGTTTATTTTTGTTCCCCTGTTCCTATTGTTGCTGTTCCCGTTGTTGTTGCTCCTGTTGTTACTCTTGTTTATTTTGGTTTCCCTGTTCCTATTGTTGCTGTTCCCATTGTTGTTGCTCCTGTTGTTACTCTCGTTGTTTATTTTGGTTCCCCTGTTCCTATTGTTGCTGTTCCCATTGTTGTTGCTCCTGTTGTTACTCTCGTTGTTTATTTTGGTTCCCCTGTTCCTATTGTTGCTGTTCCCAAAGTTGTTGCTCCTGTTGTTACTCTCGTTGTTTATTTTGGTTCCCCTGTTCCTATTGTTGCTGTTCCCGTCATTGTTGCTCCTGTTGTTACTCTCGTTGTTTATTTTGGTTCCCCTGTTCCTATTGTTGCTGTTCCCGTTGTTGTTGCTCCTGTTGTTACTCTTGTTGTTTATTTTGGTTCCCCTGTTCCTATTGTTGCTGTTCCTGTCGTTGTTGCTCCTGGTGTTTCGTTCGTTTCTCCTGTCGTCGTTTCGTTTTTTTTTTCCTCCTGTTGTTACTCCCGTTGTTGCTCCCACTGGTGTTGTTACTGTTGTTACTCGTGCGATTGTTCTTGTTGTTGCTGTTGCTGTTGTTTGCGTTGTTGTTATCTCACCCTTTCCAGTGCACGGTGGGTTCGATTGATAGCAGGGGATAGTGATGCTGACAAAATGCATCCACAAGCTGTCACTGAGTTAGAGTGCGTCAGTCAGCGATAGAAGAAGAGCAGGGATTCCATTCTTTTACCATGCAGCCTTGCCTGGCAGAGAAGGAAAGGGGAATGGACTGAGCATGGAAAAGCCAGTGAGTGTGTGAGGCAGGCTCCATGATGTGAGGTTGGTACTTTTCCAAAATACACGGCTCAGAAACATACTTGGGAAACCACTAAACTGTTTCATTGACTCTGCAACCTTTCGTGTGGGTGCAAGAAAATATACAAGGGCAACGAAATTCAGGGCAAATGCAATAAAGATGTCGGAGTTTGTGGCAGGTCTGAGTTTGTGCTGTCAGTTTCGAGTTCGCTTTGAGTTGACAGTTTCACTTGTAACTGACGACATTCTCGGGTCTGCTGCTGCATGACTCGCGTGTGTCAGTTCCGGGTACATGTGCCATACACACTGGCTCGGGGCTGACAACTGACTCAGGTCCTGTATGACTCATGTATGTCTCACTGCAGGGGCACTGTGTACACAGGAATTAATGCTGCCAATTCTTCCTCCATCTGCTACTATATGATTCATGTGTGCATCAGTGACAGTTCCTGGAAAACATGACTATGTGTGCGTGTGTGTGTGTGTGTGTCTGTATGGAAAAGGAGTGAGGATGGGATCAGGCGTGACTGTGATGCCATTTCCCCACTCCCCCCATGATTGGCCAGTACTCTGCCTAAGTCTCACGTGAAGAATGGTCACTTGAGTGAATGAGTTGTAGGATACCCAGTGCACAGGGAATCGTAGACTCTAAGTCACACACCATCTCAGCTCGGAATGGACTGGAACAGGCATGATGACCATGTACTTACAGCACAGAAACAGGCCATTTGGCCCAACAGATCCATGCCTATGGTGCACCCACCCCTCTCCATCAACGTCAGCCAGGATAGACTCCTTCTGTGCCGGAGGATTCTACATATATCAACGTTCCTTCATTGTCGCTGGGAGCTCTCTACCTCTAACTCCCTGTGGCAATGCCGCCAGTACATCAATCAATCAGATAGGGTTAGGGAGGACCAGGGGCCACAATATTGCATTATACACAACACCAGGTTTAGGGTTAGATGTCAGGAGGTGGCTCTTTTCAAAGAGAGAAAGAAAGATTTGCATTTCTATAGCACCTTTCACTACCACCAGGATGTTTCAATGCACCTTCAAGCCAGTAAAGTATTTTTGAAGTGTGGTGACTGTTATAATGTAGGAAAAGTGCCAGCCAATTTACGCACAGCAAGATCCCATAAACGGCAATGTGATAGTGACCAGATCATCTCGTTGTTTTTGTGTGATGCTGATTGAGGGATGAATATCGGCCAGGGCACCAGGGAATAACTCCCCTCCTCTTCTTTGAAATAGATCTTTTACATCCACCCGAGCAGGGAGCTGGCACCTTGATGCATCTGAAATAGGGGCACCTCTGACAGTGCAGCACTCCCTCAGTACTACACTGGAGTGTCGGCCTTGATTTTTTGTGCTCCAAGTCCTGGAACAGAATAGGGAGCATCTGGGAAAGGCTGCCGTGTCGTACAGTCGACACCGATTCACTAAATTCCTTCAAGCAAGAGCTGGACCTGTTTCTGATTGGGGTGGACATCACCTTTTAGAAAAGGTACATAAGGGATCTTGGGGCCAGAGTGAACTCCTGAATTAGTTTCAATTGCCTAGACGGATCAGAGGGGAATCTCTCAGGTATTTTATTTCCCCTATTTTGGCCTTTTTTTTGTGGCCCTTCTGCCTCTCACAGAAGATTGCATGGTTTTAGGTGGGATGGGGAGTGTATATATTGTGACACACAAGGTATTGTAATTGTGGATAAACCAGAGGGCCTTCAGCTGTCTCTGTGTTTGTATATCCACATGACTGCAGCGGTTCAAGAAGAAGGACCACCAACATCTTCCCCATGGCAACAAGGGATGGACAATAAATGCCGGTGATGCCCACATCCTCAGAATGAATTGTAAAGAAAAAAAAGTTCAGCGGGAAGGAACCAATCTCCTTTGGGGAACAAAGTATGTACTGGTGAATAACCAATGGAGTAATCGTACCATGTTAGGCAAACCTCAGGCATGCTCAGTACCACAAGCTGAAGAACTTGCTTCCAATGCCACCATCTTGGTTACCATTGAAGTTACATCAGCCATCACACCCACTACAGAATGAGCCCTCTCCCCAAAATAGCTGTTGAGGCTTAGGAATCCATTGAAAATCTCAAGGCTGAGATTGATAGATTTTTATTAGCTAAGGGTATTAATGGTTATATTAAGGGCTACAGAACCAAGGCAGGTCCCATTTCTCAAGAGTGAACTGCAGGGGGAGGGTGTCGTGTTTTTATAATGGTATAGAGGCACCAATCACTCAAAAGGGATGGTGTAAAAACATTGTGGGTTCATTTATTGACACTATGCACACAAAAATGATATACACATGGATAAAAAGCTTGAAGACATCAGCACCAGAGCTGTGTGTGCTGTGTTCTGCTCACAGGCCAAAGTGAAACTGAGTCTGGAGCGCATGACACACTTCCCTTAAAGTGATGTATGATGCTATCCCTTAAAGGCATGTTACAAAATAGGAGCAACATTTTTTTAGATGAGGTCCTTGTGATTAACTGTGACCAATATTTCACCATTTCCTCCATCCCCACCCCACCCTCTCAACTTATTCTGGAATGGTGCCTTCTTTGCACACCCCGGAGATTGCATAGAAGGTATTCCCTTGGACAGAGCTGCCACAATCACAGTTACTGAGGAACAGGGTGCTTAAGTAGTTTATTTTTGGAGCCATTAGGCTGATTACCTGAAACAAGAACAGAAAACACTGGAAAAACTCAGCAGTTCTGACAGCATCTGTGGAGAGGGAAACAGAGTTGACGTCTCGAGTCCATATGACCCTTCTTCAGAGCTACAGAGAAGTAGAAATGTGATTAAATTTATACTGTTTAAGGGGGGTGGGACAGGTGAAGCTGGATAGAAGGCCAGTGATAGGTGGGGGCAAAGGAGAGATTGACAAAGATGTCATGAACAAAAGGACAAAGCGGTTGTTAATGGTAGTAGTAAGGGCTAAAGGAGGTGCTGATAGTGGCATTAAGGTGAGAAAGCAGAATGTGATAATAGCAGGACAAGGGTGAGCATCCCTACTGACCCCAAGAGACTCAAGACCCCTAAATCCGTATAGGAATTTCTCGTTTTTATTGACAAGGTGGAACGAGTCAGACCTTAGCAAGAGCTGCAGGATTTCCTCCAGGAATCAGGACTCTTGGAAGATTTTAAGGCCCTCAACAGCAATTGTAAGCAGAGATCAGCCATAATCTAATTGAATGTTGCAACAGACCCAAGGGGCTGAAAGGGCCTACCCCTGATGCTACTCTTCCTAAGTTTTCATCCTGTTTGATTTTTGCTGTATTAATGCTAAAAGGTAATTTATTTGGGTAGATGGGTTTTTTGCAATCCCCCACCCCCACAACGAAAAATCCAGTGTAAAAGAACACCAAGAGGAAGAAGGAGGATGAATCAGGAAATGGCAGTCAGCCTACACTAAACTTTGGTTTGAACAGTGGATTGTGGAAGGAAGTGAAGACAGAGGTCGGCCAGGAGTTAGTTGAATTGATGCGAAAAAGTGAGGTGGAACAGGAGGCGATGAGAAGAGCCTCAAGTGCCACATGGTGAGGATAGAGGAGGAGCAGCTAGAACGTAGCTTAAGACCAACAATGGAGGAGAGTTCAGAGGAGCAGGGACTGCAGTGGTCTGGGCAGCGTAGAACACCAAACTCGATTGCGACAGGTTGATGTCATTGGCCACCCAGAAATCATCCTGTGACCAATCACATGGGCCTTGACCCCCTCCATCCAATGACCAACCACGTTGAGGCTGACACCTCTGCTTAAAAACACTGTGGAGGATCTTAAAAGCTTCCAAGAGTTTTGACTTGTGGAGAAATCTGGCAGCTCTTGCTAAGGCTGACTCATTTCCACTTCATCAATAAAAAGGAGGAATTCCTGCACAGATCCCGGGATCTTGAGTCTCTCGGAGTCAGTAAGGTTGCAGGTGATCAGCCCAATGGGTCCAAATCAAAACTATTTAAGAACGCTGGTCCTCAATAACTGTGATCATGACAGCTCTGTCCAAGCGAATACCCTCTGTGCAAACTCCAGAGTGCGCAAAGAAGGGAGCATTCCAGAATAAGTTGAGAGGTAGGGGTAGCAGTGAATATTGGTCACAATTAACCACAAGAATCTCATCAGAAAGAAATTGGTGCCCCTCCCCCCTCCCCGTTCACTATTGAGAAATGGAATCGCACTGAGTCTCACTATTACAGTATATACAGTGCCATAAGCTTACAAAAGCTTTCACCCTCTGTACAGGAAGTTGTGTCTGTTATCGTGTCTGAGTACACAGTTCAAAGTGTTGCCAACTCAAACATCCTCTCTGGAAAAGGCAAGGCCTGACTTATGTAAGATTTTCAGCTCCATTCTGTTTCCTTTCATTTAAAGGGACACTATCTGTCCTTTTGTCCCTCCCCCACTTACCCCCACATCCCGATATTGGTCATTTGTGCGGGGTTCAGTTAGTTCTTTAGCGGGTTTCAGTGGGCACTCTTGACCTTTTGATGCGGTCAGAGTAATGCTTGGGGGGGAGGCGCAGGCTTGCCTTAAGGTCCAGTCAAGTCCGGACAAGCAAATAGCCAAACCAGGCCAGAGCCTAATCCAAACCAAGGATGCAAAACGTCACTCAAATCAGTATGAGCGAGAGACTAGCACCTTTCACAACCTCAGGATGTCCCAAAGCACTTTGCAGCCAGTGATGTACTTTTTGAAATGTTGGAAAGTAGGAAACGTGACAGCCAGTTTGGGCACAGCAAGCTCCCACAAACAGTAATGCGATAATGATCAGGTCATCTGTTTTTATTGACGTTGATTGTGGAATTAATATTAATCCAGGACGGGGAGGAGAGGGGAGAATTCCCCCTGTTCTTCGACCATGGCACTTATTTTTATTTGTTCTCGGGATGTGGGTGTCGCTGGCTGGGCCAGCATTCGTTGCCCATCCCTAGTTGCCCTTGAGAAGATGGTGGTGAGCTGCCTTCTCGAACTGCTGCAGTCCAGTAGTGTAGGTACACCCACAGTGCTGTTAGGGAGGGAGTTCCAGGATTTTGACCCAGTGACAGTGAAAGAACGGCCGATATATTTCCAAGTCAGGGCAGTGAGTGGCTTGGAGGGAAACTTCCGGGTGGTGGTGTCCCCATGCGTCTGCTGCCCTTGTCCTTCCAGACGGTAGAAGACACGTGGTTGGAAGCTGCTGTCGAAGGACAAATCTATTGTCTGTCTGGGCGGTCCAACACGAATAGAAAATGTACAGCCCAGAAGATTTTCACGCCTGGAATAAGGAGAACACACTGCCTTGCTCCGCTTTCACTTTTATTCGGCAGCCCTACCGCAGGCTGGGTTAGGCATGTCTACTGAAGGTCTCTATAGGCTGCAGGATTACCATGGAGGCCGTCAGCTCTGCTTGTTCTAAGCCCCCTTGTTTCACTCAGTGATGTTGACTGTTTGGATTCCTGTGTCTGCAGGAATTTGAAGCAAACACTTCTCATGTTGTGCATGATTTGTTTGTACCATCGATGTGAAGTCCACCATATCATCATAGTGTGGCTGGGGGTACAATAGAAAGAGGAGGTGGCTGAGACTCCACTCTAGGCCCAATCTATTAGGGGCCATCTTACCTGGACAAGCAGTGAAACGTTTAAAAGTTAAAAGCTGAACTCCAGTGTTGCCACGGTGTGAACACTTTGGAAGTCCCCAAGCTTTGAATCTTACTAACCTGCAGCTAAGTGCTCTGGGCGCGGGGAACGTGTGGTGTGTCCCTATGGGAAGAGAGTTGCTGCACTGTCAAGCAGGAGCCCTATAACTGGAATCTTCCCAGCCCGTTTGGAGGCAGGAGTGCCGGGAAAGTAGCAGAATACTCCCCGATGCTGTCCTGCCTATGGCCGAGTTTCCCATGGATGGGCTATCGCCGGAATCGGCCACCTTCCCCATGGAGGCGCGCAGCCAATCAAGGCAGCCAAAGTCCTGTTTAAGGGCCATATTCCCACACTGAAGGAACTTTCCCGGTGTTACGCAGGCTCCCCCAGCTGAGTCCGGACCCCAGGAGCGATTCGGAGCTGGCCAGTCAGAAGGCCATCGGAGCCTGTTCTCAGCGCGCCCATGACAGAGCCACAGCCATGGGCCCAATCGTTCCTGTGAAGGACCTCCCCCATCCCACTGACGACCGGAACACCTCTGGCCCTTCGTTGTCATGGAACCGCCTGCAGCCTTTTGAGACTGCCGCCATTTTGAGGTACCCGCAGGCCTCAGACCTGCCTCAGCAGCGTCCGCCTCTGCCACATAATAAAAAAACAGAAAATCCTGGGAAACCTCCACAGGTCTGGCAGCATCTGCGGAGAGAGAAGCAGGGTTAACGTTTCGAATCTGTATGATTCTTCAGAGCTGAAGAGAGGTAGAAATGTGGTGGATTTTACACTGTGAAATATTTGACAAAGACGTCATGGACACAGGACAAAGGGGGTCTTAATGATTAGTGTTAAAGTCTAAAGAAGGTGCTAATAGCGGCGTAAAGGTCAGACGGTAGAGTGTGGTAATAGCAGAAAAGGGTTCTCTAAAAGTAAAACGCAAGAGCACATTACAGCTGGCCCTGTGGGGGGAGGCTGTCAGGGGGAAAAAAATAAGAAAAGAAAAACATATTGAAGAAATGGCGGAGAGAGTTCATGTTGAACTCATGTTGAAGTTGTTGAACTTGATGTTAAATCCAGACGGCTGTAAAGTGCCTAGTCGGAAGGTGAAGTGCTGTGCCTCCAGTTTGCGTAGGGTTTCACTGGAACATTGCAGCAGGCCGGGGTTGGAACTGTGAGCATTAAGGCAAGATG
The DNA here is from genome assembly GCF_964194155.1 of Cetorhinus maximus. Lineage (NCBI taxonomy): Eukaryota > Metazoa > Chordata > Chondrichthyes > Lamniformes > Cetorhinidae > Cetorhinus > Cetorhinus maximus. The sequence continues at coordinate 9,862,572 of NC_135884.1, read as the reverse complement.
GTGAATTGAAATGGCAAGTGACAGGGAGGTCGGGGTCATGCTTGTGGACTGAGCGAAGGTGTTCTGCAAAGTGGTCACCCAGTCTGCGTTTAGTCTCCCCAATGTAGAGGAGACCGCATTAGGAGCAGCGAATGCAGTAGACCAAACTGAAGGAGGTACAAATGAAGCGCTGCTTCACCTGAAAGGAGTGTTTGGGCCCTTGGACGGTGAGGAGGAATAAGGTGAAGAGGCAGGCGTTGCACCTTATGTGATTGCATGGGAAGGAGATGAGGAGTTGCGGGTGATTGAGGAGTGGAACAGGGTGTCATGGAGGGAATGATCCCTATGGAATGCTGACAGGAGGTGAGAGGAAGATGTGTTTGGTGGTGGCATCATGCTGGAGTTGGAGGAAATGGCGGACGATGATCCTTTGAATGCGGAGGCTGGTGGGATGAAAAGTGAGGACAAGGGGGACCCTATCATTGTTCTGGGAGGGAGGGGAAGGTGTGAGGGCCGAGGTGCAGGAGATGAATCGGACACGGTTGAGGGCGCTGTTGACCACAGTGGTGGGGGGAACCTCGGCCGAGGAAAAAGGAGGACGTGTCAGAAGTACCATTTTGGAAGGTAGCATTATTGGAAAGATATGATGGAGGCAGAGAAACTGGGAGAATGGGAGGGAGTCCTTACAGGAAGCAGTGTCAGGGAAGGTGTAGTCGAGGTAGCTGTGGGAGTCGGTAGGCTTGTAATGAATATTGGTGGACAGTCTATCACCAGAAATTGAGACAGAGAGGTCAAGGAAGGGAAGGGAAGTGTCAGAGATGGACCATGTGAAAATGATGGAGGGGTGGAGATTGGAAGCAAAATTAATAAATTTTTCCAGGTCCCGACGAGAGCATGAAGCAGCACCGAAGTAATCATCGATGTACCGGAGAAAGAGTTGTGGGAGGGGGCCTGAGTAGGACTGGAACAAGGAATGTTCCACATACCCCATAAAGAGACAGGCATAGCTGGGGCCCATGGGGGTACCCATAGCCACATCTTTTATTTGGAGGAAGTGAGAGGAGTTTAAGGAGAAATTGTTCAGTGAGAGAAGAAGTTCAGCCAGACGGAGGAGAGTCATGGTGGATGGGGATTGTTCGGGCCTCTGTTTGAGGAAGAAGCGGAGAGCCCTCTGCCCACTGGGCTGCCAGCTAATCAGTCCGGCGGACCCTCTCACTGGGCCTCCTGCATCCCTGTTTCAAGAATAACAAGCGTAGGGGTGTCCTGCGAATTGACTGCACCCCAGAAGATCTCCCCGCCTGGTGGAAGTTGTCTGGATGCCCAAAGATTTTGTCGGTTTGGAAGGTTCTGTCCTGTCCTGTTTCGATTCCCCCGTAGTTTAGCTTCGAATTGATGGATCTCCACATGTGTCAGATACGTGTGAACAACCAAAATTCGAAACATTGATATTCAGAAAGAGCAGCCATGGCTGAAGAGATAGAATGGAAGGAAATGGCTTAAATTCTGTCCCTACTGTAGCTGAACCCTGAGGAGAGGAGGGAATGGGTGGGGTGGGGTGGATCTCCTGACTCTGACTGCCCAGGTGAATGACACTTTTAGACAGAATTCAGGCCGTCCTTCATGTCCAGCCCAATATTTCTCTCTATCGATTCGCACATTGGCTTCCTTGCTTTTAATGGGATCTTGCTGTGCACCGTTCAGCTGCTTCATTTCCCACTGTAGTTCTGGAGCCCGCTATGAGCTGGGAAGCACTTTGGGATTTTGTGAGGATGAGAAAGGCACTCTCTCAACGCGATGGCTTCTGCTGTGAAGCAAAACGATCGCTCCGTTGAGGCCAGAAACAAAGAGCACTAAAACCCGCGTTTTCAGACGTTCCCGCCAGCGCAGGCCTTGTACACCTGGTCCAGCGCAGATGTCCCCTTGGTGACCAAAGCGGTGGCACAGTCTGCTGCTTGCTCTCGCAATGCATACCCTGGCGGCTTGGAGAATCCCCAGCGGGATAAGAACACAGTGTTTAAAAATACTGCAGCCTAATTGTGGTAAAATATCATGCGATTGCATCCAGCAATAACTCTGACAGTATTAATCGGTTGGGTCTAAGTGTTTTGGCCCTAGAAAATAACACAACATTGGTTTTCGGCAGTAATCCTGGGATGATCTCTCTATGGGAGGGAACAGAAGAGGAAGTGGCAGAAAACCACCAGCAACCTTCATGCACTCACTTATTTACTACTTCAATTTTCATTTTTCCTGCATGTTTCTCTTTTGAATACTTTATCCTGGTGTTATGTAGATTACACATGGATATGATGCTGAGTTGGGCGGCTGCCATTTTTCTGTCTTCAGTGTTCTAAGGAAATGCTTCAACTGGCCCAGGTCCGCTTTCTGGGTTCAATGAGCTGAAACATCTTGAGAGAATTTCCACATACGGCTAAATATTTACAAAGTGCCCCTCACAATAACAGTAATAATGCGTTTGGTTTTCTGTCTTTCTCTTCTCTTGTTTCTTTCTCCCCTTCTTTGTCCCTCATTCTCACTACCTCAGGACTGCCATGCATTTATCTTTCCCTCTGCCTCTTCCTTCCTATGGAAATCGGTTTCTCCCTCTTTCTTTCTCTCTCGTCCAGTCACAGTTCCTATATTTGACTTTTTGACTTTTCCATGTTTCTCCACATCCATTTCTTAGTCATTTTCTTTACATTCCAGCTGTGCCCAATTTTTTTCTCCCTGCTCTCTCTCTCTTTCTCTCTCCCTCCATCTGTTCCTGCCTGTGTGACTCTACGTCCCTCGATTTTGTTTCTGTCTCACTCCCTCTCTATGGTTCTCTGTTTCTCTTTCTACGTCCTTCTCTTTTTCTGCCTTTTGCTCTCTCTGTTTCTATCCCTCACTCACTTTCTTTCACTGTCTATCCTATCTTTCTTTCTCTGTCACACACTCGCTCTCTTTCTACCTCTCTCTTTCTCTTTGCTTCCCTTTCTATCATTCCCATCTTTCTTTTGCGCTCTTATTCTCAAACTCTCTTTTTATCTTGCTTTCTCATTTCTCTCTTTTTCTCTCCCTCTTTCTCTCCTGCTATCTCCCGCTCTCTCCCATTCCATGTTTCCCTCTCTCCATCTCTCTGACTCCCTTCCTATCTTTCTCTCTCTCTCTCTCCTTCTATCCCTCTTCTCTCTCTCTCTCTCTAGCTCTCCTTCTCTCTCTTTCTCCAACTGTCCTTCGCTCTCTCTCTCTCCCTCTCTAACTCTCCTTCTATCCCTCTTCTCTCTCTCTCTCTAACTCTCCTCTCTCTCTCTCTCCTTCGCTCTCTCTCTCTCTCCCTCTCTAACTCTCCTTCTACCCCTCTTCTCTCTCTCTCTCTAACTCTCCTCTCTCTCTTTCTCTATCTCTCCTTCGCTCTCTCTCTCTCCCTCTCTAACTCTCCTTCTAACCCTCTTCTCTCTCTCTCTAACTCTCCTCCCTCTCTCTCTCCTTTTCTAACTCTCCTTTTATCCCTCTTCTCTCTGTCTGTGTCTCTCTCTCTCTCTCCCTGTCTACCTTTCTCTCTCTCAGTCACTCTCTTTTCCCTTGTACATGTCTGTCTTGCTGTAGTTTAATTTCTTTCAGGAAGATGTGATTTACTGTCAGACTGCACTGCAGCTGATGAGCTGAGATAGCTGAAATGACTGGAGGAAATCTGCCTTCAACAGACATTGAAAACAGGAAGAACTTGGAAGTGATAGTGAGGGAAGACATTCAGTGTGTCATCCCTCACAGGAGGAACAGCCAATAATGCACAAGCACCCCGAACCGTAAAGGGCACTTTTATAAGAAGCGTAGCAATTCTTTGCACAGCAGATTCCTGGGTTAGTTCAGATAGAATCATAGAATGGTTAGAGCACAGATGGAGGCCATTCCTTCCATTGTATCCATGTTGGTTCCACTCACCCACCCTTTTCCCGTAACCCTTTTTATTTTTCTAATTTTTTTCTCTTCAGATAGCTATCCAATTCCCTTTTTGAAAGCCACGATTGAATCTGCCTCCACTACACTCTCAGGCAGTGCATCCCAGATCCTGAACCTGCACTGCATAAAAATATTTTTCCTCATGTTGCTGTTGATTATTTTGCCAGTTGCATTAAATTGGTGTCCTCGGGTTCTCGATCCTCCCACCAACGGTAACAGTTTCTCCCTATCTACTCAGCCTGGACCCCTCATGATTTTGAACAACTCTATCAAATCTCTTCTTGACCTTCTCTTTAAGGAGAACAGCCCCACCTTCTCCAAACTATCCACATAACAAAGTCCCTCATCTCTGGAACTACTCCCCTTAATCTTTTCTGCACCCTTGCTAATGCTTTCACACCCTTCCTAAAGTGCGGTGCCCAGAATTGGTCACAATATTCCAGTTGAGGCTGAACCAGCGTTTTATAAAAGATGGCATTGAGAGTCAACCCGCGAAGATTGGTCTGGAGTCTCCAGGAATTGAAGATTAGTCTCAAGGAGATTGCAGTGAGCAGAAAGCCTGGAGAAGAATCACAGGGGCACTAAAAAAAAGGTTGTGTTTTAAAAATATTTTTGGACACTATTGTCTGTTAGTTATAAAGGTATTAGAAATGGGAAATAAAGGCTACATAAGAACATAAGAATTAAGAACAGGAGTAGACCATTCGGCCCCTCGAGCCTGCTCCGCCAGTCAATAAGATCATGGCTGACCTAATGTGGCCTTAACTCTACTTTCCCACCTGCCTCCCATAACCCTTGATTCTCTTGTCGAACAAAAATCTGTCTAACTCGGCCTTGAATATATTCAATGACCCTGCCTCCATTGCTCTCTGGGGATGAGAGTTCCAAAGACTAATGACCGGCTGAGAGACCGGCTATTTGGTTGATAGTCAAGGATCAAATCAAGTTTGAAGGGCACGGGAAGGGCAGGCCACCCTGAGGATGGACATTCCAGGCACCCAATGGCGAGAGTGTGGGGCCAGAGTGATTGGAGGGAAGATGTAAGCCAATGGCTTTTAATGGCAAACCACGCTACCATACGGAGCTCAAAGAGACAGTCCACCAGCACCTTCACAGGGAAACATGTCGAGGGCCCTCCTCACCGACATTTCGAGAACAAATTAATGAAACATCACCAATCGGGACTTAACCCTGAGATGTCAGTGAGGAAAGGAAGAAGAGCAGTTTACACTCAGCACCCACTTAATACAATGACAGCTTGAAAATCCATTGTCCTTGTTAAAAAAAATTAAATAAACAATCACTCTCTTAATTGTACTGGCACTTAGGGGGTTAAATTATAAGAACAGGCAGCCTGCTTGTTGCCAACTTTGTTTGTACATATTCCTGGAAGTTCCATGACATCCTGTCCTATTCCTAACACTCCCGCCATTGGTTGTCCAACATCCATCCTTGCGATGACAACCTCGCCTACCAATTGGAAAGCAAACACACTGGATGATGTTTTCTGTCAGCCATTTTTCCTCAATGAATTATCCGATTAATATTTTCATTGCTGATACACTATTTTCCTAACCACCTGGAATCTTTCTCTGGGCTTTGCTGGCAGAAGTGTCCTGGAGATGCATCATTCAATCCTGGAGGCGTCAGGGCAATCTTGGGTGTCGTTGGGAGGGGGTTAGCTACCCTAAGTCGTAGCGTGGTGGTAGTCCCTTGAGGACGGAAGTATAATCTGCTCGAGGTGTTTGAAATCTGACGGGTCTCCCCTGCCTCTGTCGCCCGGTCAAGCCACCCGCTCGCTAGGCCGCGTTTTCACCCAAAACCTAAAATTGACCCCTGGATTTCTGCCTCATTGGAGATTGGTGTTCCGCGGAGCCAAACGGGCAATTGTCTCCCGTCCAGCAGGTTGCCAACTCCCATAGGAATTGACCAACTCCGCCCCCACCCCCACCCTGTCAGGTATGGAGAGCCCAGCCAATTTGAACTCAGGCCTCAACTTGCAACCCACCAGCGAGTTGCTTGTCCCGAAGCGAGCATCCCATTGCAGGGGTGACTGGGCCCCACGCAATGTCGGAGGTGGGGTGCTGGGCCAGGGGGGGAGCGGCAGGATCTAAACGGCTAGGCCCAGGGTGCGCGGAAAAGGGGAGGTGAGTGCTAAAGGACTTGATAGCGTAACTAGAAAGAGGCTATTTCCTCTGGAATAAAAGGGGTGTAGCCTTAAAATTAGAGTTTGAGCATTCAAGGGTTCACGTCAGGAAGCACCTGTTCACACAAATGGTCGTGGAAACCTGAAATTCTACCCCCACCACCCCCCCGCCCCACACCCCCAACCAAAAAAAAAAGCTTGAGGCTACTGGTGTGGGGGAGGGGTTCAACTGGAAGTTCCAAAGCTGCGATAACATTTTTTGGGAAAGGGACAATGAGTCATGGAGCGCAAAGAAGTTGAGGCACGGATCAGCCAGTGGTGGAACAGGCTCGAAGGGCTGAATGGCACTATTCCTATCCTGTCCCGCTGTTCCCATCTATTTAAATGCCGGCTCTGATAGGAGGGCAGTTTCTTGATAATTCCCTGATAATTCAGCGTCTGCTGGGTGCAAAAGGGAGGATGTCCTTTATCAGGACAATAATAACACTTGGTCAGAAACAGTAGGCAATTTGTGTGGATTTTCCAGAGCCCACTTCAGTCTCTTCCCTTCTGAAAGCTACACCACTGATTGAGGTGTAGCCATGGGGGACCCAGGACACAGGATAGCTCAGATTCAGGCCCAACAAAAGAGAACTGTGTGCTCCTTCAGATTTTTGGAATTCCAGTTTGCAGCAATTCTGCTGCTCCCTTCAATGAAAGGCTCCAATGGGACAAAGGGTTGAGATTCAGAGGGAAGGTCCCAGAATTGACGAAGGCTGCATCCCCTTTCCATCCCCTACCCCTCCCCCACACATCACGTCCTCCCTCCCTCCTGCTCCAGTCTTCCTCCCACATACCAGCAGCGTAATCATCCCTCTCTGGGTGGTGTCGTTGAGGCAAAGTGGGGCATTATGAGGTGGTGTTTGAATGGAAGGAGAAGGTTAGGGGAGGGGAGAGGGGGTTTGAGGAAACTGGACTCCCATCCCAGTCCCATCACGAAGTTTTCGTATGGCAATTCAAATGGTCTTGCACTGAAAGAAACAAAGTGCCTTTGAGTTGTGAAGCAGACTCACCAGAGGCTAGCACTCACTTAAGAAAGGATATAATTGCATTAGAAGCAGTTCAGAGAAGGTTCACTCAACTGGTTCCTGGGATGAAGGGGCTATTTTATGAGGAAAGGTTGGGCCTATACGTGCTGGAGTTTAGAAGAATGAGAGGTGATCTTATTGAAACATATAAGATCCTCGGGGGACTTGACAGGGAGAGGATGTTTCCCCTCGTAGGGGAGTCTACAACTAGGGGATACGGTTTAAAAATTAGGGGTTTAAAAATTAGGGGTCACCGATTTAAGACTGAGATATGGAGAAACATTTTCTCTTAGCAGATCGTTAGTCTGTGGAATTCTCTTCCCAGAAAGCAGCGGAGGCTGGGTCATTGAATTTATTCAGGACTGAGTTAGACAGATTTTTTGATCGACAAGTGAGTTGAGGATTATGGGGGGGCAGACAGGAAAGTGGAACTGAGACCACAATCAGATCAGCCATGACCTTAGCAAATGGCGGAACAGACTTGAGGGGCGGAATGGCCTACTCCTGCTCCTAAATTTTGCGTTCTTGTGTGTTTGATGGATGCACAGTTGTTATCAAATGCTATAAGGATGATCCCTGAGTTTTGTTTTGATTTGTTAGCGGTCGGACTGTTTGCAGAGCTCAAATAAACCAGGCGTGCAGGTATTGACCTTCAGAGAGGATAAAAATCACTTGTGACTGTACCAAAGCTTCCATTAGGATATCACCGTTGAGAGGAAAAGCCCTATAAATGGGGAAAGATAGGGAGTTTTCACCCAAAAGGGGAAATGCTTGGATCCGGATATATCGGATTTTTTTTTTTTGTTTATTCACTTAATATTTCGGCAATGTCCACACCTTAATGATGCCCCCGAAAGTGAAACTCTGTTCCCTGGCAATTCTGAGATTAAACCAACCTTAGTGTCATATTTGATCCAGAGATGAGCTTCCGACCTCATATTCACGCTGTCACTAAGACCACCTATTTCCACTTCCGTAACATCACCCAATTTCGCCACTGATACATGCATCTTCTGCTGAAGCCCTCATTCATGTTTCTGTTACTTCCAGACTCAACTATTCGAACACACTCCTAGCTGGTCTCCCACATTCCACTTTCCATAAATTCCGTAAACTACCCTCCAAAACTCTGCTGTCCTCTTAAATCGCAGCAATTCCTCTCACCCCCTGTGCTCACTGATCTACATTGGCTCCTGGTCAAGCAACGTCCCTCCATGGCCTCGCCCATACGTACCTCCCCCCCTTCCCAAAACCCCCATCTCTGTAACCTCCTCCAACTCCTCTTGAGATATCTGCGCTCCTCTAATTCTGGCCTCTTGTGCATTGCCAATTGTAATTCCTCCACCATTGGGTGGTCGTGCCTTCAGTTGGTTAGGCCGCAAGCTCCTGAATTCTCTCCCTACACATCTCTGCCCCTCTACCTTGTTTTGCTCTTTTAAAACCCTCCTTAAAACCTACCTCATAAAGTCATAGAGTTATACAGCACCGAAACAGGCCCTTCTGCCCATCATGTCTGTGCCAGCCATCAAGCACCTATCGATTCTAATCCCATTTTCCAGCACTTGGCCCATAGCCCTGTATGCTATGGCATTTCAAGTGCTCATCCAAATACTACTTAAATGTTGAAGGTTCCTGCCTCTATCACCCACTCAGGCAGTTTGTCCAGATTCCAACCACCCTCTGGGTGAAAAGTTTTTTCCTCAAATCCCCTCTAAATCTTCTGCCCCTTAGCTTAAATCTATCCCCTATGGTTAGTGACACCTCCGCTAAGGGGAAAAGTTTCTTCCTATCTACCCTATCTATGCCCCTCATAATTTTGCATACCTCTATCAGGCCGCCCCTCAGCCTTCTCTGCTCTAAGGAAAACAACCCTAGCTTATCCAGTCTCTCTTCATAGCTGAAACGCTCCAGCCAAGGCAACATCCTGGTGAATCTCCTCTGCACCCTCTCCAGAGCAATCACATCCTTCCTATAGTGTGGCGACCAGAACTGTACACAGTGCTCCAGCTGTGGCCTAACTAGCGTTTTATACAGCTCCAACATTACCTTCCTGTTCTTATATTCTATGCCTCGGATAATAAAGGCAAGTATCCCATATGCCACCTTAGCTACCTGTGCTGCTGCCTTCAGGGATCTATGGACATGTACACCAAAGTCCCTCTGATCCTCTGTACTTCCTGGGATCCTACCATTCATTGTGTATTCCCTTGCTGTGTTAGTCCTCCCAAAATGCATCACCTCACACTTCTCAGGATTAAATTCCATTTGCCACTGCTCTGCCCATCTTACCGGCCCATCTATATCGTCCTGTAATCTAAGGCTTTCCTCCTCACCACTTATGACACCACCAATTTTCGTGTCATCTGTGAACTTACTGATCATACCTCCGATATTCATGTCTAAATCATTAATGTACACTACAAACAGCAAGGGTCCCAGCACCGATCCCTACAGTACACCACTCGTCACAGGCTTCGACCGTCACCCTCTGCCTCCTGCCACTAAGCTAATTTTGAATCCAATTTGCCAAATTGCCCTGAACCCCATGGGCTCTTACCTTCTTGACCATCCCCCCATGCGGGACCTTGTCAAAAGCCTTACTGAAGTCCATGTAGACTACATTAACTGCACTACCCTCATCTACACAACTAGTCACCTCCTTGAAAAATTCAATCAAATTTGTTAGACATGATCTCCCCCTGACAAAGCCATGCTGACTGATTAATCCCTGCCTCTCCAAGTGGAGATTAATCCGGATCAATCAGGATTTTTTCCAATAGTTTCCCTACCACTGATGTTAGACTCACTGGCCTGTAATTACCTGGTTTATCCCTACTACCCTTCTTGAATAACGGTACCACATTTGCTATCCTCCAGTCCTCTGGCACCTCTCCTGTGGCCAGAGAGGATTTGAAAATTAATGTCAGGACCTCTGCAATCTCCTCCCTTGCCTCACATAGCAGCCTGGGATACATCTCATCTGGCCCTGGGGATTTATCCACTTTTAAGCCTGCTAAAACTGCTAATACCTCCTCCTCTTCAATGCTAACTTGTTCAATTATATCACAGCCCCTCCTCCCTGATTTCTACACCTACATCGTCCTTATCCATAGTGAACACAGATGAAAAGTAATCATTTAAAACCTCATCTACATCTTCCGGCTCCACGCACAGATTGTGACTTTGGTCCCTAATTGGCCCTACCCTTTCCCTGGTTATCCTCTTGCCCTTAATATATTTATAAAATGCCTTGGGATATTCCTTTATCTTGCCTACCAGTGTTCTTTCATTCCCCCTCTGCGCTCTCCTAATTACTTTTTTAAGTATCCCCTCTACACTTTCTATACTCTAGGGTTTTTGCTGTTTTCATCCCCCTGTATCTGCCATAAGCCTCCTTCTTTTCCCTTATCCAATCCTCTTTATCCCTTGACATGCAGGGTTCCCTGGACTTGTTGGTCCTACTCTTCACTTTTACAGGAACATGATGGCCCTGAACTCTCACTATTTCCTTTTTGAATGACTCCCACTGGTCTGATGTAGACTTTCCTACAAGTAGCTGCTCCCAGTCCACCTTGGCCAGATCCTGTCTTTTCACATTGAAATTGGCCATCCCCCAATTCAGGAACTTTAGTTACAGTCCATCTTTGTCCTTTTCCTCTATGACCAAGCTTTTTAGTCATCTGACCTAGTATTGCCTTCTCTGGCTCGTTGTCATACTTTGTTTTATAATGGTCCTGTGAAGTGTCTTGAGATGTTTCATTATGTTAAAGGCATTATCAGTTGCTGTTCTTGTTGCCGTGACCCATTTGCGCATAGCAGGATCCCACAAGCAGCGAGTGGGTGGGGACCCAGGCGGTCATTTTCATGAGCCAGCTGCTCCTATCTTTGGTCAGCTGTTCCTTTGCCTTGAGGAATGATGTCGTCACTTTATAGGTGGAATAACAGAAGCCTGGTTGTTGCTTTAATCCGGACAAGGCAGAGGGATTTTTGTTTTGTAAATATATATTTTACTTTATAATCTGTGAGTGGACTGAATCCTTTGACTGTCAATGATCGAGCTCTTCACATAGGAAGTTAAATTGAGCAAAGCGACTTAATTTAAAATAAGAAATGGGATCCCTTGCTCCTTATTTGTCCTGACTCTTTTTTTTATTCCCTACAGTTCCCTCCCTGCCCCCCACCTCTTCTTTGCTCCTTTATTTCCCCCTTATGAAAGCGCTGACTTATTTCGCAGTCAGACACCATTACACTCGTGGTGAATCACCCTTTGGCAGTCTTCATTCTGAGCACAGGCCGGGCATTTGACCAAGAATGATGGCGCAGGGGAGGCTCTGCTTTGTCTGTGCATTCCCCAGTAGAGTGCAGGCCATTGAACAGGAGATCAGGAGTGGAATCCTTGGCTGATCTACCCCCTCGCTAGCCCAGGGAACAGTGAGGCAAACTGACCCACCATCATCACCAACCGGACTATAAGCCAGTTTTCAGCACTGGGAATCTACCGCCTCAGTGCATTGAGAGTTGTAGCTGGCTGTGGCTCTGGTCATATATTCTCACCTCTGAGTTGCAAGGTTGTGGGTTCAAGTCCCTCTCTAGAGACTTGAGCCAAAATCTAGTATTGAGGGAATTCTATACTGTTGGATTGTCTTTTTTAATTTATTCTTTCATGGAATGTGGGTGTCGCTGGCAAGGGCAGCATTTGTTGCCTACCTCCTAAATGCCCTTGAACAGAGTGGCTTGCTAGGCCGTGTTGAAGGACAGTTAGGAGTCAACCACATTGCTTGTGAATCAGGTGTCACAGGTAGGCCGGACCAGGTAAGGATGGCAGGTTTCCTTCTCTAAAGGGCATGAGTGAACCAGATGAGTTTTTCCTGACAATCGATGTCAGTTGTCATGGTCACTGTTTCTGAGACTAGTTTTCAATTCCAGATTTTATTAATCGAGTTTAAATTCCACCAGCTTCCATGGTGGGATTTGAACCCTTGTCCCCAGAGCATTAGCTTGGGTTTCTGGATTACTAGTTCAGTGTTATTACCAGTACACCACCATCTACCCCCCACCCCACCTCTCAATCGAGGTGTTAAACTGAGGCACTGCCTGCCCTCATGGGTGGAAATCAACCCCACGGTATAATTTTGAAGAGCGGGGGCATTCCCCCTGAAGTCCTGGGCCAATATTTATCCCTCAAAAGCAGATGATCTGGTTATTATCACATTGCTGTGTGCAAATTGGTTGCTTTTAGTTTGTGTTGCTATGGGCTTTATTCAGTAACGTTGTAATCTGTGAGAGACTGAACAGAGAATGTAGAAGCGGAACCTCTGCCCGGCCTAGCCCCGACACAATGTTAACATTTATTTTTTGGTTTCTAGACTGTAAGCAGTTTAACGCGTCCTGCTTTCATTTTTGTTGGTCTCTAATGATGTTTCTGAAGATGCATAGAGCTCCTCCAGTTCTAACTTCTTGAGCATCCCTGTTTATCTTTGCAACACGATTGGGGGCCATACCTTCAACTGCTTGGGCCCTAAGCTCTGAAATTCCCTCCCTCTCCTTCTCTCTCCACCTTTAAGATGCTCCTCAAAACCTACCTTTTTGCCAGAGCCTTTTGGCACCTGCCCCAATATCTCACTGAATGGATCCCTGTCAAATTTTATTTGGAGACGCTCTTTTCTTCCTTCCTTCCCACAACATTGATGAGCATTTTCAAAGAGCCGGCAAAGGCACAATGGGCCAAATGGCCTCCTGCTGTGCTGTATCATTCTATGCTCCCATTCGAGGTTGTTAAGATGTTACATAGCCCAGTGTCTGATAATGCTCCTGGTGAAGTGCCTTGGAGTGCTTTGACTACACTAAAGGCGCTAGATAAATGCACATTGTTGTTTTTGCTGTGTACTGTCTATTTTGCATTTCCATGCGGTTTGTTCTTTGAATAGCCAGACCCACCAAAGCCTCAAACGCACGCCAACTCTAAATAACTGGGGCCTTTGTGCTTAACCCCCCCACCACGCTCGACCACCAGGCCACAGAAGCGTATTAGCTTCTAGATACCCAGGGGTTCAGATGCCTATCTCCTATGCTAGGCCGCCAGGTATTCAGATTGATACTGGCCCATAGGCAGCCGAGATTTCGGACAGTTGCAGGGCTGTAGGAGGCAGAGATAGAGAGGGGTGGGCCTAGGGTTGGCCTTGCGAGTAAACCACAGCCCCTTCCCTAACCATTGGAGCCCTGGCAACATCATCAGAGGCCAAACTGCACATCAAAGAAGGGTTCTCAGCAGGCTCCCCTCTCACCTGCTCCTAGCCAGCGGGATGGGCTCTGAATGTCAGGAATGAAGGCATTTCCACCCCCCCACCACCCCCACACCCCACCCCTGGTTGCAGAGTTAAAATTGGACCCAGGTGCGCAAAACAACCTTTCCAACAGATAAAAAGAAGTCAGTGTTTTGGGGCCCGAAGCTGACTGGCTATTAGGCAAGAGCGGTGGCCCTGACGGGACAGGTTAGCACTGAAGAGATCGCTACCACACCGCAACCGTGAGCAACACCACGGGCCATCCGCCAGTGACGGACATAGCGATGAACCACGCGGCGGGCGGGGGCTGAGGCCTGCTGTCCAGGGGTGTGCCCGAGGGAGCCCTGCTGTGCTGTGCTGTGCTGGTCCCGGGTGGATGGGGCTGAATCCTGACCACCCCAGGGTTTTATAACCGGGAAAGCGGGCCCGTGTACCTATGGCGCTGAGGGCCCCCCCCCTACTCCGACCCCTAAGATTCAAAGCAAACCGGATGAATCGAATGAGGCTGGGGGTTGGGGGGGGGGATGAAAAAGCCATTCCTCACGCCAATCTCCCCTCCACCAGGGCTGTTATAGGATTCTCCTGCGCACAGTGGGCCTGTTTTAAGGTTTTAATCCTTCATGTTGTGGGGGATTAAAGTTAACCGTGACTTCTTGGTGACCACATCCAATTTGATTATGAAAGCAGCTGTCGGAATTTCGGAATCCCACTTTCTAAAAAAAAAAATTCATTCTTTCTCTCTTGCTCTCTTCTCTTAGCCAATTCCCACAATAACATTGCAACCTCGCCACACACTGCTGAAGAGATGGTCTATTTTCACAAAGTGTCGATCACTAAAGCATTGTAAAATTTTAGAGGTTCCCAGGACTTCTTTTTTTACATTTTATTTTAAAAGCAACACCAGCCCCCCACCCCCACCCCCAACACCACCACCCCCCCACCCCCCACCAACCACTCCCCCACCCCCAACCCTCGCCTCAGCATGCAATGCACGACTAGCGAGGCAGGCAGGCAGATAAACAGCTGCAGAAAATAAATTGAGTATCCATCACACACACAGCACACAAGGATTTCCCTTTGGGCACAGGTTTATGGCACTCTCTACTCTCGCTCTCTCATCGCGGCGACCTCCTCCATCTTTCCCTCTACCCCCACCCCCCCCACCGCCGATGCCACTGCCAACGCATTGCGGGGCAGAAGAGGTTAAAAATTGCGCGCGAAAGACTAAACGTTTCATTCCCGACGATGATATTTTTTTCCCCCGCAAAATTAAGCCTGTAACGTGCAGCCTTTTTGCCCAAGTTTCCACGGGGTGCGGGGCCAGGCCAGTTTTTTTTGTTACCCAACCCTAATTGCCCTTGAACCGAGCGGCTCGATTTCAGCGGGGCGGTTAGGGTTTCGGCCGCGCTCCCTTGGGTCTGGAGTCACGTTGTAGGCCAGACCCGGTAAGGATGGCAGATTTCCCTCCCTAATTTGTGAACCAGACGGGCTTTTCCAACGATAGCTGTCATAGTCACCATTCCCGAAACTATCTTCATATTCCAAATTTATTAATCGAATTCAAATCAGCTGCCAGGATGGGATTTGAACCCATGTCCCCCAGAGTATTTCTGGGTTACTAGCCCAGCGACATTAACGCTGCCACTATCTCCAAACAGTACCGAGGTGCATTTATTTCTACCGTGCCTTCTCAGATCCCTCACAAACCTCTTAGAAACACTCCACGGAAAGAGGGGCAGGCCACTTCACCCCTCCAGCCCGTTCTGCCATTCAAACTAGGACACAGCGGACTTGCACCTTGACTCAAGGCGACCTCCTGGGTGACTTTCAGTCCCCTCCCGGCCTATAGCAACGATTGATGGACAAAAGCAAAAAAGCTGGGGTTGCTGGAACACTGAAATCAAACCTGAAAAAGCCGGAAACGCTCGGCAGGTCTGGCGGCACCCGTAGAGAGAGAAGTTAACGTTTCAGGTCTGTGATTTTCATCAGAAAGCTATGACTCTCAGTTTTGTTTGCTTTCAGCTGGATCCCAGCCTCAACAGCGAAAGTCCCACGAATTTCCTCTACCTTTTGTGCCAAGAGGTTCTTCCTGACCTCCCCTCCGAATAGCCTCAGCTCTAATTTGAAGGTTTTGCACCCTTACTCTCGACTTCCCCGCAAGAGGAAATAGCTTCTCTTTACCTACCCCATAAATTCCTTCAGCCATCTTAAATGCCTCAATGAGATCTCCTGTTAGTTTTACATGCTGAAGGGAATGGAAGCCTATGAATGCCATGTGCAGTGAACGATTTTTGAAATCACTGTGTCTCCTGCCAGCGCAATATGGTTGTGCAAGGTAACCACCGATACCTATCCACACCTGCACACTGGTCCGCACACGCGCAGAAATCCAGGAACAGGTTAGGAAGTTAGGGGTCGAACGGCTTTACTTTAAGAAATAGCCTGTGTGGAGTCAGCTGATTCAGACAGTGATTATCATTGGTAAAATATGGGCAATGCATGTGCTGAGGAGTAATCATTGGACTGCGTACACTTGAGCTGCCAATCCGTCTGCCCCCATGTCCACTAACATCAATCGAAATAAAAATGGAGAGAGGCTGAAATGGGTTTCAGGTTCGCTATCCCTCGATCTACACTTGGATCTACCCCATAAACTTTGATAACCAGCTTGAAACGGTCTCCAGTTAGTCGCTTTTACATGGCGATGGCTGTTGGCCAGGCCTACTCCGGCGCTCGCAGAGCAAAACACCAGAACTGTGCCTGCACAGCGTTGGCAGCGAACACAGCCTGTTGGAAAGCAGTAACTGGTATGTAGGCGAGCGTGGCAGCCACTCTGTTGAAAGCTTCTCCTTGCGGGAGGCAACAAGAATGATGAATGTCCAGATCATCTGTTTTGTTTGGAGGTGTGGGTTGGGGCAGGAATGTTGACTAGGACACCTGGAGAGAGCCCCCCGCCTAGGTCTCTATGGATGGTCGCCCTAGAGTGTTAACAAACCCGCCTGGACAGACCAGCATCTTGAAGCATAATCAAACCGTTTGGGGGAAAAAGGAGAAAGACGGTTTGCAGTTATAAAACCCCAAGGGGAACCGATGGGGGTGAAAAAGATTCTGGCCAGGATTTTTCAGCCGGCATGCAGAGAGGTGGGCCCGACACACGAGGACGCGTAAAATAACACGCGGTGACATCGGGCGTGCGTCCCGATGTCACCGTGCAGTCTCGCGGTGTTTTGTTCGGCGGGTGCGCGTCTGCCGGTAATTTAAGGCCGATTAAGGAACTAATTTATTTCAAATTTACACAGGTGAAAAGGCCACGTGCAGCCTTTACGTTTTTTAGGGAACCTCGTCCACGAGCGGGATGAGGTTTCCCAAAGCTTTTACGAATAGAATGAAAACTTCTTTTGAAAAATTAAAAACATGTCCCATCTCACGTGACACAGAGGGGGACACGTTTCATTAAATTTTTCTCGGCATTTAATCATTTTTTTTTCAAAAGCGCTTCAGTCTCCTTGAGGCAGCTCCGTGCTTCAGGGAGATTGAAACGCTCTTTCGCGCACATGCCTGAAAGGGCGCTGGACCCAACTCTCCCCCCTCCCCCCCGCCTCCCCCCACCCGCACGGGTAGCGCTACCGCTCACGTATTACGTTGGGGCGGGCCTTAATTGGCCCGCCCGCGAAAAATGGCAGTGGGGAGCCAATCGCGGGCAGCGGTCAGTCCAAGACCACCCCTACCCGCTCCCGTTGAGCCCGCCCAACGCAGGAAACATTCTGCTGCCTGGTCACAGTACAGGCTGTTTTCATTTCGAGGACACACCAGACTTATTTGTAGTTCTATTTTCTCTCGCAATGAGAAGCCTGAGATCCGACCTCATCGAGGTCCTTAAAAAAAAGGAGAGGGTTTGATGCGGCGATAGGCAAAGAACGGGTTTCTACTTGTGAGGGAGTCCAAAACACGAATGGTTATTCATAACTACAGTAGGGAAGTTAGGAAAATGTAGAACGCGTTACCGCCTGCCAGTGGCGATTAACGGAGACGGTAGCACAGTGGTAATGTTACTGGATTTATAATCTTAGACGCCCAGACTAATGCTGCGGAGACATGAATTCAAATCCCACCATGACAGGTGGGGAAATTTAAATTCAATTTAAAAATCTGCAATTTAAAAAAAGTGAAGCTAGTCTCAATAATAATGACCGTGGAGCTACCAAGTTGTTGTAAAAACCCAGGTGGTTCACCAATGACCTTTAGGGAAGGAAATCTGCCATCCTTACCTGGTCTGGCCTACATGTGACTCCAGACCCACAGGGATGTGGCTGACTCTGAAGTAGCTTAGCAAGCAACTCAGTTCTATAAAACTTCTGCAGGGGGGAAAGAAGCCTGGGTGTGACTACACCACGTGGGACTGTAGTGGTTCAAGAAAGCAACTCACCACCACCTTGTTGGCGGGCAATAAAATGCAGGCTTTGCCAGCAATGCCCACCATCCTATGAACAAATCAAGAATACTGAGGGGGGAGAAAAAAGTTGTTAAAGAACGTTTTGATACATGTAAGGGAAATCTAAATAAACACATGAGGGATATGATGAAGAGGGTGAGAGAAAACTTATCTGGAGTATAAAAGCATGGACCAATTGGACAGAAACACCAATTTCTGTGCTTTGGCTGTTTAGCAGCACCATTCTCCTACGCATTGGCACCGGTGATGTTTGAGAAACACATCTCCGTTCCCATCTCACAAAAGTTGTTATTTTTTTTGTAGCTTGGGTGGGGCGCGTACACACACCAGGCTTTTGTGATTGATATCCATGGATCTGTTCTTGCCTGGTCTCTATTTTGACAGGATGGAACGTGTAAGTCTGTGAGCTTGTTAGGGAAGGCATGTTCATTCATCGATGGGCACAGCAGTGAAGCCAGAGCTGTTCTGGACACCACTGTATCCTGTCAGAATGGAGCTGATTGGATGACTCCCCAGTCACTTACGCACAGACAGAAGTGGCTGGGATTAATTTTACTGTAATAAAAAACTGAAAATGCTGAAAAGACTCAGTAGTTCTGGCAGCCTCGGTGGAGAGAGAAGCACTTAACATTTCGAGTCCGTACGACTCTCCTTCAGATTAATTTTACTTTCATCCACCGACTGCATTTTGCCGGAGAAATGTTCCTGCTCTTATCGGGGGACTTCTCCGCCATTTTTTTTGTCATGAGTTCTTGTTTGCCGTAGGTCATGGAGGCTCTTTTATTTTGATAGACTCTGTAGATTGTTTGCTCCGGTGCACCCATTGAAACGGAATCTGGCCTAGAGGTTGGGCTCGGAGATCCGGGAGATTTCCCGACTCAGTGAACCTGCCTTTTAAAAATGGCTGCCTCCCCCCCCTGCAGGTCAGATTTTCAGTCAGGGGGTGCGGGCTGAGAGAGGAATCGGAGCGGGGGATTCCCGGAACGAGCGTGGAGGCTGCAGGGTGCGGAGGCAGGCTGGGTGCAAGGCCTGCCTTTGAGCTCTGACACTGTGTTTAAATAAATAAATAGATATAAGTCCCTTCAGCCCTCACCGCCTCACCATTCCCACACACACCCTATGCCCCAACCTATGCCAGCCCCTGCCCCCTGCCTCCCACCTACCATCCTTTGCCCCAATTAACAACCCCCCCCCCGCCCCCCCGGCCAACTCACCTAGTTCCCCGGACAGCTTTAACAGTTCCTGGACAGCTTGACAGTTCCAATGTGTTTATGCACTTTTTACGGCACAATCATGTTTAATTCCAACAATCCCAAAGGGTGCCTTACCTCTCTCAAAGGTGTCCCGGGACCCTATCCGAAGGAGCGCCCCAGCTTTCCAAAAGGGGTCCCCCCCCGGCTATCCAAACAAACTCACCGAGTTCAGACAATCCTCTTACCTGTCCTAAGCTGCACATTCCGGGTTCCGCACTCCTGGCATTCCGAGATCCCGCTTCAGCAGAGGCAGCTGGTCATTTAAATGGCCGGCCGCCTGTGTGTATCGCGCATGTGTGGGCCCAGGCCTGACTCCAGTCCCGCCCCCCCGCCCCCAACACGAAGATGGCAAATGGTGGGGGGTGGTGGTGGTGGTGGGGTGGGGGGGTGCAGGACTTAGAAATTTCGGCCGTATCTGGGATTTTCGTCACGAAAGAGAACCTCCCCGTCGTGGCAAAAACCTGGGGCCTCTGTTTACTGAGTCTGTCGTCTTTGTTGGAAGCCCTGCCGTAAGCTCCACCCCCTCCATCTCATTGGCTGACGCAGTGATGTCGCTCGACGCTTGGCTTGGACTTGGTGTCCATTTGTCTGGAACATTCTGAGATCGAGCGTAGGATTGGTGCCAGGACCCAGATCCTGGGGCAAATTACTCTAAAATCAAGACCTTCCAATGCCCAAATCAGGTTGGGCCCAAAAGCCGTTTCTCTTTGCCAAGGCGCCAACTGGTCATGAATCTGGAGGCCTCATTCAGGTGCCCAGCTTCATGGGAAGCCCTAATAAGTCAGCTTTGGACAGCCATTTGACTATCGAGTGGGTTCAAATCTTACTCCATGCAACATGAAGTTTCTAGCCAACGTAAAACTGGGAATTTTTTTTTTAATTCTTTCATGGGATGTGGGCTTCACTGGCTGGGCCAGCATTTGTTGCCCATCCCTAATTGCCCCTGAGAAGGTGGTGGGGAGCCCCTTTCTTGAACCATTGCAGTCCATCTGGTGCAGGTATACCCACACAGTGCTAATAAATTAGTACTAGCTGCCATCAAAGCGAGCGAGGCTAAGGTTGGTGCAAGGTATCCGACATTGGCAGTGCTGGTCTCTCAAAGGTAGCACGTTGTTTTTAAGGGGAGGGGGAGAAATTACTGAACACAGGCTTTACTCTGCCTCTAACCTACACGCTGACTCTCAGTGCAAAATATGAGGAAGAGAAACGGCAAAAGCTAAAAATAAATACCTTTTTTTTTTGAAAGAGCACAAAAGGCTTTAGCCCAGCCAAGCTAGCAAAGGGCAACACCCGAGTCCCGCTCCTGTGAGACTGCCCCCCGGAAAGCATGTAGGATAAACTACGGTTCCCCCAGATGCTGAATAGCCCGCCGACTCTTAAAGCTTGGGCTGGAAAACCGGGAACGACCAGGCATTTTTGACTGGCGAAGACCCCCCCACCAAACCCCCAACCCCCACCTCCCACACACACACCCCACCCCGGAATTGTACAACCCCAGGCAGAGTCAGCGGCCGCAGGGGCGACGAGGAGTGAAGAAAATCGATGGGGTGAGGTGATGAGGTGGCGTAGGGTGGGGAGGAAGAGGAGGAAGCAAACTCAGCTCCCAGTCAGCCAGGAGAGAACGTAGTAAACAATAACAGGTGTTTAGGGACTGGCTGAGAAGGCTGATTCAGGAGGCGCCCTTTCCTCTCTTTCTTTGTTTTTAAAAAAAAAAGAGAGTTTAAAATCTGCCGGGTTTGAGGACTTCAAATCTATCGGTAACTGGAACTTCCCTGACACAGACTCACTCTAACCACAATTTGCAACAAAAAAAAACTAAAGCTGGCTCTCTCTCTCTCTCTCTTTTTTTTTTATTTTGTTTTTGCTGTCCAGAGTTTTTTTTGGCCTATGAGGAAGCCTGGGAAAATCTGCTCCTCCCAACGAGTGGTGTTTGTAGGTGGAAACGGCCCAAACTTGCCCCATTCATAAAACAGAAAACAGCCTGCCAAAAACAGCTTGTGCTTGTTTGTAACCTTTCCTGATGGTTGGTGGAGAGGTGGTGGTGGTGGGGGAGGGGGGGTTGTGGGGGGGAGGGGTGGGGGGGGGTGGTGGGGGTGGGTGGGGAGGTGGTTGGGTGGGGGTGGGGGTGCTGGGGGAGGGGTGGTTGGTGGAATTGGAAGAGTTGGGGGGGTGGGGGGGGTGGTGGGGGCGTGGGGGGGAGCGGTTGGTGGCGTTGGTTGTTGAACATGAGACTAAAGGCCTGGCCACATGCCAGCTTTGGCCTGAAGCAAAATTCCATCTGGTAAACGTTTATTAGCTTAAGGAAAACAGCCGCACTGAAGTTACTGGCAGCCAGTGAGCTGGAATTTTACCTGAGCCTGTGTGGAATAAAAAAAACATGTCTGCGCATTCAGGATCTCTCTCTCTCTCTCTCTCTTATCTACCCTGCTTTTCACCTCTTGAGGTCCTGGCTGTTGTTCAGTGATGCTGAGCACAGATGCTGGGCGGCAGCAACAACAACAACAACAACAACAACACCGGCTTGCATTTGTTTAGCAGGCTTTAATGTCAAACAAGCACCACCTTTATAGAGCAGCAGTAAATGGAACGGAAAGCCAGACCGAGGGTGGGATACCAGCGAGGGTGACCCAAATTCCCAGGACAAAAAGGTGTGTTTCCAGAAAGTAGAGGAAAAAAAAAAAATGAGTAAAGACTTGCATTTATGTAGCGCCTCAGGACGTCCCAAAAGCACTTTACAGCCACCGAAGCACTTTTGTGTTGTAGTCGCTGCAGAAAATGCGGCAGCCCAGCTACGCAAAAGCAAGCTCCCACAAACAACGATGAGAGAAAGGACCTGATCGTGTTTTAACGTTGTTGGCTGAGGGGTAAATATTGGCCCAGGACTCTGACATGAACCCACCCCACCCCACCCCACCCCACCCCGAGCCCCTGCTCTTCTTCAAAACACGTCATGGGTTCTTTCTCATGCACCTGGGAATATCATCTCATCTGGAAGGCAGCACTCCCAACAATGCCACACTCCCTCAGCTCTGGAGTAGCAGCATAGATTTTGTTCTCAAGTTTCTGAATCTCCCCCAGTCAGGTTTATATCTCTAACACTGTGAGGGCTCCAATCAAAGTCAGAAATGCCATCCTGTGTGGTTATGATTCTGGTGCATTAGCGCCCCCCCCTCCTCACCATCCCTACCCCACCAAACCCTATCCAATCTTTGATAGGGCCAATGACACCACCCTCCTCCAATGCCTCTTCTCCACTGTCCAGCTCAGTTGGATTGCCCTCAATTTGCTCTACTGTTATCCACATAAAAGTCACCAGAGGACCATAGGTTGCTCTCTCATTATAGAGAGAGAGGACTGGTGGTGAGTTTAACCTGAGGTTCGCCACATCTCAAGCAAGAGGCGAGGTTGAGAAGGTGGGGCTTTCATGGATGACCTCAGCCAGGACAGGAATTGAACCCACAGTGTTGGCATCACTCACCAGCCATCCATCCAACCAACTGAGCTAACCAACCTACTGTTATCGATCCAAAGAACAACCCCAGCAATTGTTTCCTTTTCCACACCCGGAGCCCTGCCAAACACTGTATTTGGCCTTCGCTCATCCTCATCTAGATGGTGCCCCCTTGGCAGACCTGGAACAAGCCTCCATTTGGCACTAAAACAGCATCCAGCTCCCTTCTTCACCCCTCGAACCCTGCACTGAGTCACTGTTGCCTGGCCACTTGTCTGACATTCAGTATTTAATGAGCCACAGTTTTGTCTATAGTCGTTTGATAGTACAGAACTTGAGTATTGCTGAGAAAAGAGACATTTTTTTGTTGAAGCTTTTTGTCTGGCACTCATCAGGACAATTCTCAAGAAAATGCCAATGTCAGGGGAAGCACCATATTTATGTGTAAATTTTGTCTAGTTAAATATTGGGAAGACCAAAACCATTGCTGCCAACTTTGACCGCAAAACCTGTACCCTGAGCACCGATACCACCTCACCCATTGTCTCAGGCTGAGCGAGATGGCAGGAAGTCTCTGCTGTGAAAGCAAAATACCGCGGACGCTGGAAATCTGAAATAAAAACAAAAAGTGCTGGAAAAACTCAGCAGGCCTGGCAGCATCTGTGGAGAGAGAAACAGAGTTAACGTTTCGAGTCCGTATGACTCTTCTTCAGGGCTGGGCCTCCTATTTGACCCTGAGCTGAGCTTTTGACCCCATATTCCTCTCCACCATAGTGACCAGGCAGTGGTACCTACGTAACATGGCCTATCCTCAACCTGTTTGCTACTGCTGCACACATTCATGCATTTGTCACTATTGAGCTCCACTATTCCAATAAGCATCTAGCTGGCCATCCATCTTCCACCCGCCCCATAAACTTTAGGTTATAATGTGACTTGTGCTACTCTGTGTCAAGCACTGCCCAACAAGCACTAACCAACATTGCCTCCTGGCCCATCAAAAATTCAATTCTAAAATGTTTAAATCTCTTCAGAGCCTCACCCTTCCTAAATCTGTAACTTCCCCCATCCCTCCAGCTCTCCCCTAACCCCAACTCTCTATTGCCCTGCCTTTATTATTTCCTCCCCCAGACCTCTTCCCCTACCGTTGGCGATCATGATCTCTGCCATCCAGGCCCCAGTATCTGGAAATCCCTCCCTAAATCCCTGCCCCTCCTTATCATTCTGGGAGGAGCTCTTCAAGTCCTACCCCTGGAGTGCTGGAGAACAGAATCAGAAGAAAATAAGACAAGAAATGAAGAGATGGAAGATGAAGAACAAGAATTAAGCGCCACCGGTGTATTTGGGAACCTTCCGATTTGAACCCTGGGGCTCTGGTTATGGCAAGGCTGATGTTTCTTGACTAAGAAGCTCGGGTGAATGGCCAAGGCTTGTAGTGAAGGTTTAGAATAGTAGGAGTGAAGACAGCATGGACAAGTTTCACCACTTCCTGTCTGCTAATTTTCAGGCAGAATTGGGATGGCTACCATTCACTTCAACCGACCAATAGCATCCATGCCTTCAGGCACCTAGACTTCATTCTCTGAACCGCCCTCCCTAAACCTCTCCACTCCCACTATCCTTCCTTTAAGACCCTCCTTAAAACCCACCCCTTTGATCCAGCTTTTGGGCAATCCTCCTTGCCTTGTTATATCCCTCTGAAGTGGGGTGGTTTTTTTTTTGTATGTTTCAGGTGTTACACAAATGCAAGTTGACATTGTTGCGCATTGGCATGAACTTGAGGAGAAGAGGGTCCACAATTTGTCCACAAAGATATGTTCAAACCCCACCCATCCCCCGGACCTTCGTCACAATTTGTCAATGGTTTTGGACATGGCTGAGGAGACAATTGTCAGAGTTCATAAATGGAGATGGCAGATTATTGTGCTATTGAAAGAGATTGAGGATATCATTGGTTTAGGGCAACAGTGAATCAGCAACCCATTTCCCATCTTGGGCTAGTGATGCTGATTGAGGGATAAATATTGACTACGACTCTGGGGATCGCTCCCCTGCCATTCTTCAAGATATTTCCGTAGGGTCATTTACATCCAGCTGACAGGGTAACAGGGCTTCTATTTAACATCTCATCTCAGAGACACCTCATCTGACACTGTAGCACTCCGTCAGTACTGCACTGGAGTGCCGGCCTTGATTTTGCACTCGAGCCAGGGAGTGGGACTTGAGCCCACAACCTTTTGGCTCACTGGCAAGAGTGCTACCCACTGAGCCACAGCTGACACATGTCACAGCTGATTTTTTTTTAGTCATTTGCCAAGTTTTACTTTTGAAGCAGATTTTAGGTGAGCCATGTGTTCACCACTTGGATTTTCACCACCAAATGTTTATAACCTGCATTCTATAGGCCCCAAACAAACTCCAATGACCTTCCCAAGTGTGAGTCAGGCAACTAATACCACCTTACAGCAGCTTTCCCACACACAACGTCACTGCTGAATCACTCGAATGAGAGTAAAGAGAGCAACATTCATTTGACAGTAAAATTGGGCTCGATTCTACCAATGAAGTCACGCGTTGAATCTCAGCAGTGCTTGTCACCTCTTTGTCTCGTGACATAATTCGTTAGCAAGATTGATCTAAATTAAAGGGAGGCCATGAAACACGAGGTGTCGATTCTGTATTGTGAAGATCAGTGGAATTGTTTTTGCACGTAAAGGAATGCGGTGGCCGTTTTGCACATAGCAAGATCCCACAAACAGTAGTCAGATGAATGATGAGCCACTCTGTTTCTGCTGGTTGTGAGTTGAGGGAGGGATGTTGGCCCCAGGGAGAACCTCCTTGAGCCTCTTTAAAGAGGCAGTGCATCTCTAACGCCTTCCTGGGCCACCAGACAAAGAAGGAGGACCTCAGTGTAATGTTTCACCCACAAGATGTTAACACTGCAGAGCCAAGAGTGTAAGTGCCTGATATCTTGCACACCGTACAATGTGCCAGGTAGTCACCAGGAAGTTCTCAATTCCACCTTGCATTCTGTGTTGGGCTACCTGGCCTCTCAGTGAAAGCCCCCACAGTGACGCCACAAGGGGACTCAGTGCCTTGTATTAGGGGAGGGGAAAAAATAAATCTGCCCGGATTCCTATTCCTGATTAACACCCAATAACCTATTAGATCCCCATGTGTAGATATCCTCAGGTGAGGACTGGACACTTTCATGGTTGATTAGCCTGCTGACACTTGAGGGAGATTCTACCGGCCCCCCCAAGTGGTGAGCCAGGAGGTGGGGGAGGGTGCGTCTCTTCCCACCTACATCCACGGTTCCTCTGATGCCCTATGTCATATCAACATAAGACATAAGAGCATAAGAAATAGGAACAGGAGTAGACCATTCGGCCCCTCGAGCCTTGCTCACCATTCAATAAGATCATGGCTGATCTGTTTGAGTTTTAAATTCCACATTCCCCGATTAACCTTCTATTCCCTTGCCTGACAAGAATCTACCTACCTCCGCCTTAAAAAAATATCCAGTGACCCCGCCTCCACCACCCTCTGAAGCAGAGAGTTCCAAAGTCGCACAACCTTCGGAGAGAAAAAATTTCCCCTCATCTCCGTCCTAAAAGGGCGACCCTTAATTTTAAAACTGTGCCCCCTAGTTCTGGACTCACCCACAAGAGGAAACATCCTTCCGACGTCAAGGTTGTTCAGGATCTTATATACTTCAATCAAATCATCCCTCACTCTTCTAAATTCCAGTGGAAACAAGCCCAGTCTGTCCAACCTTTTCACATAAGAAAACCCATTCATTCCAGGTATCAATCTAGTAAACCTCCTCTGAACTGCCTCCAATACATTTACATCCTTCCCTAAATAAGGAAACCAAAACTGCAAACGGTTTTCGAGGTGCAGTCTCACCAATGCCCTGTATAACTGAAGCATAACATCCTTACTTTTATGTTCAATCCCTCTCTTAATAAAGGATAGTATTCCATTAGCCTTCTTAATTACTTGCTGCACCTGCACACTAACTTTTTGTGACTCATAAACTAGAACACCTAGATCCCTCTGTACCTCAGAATTATGCAGCCATTCTCCATTTAAGTAATATTCTGCTTTTTTGTTCTTTCTGCCAAAGTGAGCAACTTCACATTTTCCCACATTAAATTCCATTTGCCAGATCTTTGCCCACTCACCCAACCTATCTATATCCATCTGCAACCTCCTCATGTCCTTTTCACAATATACTTTCCTACCTATTTTTGTGTCATCTGCAAATTTAGCTACCACGTCATCAGTCCCCTCATTTAAGTCGTTGATGTAAATCATAAAAAGTTGAGGCCCCAGTACAGACCCCTGTGGAACTCCACTCGTTACAACCTACCAGTCAGAAAAAGACCCATTTATACGTACTCTCTGCTTTCTGCCAGCCAGCCAATCTTCTATCCATGCTAATATGTTACCTCCTACACCATGCGCTTTTATTTTCCGTAATAATCTTTGACGTGGCACTTTATCAAATGCCTTCTGGAAATCAAAGTACAGTAAGTGTACAGCTCCCCTTTACAGTACAGTACAATCCAAGTACAGTAAGTGTACAGCTCCCTTTTATCCACAGCACATGTTACTCCTTCAAAAACTCCAATAAATTGGTTAAACATGATTTTCCTTTCACAAAACCATGCTGACTCTTCCCGATTGCCTTGAGCTCTTCTAAGTGCCCAGCTATGACCTCCTTAAGGATCGATCCTAATAACTTCCCCACAACAGACGTCAAGCTAAATGGCCTATAGTTTCCTGTTTTCTGCCTTCCTCCCTTCTTGAATAGAAGATTTATATTTGCTACTTTCTAATCTGACGGAACCTTCCCAGAATCTAGCAAATTTTGGACAATTAACACCAACACATTGACTACCTCATTCGCCACCTCTTTGAAGACCCTAGGATGTAGTCCATCGGGACCTGGAGACTTGCCAGCCCGCAGCTGCATCAATTTGCTCAGTACCATTTCCCTAGTGATTTCAATTTCACCAAGTTCCTTTCTCATGTTCACCTCCTGATTTGCAGCTATTACTGGAATGTTTCTTGTACCCTCTATAGTGAACACAGAGGCAAAACATTTGTTCATTTCTTCTGCCATTTCCTTATTATCTACTATTAACTTCCCACCGTCGATCTCTAGAGGACCAACATTCACTTTACTTAATCTTTTTCTTTTTAAGTACCTGTAGAAACTCTTGCTATCTGTTCTATCTACATTTACATTTCTAGCTAGCTTCCTCTCATACCCCTAATTCCTTTCTCCTGATTAACCTTTTAGTCATTCTCTGCCATTCTTTATACTCTGTCCAATCATCTGTCCTGCCACTCATCTTTGTGGAGTTGTATGCTTTTTCTTTAAATTTGATGCTTTCGTTAACTTCTTTATTTCACCATGGATGGTGGGTCCTCCCTTAGAATTTTTCCTTATAGTAGGAATGTACTTATTCTGAATACTCTGAAATATTCCCTTAAACATCTGCCACAGCTTCTCTATTGATCTATCCTCTAGCTTAATTTCCCAGTTCATTTTAGCTAGCTCAGCTTTCACCTCCACACAGTTACCCTTATTTAAGTTTAAGATACTAGTCTTAGACCCACTCTTCTCCCTTTCAAGCTGGGTGTAAAATTCAATCTTTTGTGTTCATTGCTACCTAGGGGTGCCTTTACTCATTAATTGATCCTGTCACATTACACAATACCAAGTCTAATATGACCTGCTCTCTGGTTGGCTCCAGAACATGCTGCGCTAAGAAACTATCTCGAAAACATTCCAAGAACTCCTCATCCAGTCTACTGCTGCCAATCTGATTTTCCAGTTTATCTGGATCACCCATGATCATTGCTGTCCCTTTATCACAAGCATACAATATTTTCTCTTGAATACTTTATCCTACACTGTGGCTACTGTTAGGGGGCCTGTAGACCACTCCCACTAATGACTTTTTTCCCCTACTATTCCTCATCTCCACCCAAACCAATTCTACATCTTGATCTTCTAAACCATGGCCATATCTAACTATTGCACCAATGCCCTCTTTGATTAACAGTGCTACCCCTCCACCTTTACCTAGCTTCCTATTCTTCTTGAATGTCATGTACCCTTTGATATTAATACCCAAGTCTTTGTCGTCCTGCAGCCACATCCACATAATCGCTATCAGGTCATATTTATTTATTTCAGTGTGGCCCATCAATTCATTTACTTTGTTATGAATGCCATGTGCATTCAGACAGAGAGCCTTCAGTTTTGTCTTTTTGTTACCTTTGTAACATCTAGTCTTGACTGTTGATGTATTCTTAGGTTTTTTTCTCTCTGTCCATTCCTGCCATTCTCTGACCCTTATTTCTCATGTTACTATTTTGTTCTCCTGTCATGACTCTACACCTTGAATTTCTACCTCTACCCAAGCTTTATCCCTCACCCCTCTTATTTAGTTTAAAGCCCTCTCTACTTCCCTAGTTATGCGATTTTCCAGGACGCTCATCCCAGCACAGTTCAGGTGTAAACCGTCCCAACGGTACAGCCCCCACTTACCCCAGTACTGATGCCAGTGCCCCACAAACTGGAACCCACTTTTCCTACACCAGTCTTTGAGTCACGCATTTGTCTCTCTAATCTTATTTGCCCTATGCCAATTTGCACATGGCTCAGGTAATAATCCAAAGATTATTACCTTTGAGGTTCTGCTTCTTAATTTGGTACCTAGCTCCTCATACCGACTTTGTAGAACCTCTTTCCTAATTCTACCTATGTCATTGGTACCTACATGGACCACAACAATTGGATCCTCCCCTTCCCACTGCAAGTTCCTCTCCAGCCCTGAGCAGATGTCCCGAACCCTGGCACTGGGCAGGCAACATAGCCATCTGAACGCTCGCTCTTTGCTGCAGAGAACAGTGTCAATCCCTCCCACTATACTGTCCCCTACTACCACTATGTTCCTTTTTGCTTTCCCCGCTTGAACGGCTTCATGTACCACAGTGCCACAGCCAGCCAGTTCATCCACCTTGCAGACTTTGCTTTCATCTACACAGGTTGTGATCACCTCAAACCTGTTTGACAATTGCAAAGTCTGAGGCTCCTCCCCTACTGTCTGCTCGGTCCCATTACCTGCCTCACTGACAGTCACATCCTCCTGTCCCTCACTGCTGACCAAAACAGATGTCCCTCTTCTAAGAGGTGTGACTGTCTCCTGGAACAAAGTATCCAGGCATTTCTCCCCCTCCCTTATGTTGTACAGTGTCTGCATTTCAGCTTCCAGATCAATAATCCTGATCCGGAATTCCTCAGGCTGTGTACACTTCCTGTAGACATGTTTGTCATGGATGACCTTGGCGTCCAAAAGCTCCCACATCTCACAGCTGCAACATAACACCTGTCCCACCATTCTAACTTATGTTATTTAGTTAATTTATTTTAATTACTTTCTTCTCATGTATGCTACAATTTACTGTGTTTGTTGAATGTTAGTACCACTGACAACTAAAGGTTATATGCTTCTTAACTACATGGTGTGTGTTTTAGATGTTTGTTTAAATTACTTTATTTTTATTGCTTTTTTATATCTTTATTGTTTTATTTTAATTTTAAAGTTTCAAAATTTCGGTTTATTATTTTAAAGTTTTAGTTCTTTTTACTTAGGACAGGCGAGTTAAGGTAGATCTATAAGCTGGTTTCTCACACATTGTCCCTTACACCGAGCACTTACCGGCCAATTGGTTTACGAGCTTCCTGTGACATCACAGTTGCTTTTCTCTTTTTCCCAGACTGCAGCTTCCCAGCAGCTGAAACAGCGAAACATCGAAACATCGCGCTGCTCAGCTCCCAACTGTCTCCCGCAGGCCCACTCCACTCCGACTCCCAGCAAGATAGGCCACTCTCCAATCCCCGGTCTGTATTTACAGGCGCTGCTCAGCTCCCGACTGTCTCCCGCAGGCCCACTCCGCTCCAACTCCCAGCAAGATAGGCCACTCTGCAATCCCCGGTCTGTATTTATAGGCGCTGCACAGCTCCCGACTGTCTCCCGCAGGCCCACTCCGCTTCGACTCCCAGCAAGGACGTCCAATCCCTGTACACCTCCATCCCCCACCAGGATGGTCTGAGGGCTTTCTGTTTCCTCCTAGAACAGAAGCCCAGACAACCCCCATCCACCACCCCTTGCCTTCGTCTGACTGAACTTGTTCTCTCACTGAACAATTTCTCCTTTAATTTGCCTCACTATGCCTGTGGCTATGGGTACCCGCATGGGCCCCAGTTGTGCCTATCTCTTTATAGGGTATGTGGAACATTCCTTGTTCCAGTCCTACTCAGGACGCTTCCTACAGCTATTTTTTTGGTACATCGATGACGGCTTCTGTGCTGCTTCATGCTGTCGTCGGGATCTGGAAAAATTTATTAATTTTGCTTCCAATTTCCACCCCTCTGTAACCTTCACATGGTCCATCACTGACACTGCCCTTCCCCTCCTTGACCTCTTTGTCTCCATTTCTGGTGATAAACTGTCCACCAATATTCATTACAGCCTATCGACTCCCACAGCTACCTCGGCTACAGCTCCTCA
Source organism: Cetorhinus maximus (assembly GCF_964194155.1). NCBI lineage: Eukaryota > Metazoa > Chordata > Chondrichthyes > Lamniformes > Cetorhinidae > Cetorhinus > Cetorhinus maximus. The sequence goes on along the minus strand of NC_135884.1, from coordinate 9,831,403 downwards.
TATCCTGCTTCATGTAAGGACTCCATCCCATTCTCTCAGTTCCTTCACCTCCGTTGCATCTGTTCCGATGATGCCACTTTCCAAAACTGCATTTCTGACATGTCTTCCTTCTTCCTTAACCGAGGTTTCCCCCCACTGTGGTTGACAGGGCCCTCAACCGTGTCTGGCCCATCTCCCACGCCTCTGCCCTCACACCTTCCTCTCCCTCCCAGAACCATGATCGGGTCCCTGTCAACCTCACCTTTCACCCCACCAGCCTCTGCATTCGAAGAATCATCCTCTGCCATTCCCGCCAACTCCAGCATGAAGACACCACCAAACACAAATTACCCTCATTTCCCCCCTGTCAGCATTCCATAGGGATTGTTCCCTCCGGAACACCCTGGTCCACTCCTCCATCACCCCCAACACCTCACCCGCCTCCCAAGGCACCTTCCCATGCAACTGCAGAAGGTGCAACACCTGCCCCTTTACTTCCTCCCTCCTCACCATCCAAGGGCCCAAACACTCCTTTCAGATGAAGCAGCATTTCACTTGCACCTCCTTCAATTTAGTCTACTGCATTCGCTGCTCCCAATGCGGTCTCCTCTGCATTGCAGAGAGACCGAACGCAGACTGGGTGACCGCTTTGCGGAACACCTTCGGTCTGTCCGCAAGCATGACCCAGACCTCCCTGTCGCTTGCCATTTCAACACTCCACCCTGCTCTCATGCCCGCATGTCCGTCCTTGGCCTGCTGCAATGTTCCAGTGGAGCTCAATGCAAACTGGAGAAACAGCACCTCATCTTCTGACTAGGTACTTTACAGCCTTCTGGACTTAACATTGAGTTCAACAACTTCAGATCATGAACTCTCTCCTCCATTTTCACTCCTTTTTCAATCCCTTTTTTAATATTTATTTTTTATTTACTTATTTTTATTTGTATTCATTTATTCATTGTTTTATCCCCCTTTGTTTATCCCTTTTTATCCCCTAATTCAATCCTTTTTCCCTAACCACAGCTCCCTTCCCTCATCCCACCCCCAAAAGGGCCGTCTGTAACTTGTTCCATGTTGTTCTTTCACAGGGTGCTGACCCTTTGTTCTGCTATTCACATATTCGGCTTTCTTACCCTCATGCCACCATCAGCACCTTCTTCAGCCCTTACCACTACCATTAACACTCCCTTCGTCTTGTGCCCATGACAGCTTTGTCAATCTCTCCTTAGCCCCCACCGATCACTGACCTTCCCTTCTGCCTTACATGCTCCACTCCACACCCCTCACCCCCTTAAACAGTGTTAAATTCCATCACTTTCTACTTCTCGTTAGCTCTGAAGGAGAGCCATGTTGGACTCGAAACGTTAACTCTGTTTCTCTCTCCACAGATGCTGTCCGACCTGCTGAGTTTTTCCAGCATTTTCTGTTTTTATTTCGGACTTCCAGCATCCGCAGTATTTTGCTTTTATCAAAATGCTTCATTGTCTGTGAACTATTGTGAGCTATATCGGAAGGACATGCTAACGCGGTGTATAAATCAGCTCTCTCCGTTCTTTCTGTATTGGGAGTGGATTCCACATGAGTCCAAATGTTCAAAATATTCCTTAGGTGGTGGTTTGTTGCAGTTTGGTGGACTTTACCTGTTTTTTTGCTGGTTGCCGCTTGCTGGCAGAATGTGGGAGTTCACATCAACCAGAGTGAGATGTAATTTCTTGAATAAATTGAATAAAATCACACTTGAGCACATGGCCATCATCCTCATGACTGAGAAATGGGAAATAATTCGCAAGTATCAGTGATACATGTGAGTTGTTCCCCATTCCTGAGTCATGAGATGATGGCCACATGCTCAAGTGTGGTTTTATTATTCGGTATTTATTATTTTATTCTTCAGTGATTTTATTATCCAGCGGTCTGAACCCTTTAACTATGCCGCAGAAGGGAACATGTTGATTCAAATTTGCACTGCTTTGAAATTCTTACAAGTTGGCTGCCTTTAGACTCCTCAGCCCCTATGACACGTCGGAAAAGTGGACTGGCCCATGCATCATTTAACCATGCCAGACCAGGAAGACGGCAAGAGCAATTCCCCTCCAATCAGCATTGAGTTTACTGATCTCAGCTGGAGCAGGAGCTGAGATGCTAGTTGGGCCTCACCACCCGGAGTGATGCAGAGGGGGGGAATAAAAATCAGCCAGGGTTCCTGCTGCAAATCATTATCACTATGAGGCCTGCCTTGGTCATCTTTAAAGCCATGGACAGTAACAGGGAGACCTGGACAAACGGAATATTTTTTTTTCCAAGGCATAGAAGCACCACTGTTATTTGAAGAAGAGCATGGGATGTTCTCCTGATGTCCTGGCCAACATTCCTCCCTCAGTCAGCACATTAATCCAGTCATTTGGCTCTTTCACCCTTCACGGCATCATGCTGTGTGCAATATGGCTGCCAGATTTATTGACATAACAACATTGACTTCATAGTGTTCCATTATATGTCCGGGGCTAAGATATCCTCAGGCATGCGATACTGTACTATAGAAATGCACGATCTTGTTCTGAAATGTTACAGGATTTCACTCTCCCTCGTCCCATCACCCCCTCTTGGGGCTGGGCAGAGTTACAGGAATGATTAGTGGATGCAAAAACCGTGGTGTCCAGACCAATCCTTGACTGTGACTATTTTTCTTTCAACAGCCTCAACGAACACAGCAGGAAGAGGAAGAAACAGCTCAGGTAGGGCACTTACAGTGATACCCTTTCAAAGCACGGTCGCTTACCACTGTTCAATATCCATGACACGGTGACATTCTTTGCAGACAATACGAAACTTGGAAGCATTGCGAACTGTGAGGAGGATAGTGTTGAACTTCAAAAGGATATAGAAAAGTTGGTGGACATGTGGTAGATGAAGATCAATGCAGAGAAACATGAAGTGATTCATCTTGTTGGGGAGAACATGGAGAGACAATATGAAATAAAGGGGGTGCAGGAACAGAGGGAACTGGGTGTATATGTACATAAGTCACTGAGGGTGGCAGGACAGGTTGAGAGCACAGTTAATAGAACATACAGGATCCCGGGCTTTAATTAATAAGGGCGTAGAGTACAAGAGCAAGGAGATTATGTCGAACCGTTATAAGACACTAGTTCGACCTTGTATTGATCCAGTTCTGGGCACCACACTTTAGGAAGGGTATGAAGGCATTGGAGAAAGTGCAGAAAAGCTTCACGAGAATGGTTCCCAGATGTGAAACTTCGGTTATGAAGATAGATTGAAGAAGCTAGGACTGTTTTCCTTGGAGAAGAGAAGGCTGAGAGGAGATCTGATAGAGGTATTCAAAATAATGAGGGGTCTGGACAGAGTAAATAGAAGGGAAACTGTCCCCCCCCACCCCCGTGAATGGACTGAGAACGAAAGGAAACAGATTTAAAAGAATTGGCAAAAGAAGCAAAAGCGATACGAGGAAAGAGTTTTTCAGGCAGTGAGCGGTTAAGGTCTGGAATGCACTATTCGAGAGTGTGGTGGAGGCAGGTTCAACTGAAGCATTCAAAAGGGAATTAGACTGGTATCCGAAAATGAAGATTGTGCAGGGTTACGGGGAGAAGGTGACAGCATGGCACTAAGTGAATTGCTCATTCAGAGTGCCGGTGCGCAGACAATGGGCCGAATGGCCTCCTCCTGCGCTGTAACAATTCTGTGATTCTTGGCAGTTAACACTAAGTTCACATTGCGTTTGTTTTCTTCCCTTATCCCAGCACCATCGTTATAAATTAAAGGGTTTTAAGATCGTTAACTTGTCCACTGAAGGCACTAATATAACATCCTTAAAGGGGCAGATTGCCCTGAGCAATGTTTGGCCAACCAGTGTCTACGTGTAGCGCTGCCTTTGACATGAAGTCACTCCTTATAACTGAGCAAGGAGGGAAAATTCAAACATTAAAAATCTCTTCAAAATATATTACAAAAAAGTTTGAAGGTTTTAACTTAATAGTTGCCAACGCAATGAGACGATTTTCCGTCATAATTCCTAAGATGGAAAATCAAAGTAAAGGTGGGGTGTTTTTCTGCCTCACCCCCATCCTAGTCGCCTGGACTTTCCTCCATCCCCCAGCTACAGGCACTATCTAATTCTCGTTCCACTGCGTATTAATAAGGGCACCTTATTACCACCTGATAATCCCACGCACCCAGCTCCCTGCGACAGGACAGGAATGGACGTGTCATCCGGCAGTCGGGGGAGGGGCTTTTGTACACGCCACTCAAAATGGGAGAGCCACATGATGGCGCAGCTGCAATCTGCTCTGTTCCTCGGGCCAGGAAAACAAAAGTAAAAGACCAGACTTGGCCAGTTTCAAATGGTCCAGGAAACATTAAGGACTTGCACCGACGCTCTGAGAATTCCCATATGCTGAGTGCCTTACCATTTACATGGAGAGCCTCCTTGAAGCAGAGGGAGATGCAGGGATATCGACAGAGAGAGCACTGCAGTCGCATTAGTCTTGGATTTGTGCAAGCAAAAAGCGAACACAGATAAAATGGACTGACAGGCCTCCTGCTGCACTGTAACCTTCCATGAATCTAAAATTCTACAGTACTATATCCTGTTCGAAAATTACAATAAATAATGTTTTCTCACAGGCAAAACAAATTCAAATCTTTCTTGGGGCCGTCCAAAGTATGGGACACCTCATCTGCTGACAGTGTAAAATGGGGGACATTTACGGCCTATTTTATGCCTCTCATTTATTCCCATTAAGTCGTTATTTCCGCGGGGAGAGATGTGAAGCGAGAAGCTGACTTCTCTATCACCTTTGGGCCTAATCGAGATCTAGTCCATTGTCTGTGTTTCCTCTCAAACCTAGTTGACGGGTGGAGTCCAATGACATTGGCAGCAAATTAAATTTCTGGAATATTCTGCCCTGCCGGTCCTTACTCCCTGTCTTCCTCACCTCCAGAAAAAGCCCAAATGGTAATAAACCACAGGAGGGGGAAGTGGGGGAGACAGTTTTTAAAAAAAGGCTCCATGAAGATACTTTGAGAATCGAGCCCATAGCCTTTAAAAACCACTTTGGTTTTCTGGATGACCTCTTTTTTTAATAAATCATTCCCGTGAAGGCTTCGTTGAACTCTGTATCTGTTTCATGTGGTCTTCATTTAGATTAATTCAACACAGATGGGAAATACTATTGATTGCACAAAGAAAGGTTGGGTGGGAGGGGGAGGTATCACCACACAAAGCCAGTGACTTCACCACCGCCCCCCCCTAACCTCCCCAAATAATTTATGCATCACAGTCATCAGGAAACTGTTGGCAACCTTGGTGTCATTCAAGGAGTGGTGTTTGGGGGTGGGGAGGGGGAGGGAGAGTGAGGGGGATGGGGGCGGTGGTTTAGAAATTCTCTCCTGATCTCATCTCCTCCCGCTGAAAAAGATTACGGAGTTAACATAATTTTTTTTGAATGCATACATTTTATCTTTTATCGTGTTGTCCAGACTGCTTTCCTCCCCATTTGCCCAAGTCAGGCAAGCTAACATTTAAGCTGATTGAGAGGACGCAGGTTGACTTGATGGTCACTTGGGATAATGTCCTGGTGCCTGATGGTATGAACCATGGCGCGGGCAAGTCGTAAAACTCCCTCTGTGACCTTTGGTCGGTAAATTGCATCTGCGAAAATAGTTTTTAGCTCACAGGAACTCTGAACAGCTCTAGAAGAGAGAAGGCCGAGGGGCGATGGAAGGCTTTAAAGCTACGAAAGGCTTTAATGGACAGGGAGGAAATGTTTCCACCTGCAGGGGAGACCAGAGCTAGGGGGACACAGATGTAAGATAGTGACTGGTAAATCCAACGGGCAGTTCAGAAGGAACTCCTTTTACCTCCGTAGCGGTTAGAATGTGGAACTCGTAACCACAGGGCGTAGTTGAAGTGAATAGTTCAGATGCATTTAAGGAGCAGCTATAAGTGCATGAGGGAGAAAGGATTAGAAGGATATGCTGATAGGATAAGATTAAGAAGGGTGGGAAGGAGCATAAACACAGTATTAGACAAGATGGACCAAATGGCCTGTTCCTTTGCTGCAAAATTCCATGTAATTCTCTGAAACTGTAGCAATTGAAAAGACATTTGATTCATTTCTATTGGCTACCACGGGACTGATGTGTGTCACGGTACAAGCCCCTGTAGGTAGTACATGCTATGTGAAAGTTGACTATATACTGAGGTCTTGTACTTTGCATTCTGTGTAAATCTCATAGCTAACTGATCATGCATGGGTACAGTAAGGTCAGTATTTCTTTGGAGTTGGTGCTGGACAGCTCATTATGTGTCTCGGTGCCAACTCCAGTGCATGTCAAGCACATGCTGGGTACATGGGGCAGGATTTTGAGCTCTGCGTGTGCGCACATACCCTACACGCACGAGCGTGAAACAGTGCGCGGTGACGTCGGGCGAGCGTCCCGATGTCACCGTGCACTCGCACGATATTTTGGTCGGTGGCCACGCGTCGGAGTCGGCAGTGAACCTGCCGACAATTTAAGAGAGCTGTTAAGCCCATTAATACATTAGTTAAAGTGAAATTTCGCTGCCCATCCAACCTTACGGTTGGCAGGCGGGCGAATAGGCCAAGCGGCCTTTGCATTTTTTAATGAAACCTCATCGGGTGGGATAATGTTTCAAACACTGATTTTAAAAAAACCAATAACATTTTTAAAACTCATTTTTAACATGTCCCTGCTCGTTGTGACAGAGTCACATGAGGGGACGTGTTTTCCTTGGTTTTTGAAATCTTTATTTTTAACGATAAAAATCTTCAGCTCCCTGAGGCAGGCCTGTGTCTTCAAGGAGCCTCCACTGAGCGCACCCCCGGTGTATGCGCACCCTTCAGCGCTCGTGCTCCTCCCGCCCCCCCCACCCCAACCCAGGCAGTGCTGAGGTTGTCAGCGCGCGTTTCATGCTGGCTGCCCATTCATTGGCCAACGTGAAATCGCAGTCGGGGCCCGATCGCAGGCGGCGAACCATTGCATGGCCGCTCCCAGGCCCGCCCACTGTGCCCGTCCGATTGGGTAAAAATCCTGCCCATGGTAATAATTCACACGGGCTCGTGTGTCTTTTATGGTCAGCGCGCACAACTAGATTGATACCTGAGAGCAGGACTCAAGGTGTGTCAATAATTGGACAAAGTATGGTTGCCCAATGTCAACCATATCTATACATCTCCAATGTCAAGGTTGAAACAGCGTTATCTTGTTACTGTACGTCCATCAAGTAATTATATCACACAATGTATGTGTGGTAATGTCACTGGCCTTATTCCAGAGGCCCAGGCTACTGGGGACAAGAGTTCAAATTTCACCTTGGCAACTGGTGGAATTTAAATTCAATGAATATATCTGGAATTGAAAGCTAGTCCAGCAATGGACTATGAAACTATCATTGATTGTTGTGGAACAATAATCCAAATGGTTCACTAATGCCATCCTTACCTGGTCTGGCCTACATGTGACTCCAGACCCACAGCAGTAGGGTTGACTTTTAGCTATTCTCTGGAATGACCTAGCCAGCCCTCTTTTCAAGGATAATTAGGGATGGGCAACAAATGCTGGCCTTGTCAGTGACACCCACATCCCATGAAAGAATTTTTTTTTTAAATCAGGAAAATGAACAGCAACCAACCATGTCACTTTGCTTGTCTGAGGTTAATAGTTGTACTTTGAGCACTTTGAATATGTTGGATTTAAAGCGCATTTACCACCATTTGTAAGTTTACAACCTTGTCGTAGTGGTGACCCGCCTAAGGACAGGTCCACTCCACATTTCTGCATGTCCTGCTCCTCTTTAGTTGCTCACAGGTGCCTTCCATGTTCAATTTCAAGCTGTCTAACATCATCATTCCCTTTCTCCCTCTTGATCTACAACCCTCTAGTCTCCCTTCAATCACCTCCTCCAGCAAGGTCTCATGCCTTAGAAAAAGGCCAATCCACCCTTGTTGCCTTTACTTGGCTGATATTCACTAGCGATCTTTCCTCCTCCACCACCCTGAGACCTTAAGTTTGCAAGTTGCCCCAAGCCCAGGTTACGGTTACATGCCCAGGGTTGTGAGCCATGGCTGATGGTGGAAGAGCTCAAACCTCGAGGGACGACAGCTCTGACAGGCAGAGGATCCTTCGAGAAGAGAACATGCAGTGGAAGCAGTTCAGAGAAGGTTTACCAGACTAACACCTGGAATGGGCAGATTGTCTTCCGAGGAAAAGTTGGACAAACTAGGCTCATGTCCGCTGGAGCTTAGATGAATAAGAGGTGACTTGATTGAAAAATATAAGATCCTGAGGAGTCTTGACAGGGTGGATGTAGAGAGGATGTTTCCTGTTGTGGGAGAATCTAGAACCAGGGGTCACTGTTTAAAAATAAGGGGTCACACATTTAAAACAGAGATGTGAAGAAATTTTAACTCCTAGGGTTGTGAGTCTTTGGAACTCCCTTCCTCAAAAGGCAGTGGAAACAGAGTCTTAAAATATTTTTAAGGCAAAGGTACATAGATTCTTGGTAAGAAAGGGGGCGAAAGGTTATCGGGGGTAGGCAGGAATGTGGGATTGAGATTACAACCAGATCAGCCATGATCTTATCGAATGGCAGAGCAAGCTCGAGGGGCCGAGTGGCCTACTCCTGCTTCTAATTTGTATGTTCATATGCTTGTGTTTCCATTAAGCACACATGAGGAAGGCAATGGAAACCATCTCATATATTCTTTTCCCATGGCTGATAACCTTGACCCCCAGTGATAACCTATAGTTAATAGCTGTCACTCCCAGCAATGTCCTACAGTTAATAGCTGTGATCCTGGAAGCAGGGTCTTTGAATGTTTTTAAGGCAGAGCTAGGTAGATTCTTGATTAACAAGGGGGTGATAGGTTATCGGGGGGTAGGCAGAAATATGGAATAGAGGTTACAATCAGATCAGCCATGACCTTGCCGAATGGAGGAGCAGTCTCGAGAGGGCGAGTGGCCTACTCCTGCTCCTAATTCCTACATTCGTATGAGTCCCAGTGATATCCTACAGTTAATAACTGTCACTCCCACCAATATCTTACAGTTAATAACTGTCACTCCCACCGATATCCTACAGTTAATAACTGTCACTCCCACCGATATCCTACAGTTAATAACTGTCACTCCCACCAATATCTTACAGTTAATAACTGTCACTCCCACCGATATCTTACAGTTAATAACTGTCACTCCCACTGATATCCTACAGTTAATAACTGTCACTCCCACCGATATCCTACAGTTAATAACTGTCACTCCCACTGATATCCTACAGTTAATAACTGTCACTCCCACTGATATCCTACAGTTAATAACTGTCACTCCCACCAATATCCTACAGTTAATAACCGTCACTCCGACCAATATCCTACAGTTAATAACCGTCACTCCGACCAATATCCTACAGTTAATAACCGTCACTCTGACCAATATCCTACAGTTAATAACCGTCACTCCCACCAATATCCTACAGTTAATAGCCGTCACTCCGACCAATATCCTACAGTTAATAACCGTCACTCCCACCAATATCCTACAGTTCATAACTGTCACTCCAACTGATATCCTACAGTTCATAACTGTCACTCCCACCGATATCCTACAGTTAATAACTGTCACTCCCACCAATATCTTACAGTTAATAACTGTCACTCCCACCGATATCCTACAGTTAATAACTGTCACTCCCACCAATATCTTACAGTTAATAACTGTCACTCCCACCGATATCCTACAGTTAATAACTGTCACTCCCACCAAAATCTTACAGTTAATAACTGTCACTCCCACCGATATCCTACAGTTAATAACCGTCACTCCCACCGATATCCTACAGTTAATAACCGTCACTCCCACCGATATCCTACAGTTAATAACCGTCACTCCCACCGATATCCTACAGTTAATAACCGTCACTCCCACCGATATCCTACAGTTAATAACCGTCACTCCCACCGATATCCTACAGTTAATAACCGTCACTCCCACCGATATCCTACAGTTAATAACCGTCACTCCCACCGATATCCTACAGTTAATAACCGTCACTCCCACCAATATCCTACAGTTCATAACTGTCACTCCAACTGATATCCTACAGTTCATAACTGTCACTCCCACCGATATCCTACAGTTAATAACTGTCACTCCCACCAATATCTTACAGTTAATAACTGTCACTCCCACCGATATCCTACAGTTAATAACCGTCACTCCCACCAATATCCTACAGTTCATAACTGGAACTCCCAGTGATGTCCTGCAGCTTGCCACTGACATCCCTTCACTTAATCAACTCAAAAGAAATGTAATCGATTTTTTTTGTACCAGAGAAAAGAGTTAAATCTCAATCTGTACATTACAAAACTGATACCACCATGGAAATAGAAGCAAAGCCATGTTTCTGTTGCTACTGGGGCTGAGAGGCAATGGGGTCTAAATTTAACCTTGTTGCCCCCATTTTGTGGGTCCAGAACAGATGCAAAACTAATCAGTTCAGTGGGGCAGAGGACTGTGCCTGATATGCATGGATGTTTAGGCCACTGGTGAATTGACCTGGGCCTTTTTTGAGATGATCCTGGCAGTCAGCAGAAATGAACACAAATTTCCTTTCGGTTTTTGAAATGAGGCTCCAGTGTCCAATTTAGACCAGGATGGACTAAACGTGTTTGTCCTAGTCAGAGGTATAGACCAGGGTTCAAGAGTTTTCCATCTAGAAGGTATTTAATACTGGCACCAAAGGACAGTTGAATTTTGATGAGATTAATAGCTACTGATATCGATATACATGATCGACAGTTTGCAGATGATTACAGAGGCATTGCTCACTTTGCACCAGATTTGCAAGCCACACTCGATCTCTTCCATCCTGCATTCACAAAACTCGGCCTGTCCTTGAATGTTGCCGAACCAAAACTCATTTACCAACGCACACCTGGTCGGCCAAATACCCCACCTCCCGTAGAAGTTGAAGGAGAGACTCTGGAATACGTTGAGCACTCCCCATACCTTGGCAGCCGCCTCTCTCAAAAGGCCACCATTAACCAGGAGATCCGACACCAGATTAGCTGTGGCAGCCTGGCCTTCTACAAGTGATGGCAGCGCGTGTTTAACACGTGTCTCCACAAGTCAATGGAAGTCCTATTGTGCTGTTACAGACAGGAGAGAGACAGACAAACTGCGCTGATTTTCATTTACCACCCGTCCATAAGCAGAAGGTGTTTTGAATTAGTCCTTAAAAAAATAGGCAGTGACGCGTTTTCCCAATTGCTCCATTTTTGTGACCCAGTTTTACTAATAATCCACAGCAAACTCGAGTTCGGATTAACTCAGAAGGTTAAGTTTATTTTCCACGTGCAAAACCTGGGGGGACGAGTGTTCGCAATGTCACACATGCACAGGTAAACTACAATGAGGAAATCTTTCACGTAGGCGTTCAAGTTCAGCTGGCTGAAGACTGGAGTTGTAGTGTTCATTTTACAGTCGGTGCTGACCGCAAGATAAAGTAGGTACACAGAGACTGGGTTGGTTCTGTACGCGATGGTACGAAATCTTCCAGCCGAAACAGGTTTTGAGGTGCAGGCTGTCGTTCTGCCTTGGGGGGGGTGGGGGTCTGCTTCTTGGTGGTTCCCCAGTTGGATGTTACAGCAGACACTCTACCCCTCGGTTCTCAAAGGCATATAGAGATTTCAAAATGGCTACAAGTCATGTGACCTTCCTTCTCCACAGTGGCTGCAAAAAGGGATGTTTATCCGGCATCTGGAATTGGCTTTGATTTCAGGACTGATAATGTCCCAGTCATTAGTTGTTGAAAGAGATACCATTTATGCTGAGGCATTTGGGAAGCCATTGTCCAAGCGGACCCACTGACTCCACTAGCAATTTGAGCTTATCAGGTGCAAGTGACATCCCTCTGGTGCCCGTTGAAGTGGGTCTAGATAGTCCCAGGTGTGATATGAATTTGTTAGCAGCTCTCTGGGCATAATGAGGTTGGATGTGCAAGCCTTCTGGTCTTTCGTGATTACAAGGGGTCTGAACACTGAGGTCTGAGACTCCAGAAGCTGAGCAAAGACATATATTTTGTTCTTGTAACTTCTGGGGAGAGCTCACATACAAAGGGGCAACTCTGTGGTCAGGTGACTTGTGGCAGCCATCTTTTCATTTCAGCAAGAGATCCATTTTGAAAAATAATCAAAGGAGTAAAGTTTTGAATATATGGTGTTGGAGTTCTCATGCCATAGGAACCCAACAGTACAGAGCAGTTGTCATCACCACACTCCTGTAGTGTAGTGAGTCCTGCACTGTGTATCAACAACACATAAGAGCGCTAGAGAAATTCAATCAACAAAGCCTCCATGACATCCTAATGGGAGGACCATCGAACAAGGGTCCTTCTTGAAGCCAGCTCCACAAGCACTCAGGCAAACCTCCTGCAAAATCAACTACGATGGACTGGATACTACGGCCAGGATATTTTGCCCCCGCGAGCGCCGGGGCTCATGGTGGGCAGGGGCACAAGATACGACGGGATGAAAATATTGGGTTCCCGATGGTGGGAGATTTGCGGTCCGGACCATCATGGCGGGATAATGGTGGGTCACCATTCCTGCCAGAGGCTGTCAGGAACCCGTTTAGGTTATAATGAATAGAATTTAAATGAGCATCTGACCGGAATCCTCTCTCCCTAGTAATATCATCCATCCCACCAGTGGGAATTCATGCCGGTCCAAAACATGACCGGTTCAATGTGGTGTTGAGATGGTGAGGACTTCACAGAATCACAAAATATTTACAGAGCAGAAGGAGGCCATTCAGCCCATCGAGTCTGCACTGGCTCTCTGAAAGAACATTCTACTTACTGGTAAGGCACAGCCTGGTCCACTCGGTGCATGGTGTGTAATGAGACGGGGCAGGGGTTGCTGGGCCACAAGGTAGTGGGGAGGGCGGGCAAGGGGGTGGTGGGTGGTGAAAGCCTGGGGGGGCACGGGCAGTCCAGAGGAAGGGTTATATAGAACCATGGAGCCTTGCGGGGTGGGGGTGTGGGTGGGTTGGGGGCGGTGGGAAGGGACCAGGGAGTGCTGCAGGGTCCATGGGAAAACAGGGGACAGTGAGGGAGAGGGGGGCAGTCTGTGATGTCGATGGAGGAATCTTGGGAGCAAACAGAGGGCACTGGTGGTGGGAGGGCACAGTAACTGTTAAAGGGGGCAGGGGGATATGATAGGGTCGGAGGGTGAGGGTCCTTCTGTGGCGGGTGAAGAGGGGTTTGAGTGGTTGGAGGGGACACAGAGGTGCACATGGATCCTAGGGATGGGCAGGATAAGGGTGGGCATGGGCTCATCGGGGAAGGAAGGCGAGTGAAGGTTACGGTGATGGGCTGCAGAGTCATGATGGGGTGGGGGTGGGGGGGTTCAAGGCTGACAGATGGGAGGGTGAAGGTAACATTGTGTGGTGGGTGGAGGTCAATGAGAATGGGGGGAGGGTGTGGGCTAAGGAGGAGGATAGAAGGTGTTGGAAACGGTCTGAAAGCTCATGCACACCATCCTGAGGCCAAGTCACAGCACTGGACCCACGCCCTCAATGTCCAGCTATTGGCTGCTGGGGAGAAGGGTCATCGAGCGGGCGGAGCTGAAGGTCAGCTCAGCTGGACAACTGAAGGGGAATCCATCCTGACAAGGGAAAGGTCTTTCTACAGACTCGGAAAGGCAGTTGAGAGAAAGGATACAGTGTCCATGGGAGGCACATGGCTCACAAGGGCATTGGCTGAGATCGATGCCTCCATGCGCAGACACGAGTCAGGGGGACATTGACCCAGGCTGGGTCAGCCCCTTGAAAGTGCGGGGGTGTTGTGGGGGGTGGTGCGCACAGGCATTAACACAAGCAGCAGCGGGAAAAACCCAGTAGACCATCATAAAGTGCAATGAATCAATTATTTACAAAGATGCAACAGCTATTTGCAAGGCTTGTACACCCATGCTATCTGAGTGAACTTAGAACTTCTTAATTTTCCTAACCCTACCACTGCGTCTAGGTGCTTCCCTGACATCCGCAGCAGGGGTGGAGGCAGCCTGCTGACCCATTACGCCCAGTTGTCTCCGATGACCTTGGCGGGCATCCTCTGGAAGCCCAAGGCCTGGAGAGCCCTGGCCGCCTCTGGGTCTCCTGCGCTGGGGCAGGTGCACCCTCAGCAGTCCCAGAGGCTGGAGCTGACGGGTCATGAGCAGAGAGGACTCGAAAGGCCTGGACATCCTTGGAGAGTCCTGAGTGGAGGCCTCAGGGGTGCCCTCTTGACACTCCTCCTCCCTTTGGGTGCCCGAGGGCCCCTCCCTGACTCCTTGAGGAGAGGGGGCACCTGGAGGGAGGTCGACGTGCCCTGTCCCCACCTCATGTATCCACTGCGAGAGCTCGCCCATGGCTACAGTGATGGAGTGTGGGTCTGTGTGCATACCTGGCAGAAACTGGGCGTTTTGCTGGGTCAAAGTCTCCATGGCATCCGCCATCCTCCTCATGGAGATTCCGATGCACCAAATGACGGTGTCACTACATCAGAGAGCAGGCAGACAGACTCCTCCACCTCACGTGCCACTCTGTCGAGGGCCTCCGATACCTCTGCCTGATGTTCCCCCGCGTCTTGCTGCATCTCCAGCATCTTGTCCATGGTCGCTTCCAGATGCTCATCATCCCATTCGGAGTTAGCAGAGGCCTCTTCTGCAGCAGTTGTCTGAGTGCCGGAGACCTTGCTGTCATTGCCTTCTCCTGCTGCGGACACTGGTCTGGAGGTCATCGCCAGAGTGTGAGGCCCAGCCTAAACTAGATCAATGACCCACCGAGGTGAGTGTCTCTGGGCTGGTGAATGTTGTGACAGCTCTTACAGGTGAGAATTCGTTGTCTTCGTCCTCTTCCAAGGTCTTCTGCTGGCTGTGGCTGGGGCTGGGGAGCTGAGTTCAGAATCGGGGACTGGCCTCACCCTCTTCCTGTTGGCACCAGCAATCGCAAGGGGAGAGAATGGGTGACTGGATAGGCTGCCTCCTGCATTGCTCCGAGCATCACCCTCAGGTTTCTATGTGCAGAGATTAAGCAATGCTTCCTCACTGGGTGGCTGGGGGAGGCCGGCCTCACTGTCACCACAGGAACGGTCACTGTACCCCACCTGCCAGCTCAGCAGCTCGCTCTTCATACTGTGTGAGGGGGCTGATTTCGGGCATGCCCCTTCCGGTCTTGTGCCTGTTGTGCGTTGTCTTCTCCTGCGTGAAGACAGAAGATGGTTTGTGAGCACTTTCAATGCAGGGGTAGGTCGCAAGCTGCTAATTCGGTGTCTAATGCGTGACCTCCTGAGTCCCCAAAGCCTGTCCACCATATGCAAGGCACAAGTGGGGGGTTTGAGGGAATACAGTCCACTTGCCTGGATAGGTGTAGCTCCAACAGCGTTGAGGAAACTGGAGACCTTCAAGGACAATACAGGCCGCTTGATTGACACCCCATCCAGCACCCTTGACATAGAGACCCTCCACCACTGACCCATTGTCAACTGTGTATGCTGTATGAAAATGCACTGCTGTTGGTCCCCAAGGGTACTCAGGCTGTACCCTCCAGACCCGCGAGCTCTAGCAGATAGAAGGATAAAGACAACAGAGCATCTGCAAGTTGCCCTCTATGCCAACCAGCACCACTGTTCCCACCCTCTCCACCACCCAGCCTTCAGTGTGGCTGGGTCAGCAACCCGCAGTCACCTTCCTACCTGCAGACCACATGGACTGCAGTGGGGCGATGAGACAGTGCCCTGAGTGCCTCCTGAAGAGCTTTTATGCATGGGCAGCTCAGATACTGGCCTTGCCATTAACGCCCACACCCCAGTACCCATTCAATGAGGTGCGTATGGGGAGTAGAGGGTTCACTTACGCTGGGGGCACAGATTAGGTCATTCATTCGTTTTCTGCACTGGGGGGTGGTCTTTTCCTGTAGAGATGTGGCATTGCCCACCCTGACGACCTCATCCTAGGCACATGTGGTCAGACGGATGGGCTTCCTCTTTTATTCATTCATGGGATCTGGGCATTGCTGACTAGGTCAGCATTTATTGCCTATCCCTAATTGCCCTTGTTCAAAGAGCATTTTAAGAGTCAACCACATTGCTGTGGGTCTGGAGCCATATGTAGGCCAGAACCAGGTAAAAGACAACAGATTTCCTTCCCTAAAGGACATTAGTGAACCAGATGGGTTTTTACAACAATCGACAAAGGGGTTTCATGGTCATCATTGGACTTTTAATTCCAGATTTTTATTGAATTCAAATTCCACCATGTGCCGTGGCGGGATTCGAACCCGGGTCCCCAGAGCGTTACCCTGGGGTTTGTTTGACGTGCTCCCCGCCTGCCGTCTGGTTAATACCAGCAGCAGCGCGATGAGATCTTTAAGTGGGCATTAAGTAGCTGCTTAAGGGGCCCAATTGACAGCAGGGCAGGAAGGCCTTCCCTTGGGCCTCCCCACCATGGATTTAATCAGGGTGGAGGTGGGAAGTTGGGGGAGGTCCCCATACGCCACCCTCCCGCTTGATTAAATGCCCCCAAACTCACCACGGGGAATTCTGGCCAACAATTCAGAATTATCTCTATTTCAATTTTGATTTTTTTTTTCCCATTGATGAACCCATTCAATACAAGTATTTTATGCACTATATATGAAACTTGTAATATTATAGTATAATATATGAAAATTATACATTCTACAAGAAACTCTTGGCAAATGGTCAAATATTTGGTTTAGGAATGCTGAATTTTCACCTTGTGGCTCCCAATAGTTTTTATTTTAGGCAAATCTTTTTGAAAAGGCTCTCCATGTTAAAACATTGCTGATCCCCGGTCCAGACTTCAGTCTTTGGTGGTCCGTGGGTGTGAATGGATTCCCAAAACCTGATGCTTCTGGGACTCATACACACTCGGAACCCTGGAGGGGCCCAGGAATGTGTTCTCACCTGAAGGCTTCGCGCATTTCTTATCCGGCATGAGACACTGGACATCAGTCAGCAGAACCAGCTGGTCATTGGGTGATTTTAACAATTGATCAACTGACTATGGGGCCTTGGGACAGCAATCTTGAAGTGCGCACAGGGATGTTCATGCTGTTCTCCTCCAATCTTCCATCACTTGCTTCTAGATGTCTCCTCCCAGACCTCTGAACCTGAAGCTCGACTGAATCCAATTACCATCCAAAGATGCATACTCTGGGACCGAGCAGATTGCAGCATCTGGGCCAGATCTGTTCAGAGTTTTCTGAAAAAAAAACTAATGATTTAGTTATCTAAAGGCAAGGTTAGTTAGCACGCCCAGAAACTTTCCCAGTGCAACAGTATTTTATGGCACAAAGGTCCACAAATAGCAGTTGGCTATTTGACTGAATTATGTCTGTAGACTTGTGTGTGGCTGTGTCTGGGTGTGTGTGTGTCTGTGTGTGTGTGTGTGTCTGTCTGTGTGTGTGTGTGTGTGTGTGTGTCTGTCTGTCTGTGTGTGTGTGGGGGAGGGGTGGCCTGGTTTTTCAAGGGTGCAACTCGTTGATTGAGACGTTAGACTGAGATCTCACCCACTTTCTCTAGTGGCTCAGGGGGATGTTAAGGATCTCATGCACTCTTTAAAGAGGAGCAGAGGAATATAAAGGAATAGAAGTAGGCTGTTCAGAGTTGTTGCTGCTCTTGCAGCTGGCGATCGAGCTATGGCAGAGGTATTTAATAAGCAATTGTGGCTCAGGGTGCAGTGTTATTGCTTCCACATCACAAGGCTCAGGTTCAAGACCCACTCCAGACCTTGAGCACAAAGATTAAGGTAGACACTTCAGTGCATGAGGAATGCTGCACTGTCAGAGGTGCTGTCTTTCAGTTGAGCTGTTGAACCAAGGTCCCATTTGCCTGTTCCAGTGGATATAAACAATCCATGGCATTGTTTCAAAGAAGAGCAGGGGAGTTATCCCTGGTGTCCTGGTCAATATTTATCCCTCAGTCAACATCACAACAGAACATTTTATCACCGAAGAAGAGGAGGAGATTTATCCCCAAATAGCACCGTGGGATCCTTTACCTCCACCTCAGAGGTCAGAAGGGGCCTCAGTAGAACATCTCATCTGAAAGATGGCATCTGCGACAGTGCAGCACTCCCTCAGTTCTGCACTGCAATGTCAGCCCTACGTGTGAGTAGCCACGCCAAAGACGGGAAAAACTCTGCACTTTGTTGCTCTTTGAATCAAGGCAGCAGAACTCAGGAGCCGCCTGTTCCTGTAGCTTTGAACTCCAAGAAGTTCACCGAACATACATAACCTAGAAAAATTGGAGTCCATAGCAAAGTTGGCCATTCAGAGCACGATAGGTGAATGTGAACCATTCCAGTCCTGAGAGAGCACTATGCAACATTTCTCTGGCTCCTGCACAGCAAAACACTTGGAACAAGCCATGGCTCAGTTGGTAGCACTCCTGCCTCTAAGTTAGTAGGCTGTATGTTCAGATTCTACTCCAGAAACTTGAGCACAAAGTCTAGGCTGATGCTCCCAGTGCATTACTGAGTGAGTGCTGTAGTGTCATTGGTGCTGTGTTTCTGGCAAGATGTTAAACCAAGGCCCCTTCTGCTCTCTCAGATCAACGTGTGACTGTCCATGGAGACAATTTTGAAGACAAACAGGAGAATTCTCCCCCGTCTCTTGGTCTATAGTTATCCATTAACTAACATCTGCTCATTATCACATTACTATTTGAGGGAGCTTGCTGTGTGCAAATTGGCTTTCGACATCACAACAGTGACTGCACCTTCGCAAAGTACTTAATTGGCTGTAACGCACTTCGCAAAGTCCTGTTGAAAGGCTCTAAATAAAAACGTTTTTTTTACTCTTTTGGATGAACACCACTCTTCATGAAAGGGAGAAAAGCCTATGTTGAGTAAAATCTACCATCCACCCAGCAAATCCCACCCCGGTTATGTAAATTTAGCCTGTGTGCAAAGACACCTGCCATTCAGCAACATTTCAACACAAATTTTTTTTTTTCATTTCGAAACCCTTTGGAATTCCTGTGGATTGAGTGCAAGGGGATCTGAACGGACGCCTGGGGGCTGTATTATCCTACCCCGAATCGGGAAGGAATGGAGGCGTGAATGGGAAAGAAAATGACGCCGGAGGCTTGGGTGGCGGCCTGCTGCCTCCTCTCCCGCCTCTGCTGACTTTCCCCGCGATGGGGAGGGAGTGGGTTGCGGGCAGGAAAGTGAAGTGTCCCACCTCATTAGTTGGGCATGTTGCGGTCAATAGGGAGCTCATTAAGACCTCGCCTCCTGACTTTCTGATATCTTCATTGGGGAGGGCGGCCATTTTGGAGATCTCCTCCTGGCGCCGACCACTTGGTGAGAGAAGGAGCCGCAGCGTTGAAACGGGTTTGATTTGATGGGGGCGGAAATTGCATGTTTGGGCAAAAAAAAACAACTAGAGTAGCAATGAAGTTTTAACAAACAACCTATCCCTATCCCGAGTCCCAGCTCTCCATTTTCCCTGGCAACTTTGAAGATGAAGAACCTCTCATTTTGTCTTGAGAACATGCTAGACAGCCGCCACATGGCTGCTGATTCAGGCCAGAGCCACGTCTCTGGTGTCCCGCCTCCACTCCCCACCCCTCCAACCCACAGCTCACCCAGCCGCTCATTGGGGCAGCCAACCCATCTCTAGGATCATTCACATTCTGACCCGGTGAAAATCCCACCCTCCTGGCGGGCCAGCAACAGAAGCGGGAACGCGAGCCGGGATTGGTCCCACCTCTCGATTCCCGCCTCGGACAGGAGAACCTGGCCCCCCAGTGTCTGAGCCTCATGTCTAGACAGTGCTCACAAGCTACACAAACCAAAACTGCTGTTTGAAAATAAAACCCCTCTCCAAGAAACAAGAGTCTCCGAGACTTTTCAGCAGAGTCCTCTCAGATGGTGGAGGCTGCTGGAGGAAAGAGCACCAGTTAGATAAGCTGCCAGTTGCTAGTGAAGTCTGAAAGGTATATTGTTAATCCATTTGTCCTTTCTTTCTTCTCTGACCTATTTGTCTCACATCCCCTCCACAACTGGACGTGCATGATCAGGGGTCACCCTTCCTCATCTTCCCTCTCTCTTCGAAAGGGTGGAGTTGCTTCAGTGATGAATTCCACCAATGGGGTGAATATTTTCAGTACAAATTAGTGACAAAACTGGGGAAAAGAAGAGAGAAATAATGCGCCCGATTTTACAGCCCTGGCCAGAGTGCTACTCGCTGATCCACAGCATGCACTGCAAATTGGATTCAAAAGCTGAGCTCAGCGTTAAATTGGAAAGTGGTGCAAGTGTTGCCAGTTGCAAAACAGGGCTCTGTCACTTGTTTGATTAACCTGTAGATGTCCAGTGACTGACCTGGTAAATGTTGCCAGTGGCAGTTTAGAAGGATCTGGAGGTATAACAGTGGAGTAATGAACTTCATGCCGATGAAACAAGTGATACCTGTGCTGAGTGTCCATGGCCTGGACTCCCTAAGACAGCAAAGTAATGTGAAGTGGCAGCACCAAAGACAGGCTCCTCTGACATGCTCGTGAAGGATGGCCTGGGCCATTAAGTTGCAGGTCTTGCGATTAGGGTGGACACATGCATAACATGAGGGACAGGTACAGTCGCCCCTTTTTTAGCTCCCTTGAGAGCTGCTCTTCAGTCCCGTGAGAGCTAAAACCAGAGGAATTCCTATTCAGCCCAGTTTGGTGGCTCCAAGCGAAATCAAAACAGGAGGGAAGGAGCCGCGTTGGAAACCAAAGTCTTTGCCAAAATTTCAGGCGCAGACAATGGCAAAATTGAAAATGTTAACTGAAAATACAGAAAGGGCAATATATGAAGGCAAAACAAATTGAAGCTATAAAACCAGCAATTTAAAAAGTGAGATTCTTTACGATGATGGCATCTGTAATTCTCGGGAGAGGACGGACTGCACCCTGGCTGTATATCACTTCTGGGTTGAACATCGTCTGTTGTGGCTTTGGGGGCCAATTTGAGAGTGGTGGTCCTTCCGGAGCTGGCACAGACGAGTAGTGTTGGTCCGAGGTCGGCTGATGTTTTTTCCCTTCCTGCGGGCTCTCTTCTCCACCATCTGGTCATTTCTTTTGTCCTCTTCTTTTTCCCATGCCCTTCCTGACTGTTTGTCTCCAGGCATTCCAATCATCAGCGAGGTCTTCTCCTGCATCAACTCCAATCCCAGTCAACTAGGAATCTCGGTGGTAGACATCCTTGTATCGCAGACATGGGCGACCTGTTGGTCTCGTGCCGATAGCTAGGTTGCTCACGTCTTTCCACCCTAAAGAAAGACTTGCTTTATATCATGTCTCTTATAACTTTTGAAATATCATCGCCGTAATGTGGGAAATGCAGCAGCCAATTTACACACAGCAAGCTCCCACTAACAGCAATGTCATAACAACCAGATAATCGGTTTTTGTGATGTTGGCGGAGGGTTGAATATTGGCCAGGACACTGGGGAGAATTCCCCGGCTCTTCTCTGGAATCTTTTTCAAACACTCCAGAGGACGATAGGGCCTAAGTTTGACATCACACCCAAAAGTTAGCTACTCTGACAGTGCAGCACTCTGTCCCTAAACACCCTTAGCCCTGGAATTCACTCCCTAAGCCTCTCTTTCTTTCCTCCTTTAAGACGCTTGTTAAAAATCTACCTCTTTGACCAAGCTTTTGGACACCTATCCTAATATCTCCTTATATGGCTGGTGTCAAGTCATGTTTAAATGCTTCCTAACTTGAAGTTTTTAAGACAACTTAGCTGTCATTGAGATTATATTCATTTATATAAATAGTAATTAAAATACTTTGTTAAGCCCAAAAAGGCATGTTAAAAATAAGATATACACAATTTACTTACAGCTCGATGCCTTCCTACCCTAATGTATGAAGTCACATGAAAACCGGCTGTGTTTTTCCTAAGGTGGAGACCAGTAAAAGTTTGAGTCAGAAGGTTGTAGGTTCAAGTCCCACTTCAGAGACTTGAGCACAAATATTTTTAGCTGATGCTCTGCAATGCAGCAACAACAATATCAACTTGAACTTATGTAGTACCTTTAAATGTAACAAAACATCCCAAGGCACATCTCAGGAGCATTACCAAACAAAACTTTCCATCGGGTGACGAGTGGACTTAGAGTGCTGGGGGAGGGGTGGTTGTGGCGGGGGGGAACGGGATGGGGTTGGGTGGGGATGAAACTGGCTGCCACAGTTTACATGTAACCGATTGCAGATTTGTACACCCACTTTTTCCAAGGACCAACTAGACAGTCAGTCCCATATTGTTTATATAAAGGAGCGTAGCTGATGGAGAGAGAACAGTGGGTCCTACCATATCGACTGCAACGTAGTAATGCAAAAGCGTTGTAATTGTTTAAGCTGGCTATCAGAGTTTATAAAAGCTGAGGGAAGCAATGGCAGGCTGAATAAAAGAGATAGCTAGCTTTCTTGTCGACATTTCGTTGCTACTTTCTTCTATCAACTACCCCCACCCCCACCCCAGTCACACTAAGGAAATCACTTAAAGGTTCCTGTACTCAAACTGCGCTGGCTAGCTGGCAGATAGAATTCCTCACCAGAAGACCTCCAACTCCTAGATTAAACAAGTAATAACATTGTGGGGCCTCTGGTTTCAATCATTCTGCTATAAAATGAATACAATTTCCTCCAGGCTTCATTGCTTTGAATTGCTTCCCATACTGACAGGAAGTTAATTGTTTGGTGGGGTTAAGACAGAGAACAAGAGCCTCCTGTTACTAATAGACGACTTCAGTGTGTACAAGGGCACTTGCTCTTGCCTGTGGCTCTGCTTCATTGACGAAGCCAACACGGTGGGCTCTTTTAACAATTATTTTTTGATTTTCACTCATTGCTGTTACTTGGGAAGAGTGAGAGGGAGGGAGAAAGGAATAAAAAGCCAATGATTTGTAACCAGAAGTCTATCAATACTATTTATTTTTAGAAGTTGGGAAAGATTAAGATGGCACAACCAACTCTTTCACCTTAAGACCTCGGGTCAACTCTCATCCAGACGGACTGTCAAAGATCATTATTTCTGAGGGCAGAAAGCAGGGGAGGCTCATCAATTTCATTTTTTTTCCCCTACCCCTTCACTTTTTCATCCCTATTTTCAACATGTTTTCCTTTTCATACCGAAGTGGCTACTTGCAAGGTAGAGCTGAATTTTAAGGGCTATGTCCCATTCCTCCCTTCCCTGCCACCCCCATCCCCCCCCCCCACCCCCCCAGGCCCCATAGTGGATTTGAGGGACATACCAGTGGGTCTTTCTATCTTCTTCCATCGCTCTGCTTATCCAGCCTGACACCAATGCTAACTCTCCGGACATAGGCTTCAAAGTTGCCCCACGCAGTTGCCCTCGGACAGCAACAACTTTACTTTGTGGCCTGGAAAAACACGGGAGTCAAGCCTTCAGCTCTTGGTTACTCAGTGAGTGGCTGCGCACTGCAGCACAGACCTATACAGGGTAGGAAGATCCCCTTTCAGGGAGCACGGCTAAGAACCAATGAGGGGAGCCATTTGATCCATCCCGCTTGTTGCTGGCAAAGCCAACATTTGTTGCCCATTCCTAATTGCCCTTGAACTGAGCGGCTTGCTGGGCCACTTCAGAGGGCAGTTAAGAGTCAACCACATTGCTGTGGGTCTGGAGTCACATGCAGACCAGACCCAGGTAAGGACGGCAGATTTCCTTCCCTAAAGGGACATTAGTGAACCAGATGGGTTTTTACAGCCATGATAATTTCATGGTCAGCATTCACAGAATCACAGAACCTCACGGTGCAGAAGAGGCCCTTCGGCCCATCGAGTCTGCACCGACGCGTGAGAAACACCTGACCTACCTACCTAATCCCATTTAAGATTAACCATTACTGAGACTAGTTTTATAATTCCAGTACTAATTGAATTTCAAAGTTCGCCAGTCGATCATGTTTTGTGCCATGCACTGGAAATGCTAACAACATGCAAAGAATCTCACTGGCTTAAGAACTTTAATTTTAAAATGAATCTTATCTCATCCTCTCCTCCTGGCTATTTCCATACCACAGTCCATCCTTGTCAAGATGGGGAGTAATCTACTCCCCAGCCTCTTGTGGTTCTTCTGAATGAACCCTGCCTGCAGTAGACCCAGAACCAGGACACCTGGATAATCCTAGAGTGAGATACCTACCACATGACATTGCCTGAAGGACGAATGTTGGCCAAGTTATTGGGGAACACCCTGTTTTCAAACAATGCTAAAGGATCTTTAGTAGTCACCTGACAGGGCCTCAGTTTAATGCTCCATCTAATAGACAGCACCTCCGACAGTGCAGCATTCCCTCAGTACTGCACTGAAGTGTCGACCCAGGTTTTGTGCTCAAGCCCTGGTGGGAGGTTTGAATTAACAATCTTCTAACCTCTGATTCTATATTCATGAAGATTTGAAGCGATGCCAAATCTATACTGATAGGGACCCCTACCTATTTTTGTTTCCCTGTACATAGCACAATCCAGCCTGCGAGTATCAACTTGCTGCCCCTTGGTGATGACACCTGAAAATACAGTGTCAGATTCTGCATGTACGCTCACAACGCCCAACCACGGCCTGGATTTTCCATTCGTCCACACCGCGATTTCATGCAGGCGGGCCAACTAAGGCAAGCTGGACGGAACAAATTGCTCCCCTCATTGCTTCTTGACCGTGCTCCTTGAAAGGGGATCTTCCCACCCTGTTATAGATCAGTGCTGCAGCCACTCACTGAGTAACCTGAGAGCTGAAGGCTTGACTCCGTGTTTTTCCAGGCCACAAAGTAAAGTTATTGCGGTCTGAAGGCAACGGTGTTGGCCAACTTAATTGTCACATGAGATGGGACGTGTTTTTATTTTTCAAAAAAAAAAGTTTTTATCTAATTTGTAAAAGCTTTAGGAAACCTCATCCCGCTCGTGGCTGAGGTTTCCTAAAAAAACTTAAAGGCCGCTTGAACTTTTTGCCTGCCCCGCCAACCGTAAGGTTGGACTGGCAGCACAAAATTCAGGTTAATGGCCTTAATAGGCCTATCGATTATCGGTGGGCGTGCAGCCGATTCCAGTGCGCGCCCACTGAACGAAATATATCGCGCGACTTCGGGACGCCCGCCTGACGTCATCGCGTGTCATTTAGCGTTCCAGTGTGTCGGGCAAATGGAAAATTCTGCCCCACGTCTCTTGAACCCTCCACTGCATATGATTTGTCAAACTGCTTGGCTAACACCCGGTACTGGATGAGCAGAAATTTCCTTCAATAGTCATTGTCTTCAGTTCCCAACAAATACTTTGTTCACCAGCCACTGATTTCATTCCTCTCCCTCTGAGGCCAAACCAGACTTTTTAAACAACCTTGAATCTCCAGCAACACTCAAGGAGTTCGACACCGTCCAGGACAAAGCAACCTGCTTGACTGGCACCCCATCCACCTCAGTAAACATTCACTCCCTCTACTATTGACCCACAGTGGCAGCAGCGTATACCCTCTACAAGATGCACTGCAGCAACTCACCAAGGCTCCCTCGACAGCACCTTCTAAACCCATGACCGCTACCATCTAGAAGGACAAGGGCAGTCGATGCAGGGGAACGCCACCACCTGCAAGTCCCCCTTCAAGCCACAAGCCATTACTGACTTGGAACTAAATCGCTGTTCCTTCACTGTCGCTGGGTCAAAATCCTGGAACTCCCTCCCTAACAGCACTGTGGGTGTACCTACACCACATGGACTGCAGCGGTTCAAGAAGGCAGCTCACCACCACCTTCTCAAGGGCAATTAGAGATGGACAATAAATGCTGGCCCAGCCAGCGACACCCACATCCCATGAACAAATATAAAAAAAAACATCCTAACTGTCCCCCGAGATAAACTTTAGACCCCATGCCTCTTCCATACCAAGACTGTTAGCGTTCAACTTTGTACCATTGCCCATGTCCGCCTCTGCCTCCCTGAAACCCTCGTCGATGCTTCCCTTACCTCCAGAATCAACCAATCCATTGCTTTCCTGGTTATCCCCTCATCTTCCAACATTCGACATTTGAGCTCATCCAACACCCTGCTGCCCGTATTCCTAACGCACACCAAGTCTTGTCCCCCTATTACACCTGGGGTCGCTGGCCTACTGGTTCCCGGTCCAGCAATGCTTCAAGTTTAAAATGCTCATCTTTGTTTTTTTTAAAATCCTTCGGTGATCTTTCCCCCAACTATCTCTGTAACGTCGTCCAGAACCTAGGGCCCTCTGAGAACACTGCCTACTTTCAATCCTGGCCCCTTGAGACCCCTGTTTCACATCGGCTCCCTGGTAGCAGCCGTGCCTTCAGCCGCCTGGGGCCTAAACTCTGAAATTCCCTCTGTAACCTCGCTGCCTCTCTCCATCTCCTCCTTTCACAAGTCCCCCAAGGCCTATCTCTTTGACCAAGCTCTTGGTGAGCTATCCTCGTACTACCTCACGTGGCTCGATTTTTGTCTCCTGACTCATCTGCGGAAGTGCGTTGGGGAAGACACTTTCCCACATGAAAGGTGCTACAGGAATGCAAGTTGTTGTTGTCCCGCGTGGAGCATCCTCTGTATTATCCTGTGTGTGCGACGCACTCCAGCTCGTTGTGTGGTCTTTGGGTGACACACTTCACCTCCATGTTCTAAAAGTCTCAATAATTGTGAATGAGTAATTTCAGAACTTGGCTGGCTTTGACAAGCAGGGGCCTTGTCTTCAGGGCAATGTGTGAGAGGCACACGTGTTAACTGAAAGAATTTGCCATTGTGGACGGGACTGTAAGCAATCAGTACTCACGGTTCTGGCATGTCACCGGGAGTTATAATGGTAGTTTAATTCGGGATTACATTTTTTCCAACCACCCCCACTGCCTTTTGGGACCCTTCACCCTGCAATTGTTTCAATCCCTTTTCTGAAAGAGCCTGCTCAGACTCCGATCTCTGTTTCCTCTTGTGACTCACATTCTGACTCACCCCACTGATCCCCCACCGTGTTGGAACGCTGACTCACGATGTTGCTATCTAGTGTTATTAAATAGTGCAGTGTGCTTTTGTTTAAAGTTGACACAATCCCCATTAAAAGCAATAAATAACATAAGACTTGAAAGGAACTTCGAAAGCACTGTGCGACTTAGGCTGATTCTCCAGCGCAGCGCTGAGGGAGTGTTGCCCGGTCAGAGGTGCCATCTCTTGGGTCAGGCGTCAAACCGAGGCCCCCATCTGTCCTCTCTGATCAACACGAAAGATCGCCCGACACGTTTAAAAGCGGAGGCGTCCTCCCCATGTCCTGGACAATATTTATTTCTTAATCGGCATTGGTAAAAACAGATTATCTGGTCAATATCACATTGTGCACAGCAAGCCCCCACAAACAGCAAATTGGCTGCTGCATTTCCTGCATGACAACGTTGATTACCCTTTGAAAGGGCTTAACTGGCTGTAAAGCACTTTGGGACATCCTATTGAAGTACTGCGTTGTTTGAGGGAACACGGGCAGAATATTGGGCTTGTCAGGCGGGCGGGCGCCCAACCCAGACGAGCGTCAAATGAGGGCGAGCGTCCCGACGTCACCGTGCACTCACGGTGATATTTCGGACAACAGGCGCGCGCGAGGGAGTCGGCAGCACGTGCACCAACAATTAAGCGGCCGATTGAGGCCCTTAATCAAATAATTGTTTGGAATCTTTTGCTGCCCGTCCAAACCGTCCGATCGGCGGGCGGGCGAACGAAAAGGCCAAGCGGCCTTTGCACATTTTTGGCGAAACCTCATCCACGGGCGGGGATGAGGTTTCGTCCGGTGAATTTTTTTTTTAAAAAAAGCTTTTTGCACTCATATTTTACACGTCCCTCGTTCGTGTGACAGAATCGCATGAGGGGACATGTTTTCATTATTTTAATATTCTTTATTTATATGGATAAAAAATCTTCAGTGCCTCAGGGAGCCTTTACTGCACACACCCGCCCACATGCGCGAACTTCAGTGCTCGCGTTCCTGCCCCCACCCCCACCCCAGCAGCACTGCAGCCCGCGTTTCGCGCTGGCTGGCTGTTAATTGGCCGTCCGGTGTGAAATCCGTGTCAGGGCCCAATCACGGGGCAGCGTCTGCCACGCCCGCCCCGACAAGGGCAAAATTCTGTCCGTGGATCTGACCGGACAGAAAGCGGCGTCAAAATCGTGCTTTACTTCTCTACTACTCCCTTTGTCACTGGGTGGACTGTATCTGACAGACCAATGGATCGTGGCCAACTGGAATTTTCCAGTCCAGACTGCAGGCCCCACATAGCGTCAACAGCAGAGCAGCAGCCTGGAGGTAGCCTCCTCCTGGCGCCAGACCTGTGGGGAGGCCAGCACTCCAGCTGATGGTTGATGCCACCCCTGCCTACCTTGCCACAGCTGCTGCTGCACACCTCCCTCTGGAGGTCCTGCCCCTCCACAATGGTGGCCCGGCAGCTGCGGCCATTTCTTTAAAAAATTCCCGTATTGCTGCAAAAAGAGACAGACCGCTGAAGCTTTTCGTCTTGCACTCATCAGGACAGATGCCAGAATGCCAAATTTCAAAGGGGAGCAATGATTTATACGCATGAGAAAAGCGTGCTGATTGGTCAAGGGGAATGCACCTAGGGGCTACGCTTTCGTTTAATTCGAAAGAGGGTTTTTTTATTTCAGGTTTTTTAAAGTTTCTGAGAGGGTGCCTATGGATGGAGGTGCCCTCTCTCTCTCTTACCTGCAACGGCAGGCTACAGCTCCACCCGTGCTGGAGGGCCCCCTATTGGCCCTCCAACTGGGAAAGACAGTCCTCCCGCCTTCCTTAAGGAGTTGGCCAATTCAGGCAGAATTACTAATATAAAATAAAAGCAAAAAAAAAAATGCTGGAAAAGCTCAGCAGGCCTGGCAACCTCTACGGAGAGAGAAACAGAGTTTCAGGTCCATATGACTCTTCTTCAGAGGTGTTGAGTGACTGTTCCCTGACAATGGTGCACCTTTGGGACCCACATTTGACCCCAACGTCCCGACCCATCCTGATCCTCATTTCCAGAGTTCAGTTTGGAAAACTCTCAGCCATGGTTTAGTCGGGCAGTCTGGAAGCGGGTCACGGAGTCGAGAATGATGGTGTTGGAAAGCTTCAATGAGCTTCAGTGAAGACGTTGTGATAAAGGAGCTTGCACAGATATCAGGGAGCGTTAGTAAAACTGAAAACTGAGAAAACAAAACCATGGCCAATGTTCGTGATCATGGATGATGTAAAATTGCTGGACTCCACCTCTGCGCCCTCCACCTTTTCAATATTTAATACTGTGGCACACACACTCAGCAATCCTGGATCTGCACATGCACAGGATTAATGTCTGTACATTTTGGTGAAGAATTTCCTCCTTTGGGCACAATCAGGGCACAAATTCCACTCAAAATTGTTCTCGTTTTGCAGAGTGAATTTTTGGCTCAAGTTTCCGCTCGAGCTCACTTGCATCACACATCACACTTTTCACCAGCCCATGTGGCCTTTAACAATGCTATTTTCTTCAAAAGAAACATTGTTTAAAATATTCCTTGACATATTTAACAGTGGTATCCTGTGCAGTTTGATTAAGTCAACTGAAAATGGGTTTATCACAAATATATATTGGAATATCCCAATTTAACAAACCAAAAGTTACTTTAAAAATGCTTATGGAGCCATTTGATAGTTACGTTGATGTACAATATTGAGTTTCTTTGGAAATTAGAAGAAAAGCAATATTTAAAAGCTTTTTGAAGGTGCCAATAGTGCACCCTTACCCCAAAAAAATAAAGCTTAATTTTAATAGCCGCTTTGAAGGCCCACAAATGCACAATTTGTGGAAGCTCTCCATGGTGATTGACTGAGGATGTAACCAGTGTTGTGGGCATGGCCGGCCTCCAGTGCAAAGTTGTTCTTTAAAATGTAATTTTCCCTTAAATGGGACCAAGGAGGTCTTGTGGCACAGTGGGTTGCATCCCTACCTCTGGGCCAGACACTCTTGGTTCAAATCCCATGCCGGTAGTTGTTGGCCACAGCAGGAGGACTGAGGACATAGTTCAACAGACTGATAATCAGCCAGGAAATTCCTCCACCACCTCCCCACTATTTGCCAAAGATGGAAAAAGCAAGTGTGTCAAGATGTGCTCAAAAAAAAGTGTCACACCAGGTGTCTTGAGCTAAACAGTTGGGGAACTAAAACGTGTGACTTTTAAATAAGATAAATATACGTTTTGGGTGGCAGACGGCAAATTGGGAGTTGAGACCACAACCAGATCAGCCATGACCTTATTAAATAGCAGAGCAGGCTCAAAGGGCTGAATGGCCGCTTCCTGCTTTTAAGTCCTATGTTAAAAGTCGTCGATCTTTTGTGTTGAGTTGGTGGATTTTGGGCGACAGCCTTGCTCTTGAAAGTATTGCACTTTTGCAGTCACTACAAAGGTACGTTAGCAACAACAATAGCCCACATGCATCCACCCGGCATCTTTAACATTGCAAAAAGTCCCAAGGGAACCAAACAAAATTTGACTCCGAGGCACATAAGGAGATGTTGGGAGAGGTGACAAAAGTAGGCGTTAATGAGGTTCTTAAGGGAGGAGGGAGAGGTGGCAGAGCTGCTTCTACCTTCCAATGTGCAGGTGGGACATCCAGTGCAGGTCGGACAGCAGGAGTGGCATTGCTGCCCTCTACAGGCAGGCTTCCAGTTCAACTCCCGTCATCCCCTCCCGGCCCATCGCCACACTTCACCTTTCAACATCAGGTCAGTGTTGGTGGCCACCATCTTGCATTTGCCGCTGGAGGTAAGGAGGTTACCCCATTCCCACAGAGGCAGGAGCACGGCTACACTTGCAACACGACGGAAATGGCCGCTTGCAGTGAATTTTCAGAACAGACGCAGGCTTAGGTTGGAGAAAGAGGTTTAAAAGAAATTTCACCCAAATTAGCTGGTGCAAAAAGCTCCTCTCTTTTTAATTACTCATGCAAAGTCTCTCTCTCGTTTTTTTTTAATCCTTTATAACCCCTTGACGCCCCAGTCGGAGCTCCTAATGGAGATGGGGTGGACATAGTTCCTGTGATCTTTAACCCAGCCTTGTGATTACAGACATTGCTTTGATCAGTCAGTTTGCACTGATGAAAAATGGAACAGGGTCATGACCCCTTAGTCGGTCACCACCAATCAAATCCATCTACGGCCTCAGCAACTCTGCTTCACCCCTGTCATTTTCCGTTTTTTGAACTTGAGAGTAAGGCTGGGGCGTAGGAGGGGAGGCAAGGGATTGGGAGGGGTGGGGGGGTGGTGGGGGGAGGAGTGGGAGGAAGATTACAAATGCTCTATGTTTCATGTCGAATGAGCATAATTTATGTCCAATTCTTGCCTTCGGGAATAAAATTCTTTCATCTCAGTTTATTTAACCAAGAGAAAAGGGTCCCCTCCCCCTCCACCAAAAAGAAACCAAGGCCTTGATTGTGAATGAATTTGAGTAACAATCGGAAGTTGTAAAAATCAGGAAGCAAGGGACATTTTTATGAGGTCTGCAAAAAAGAAAATAGAGGAACCTTAAGTCTTTAATAATGTTCGGTTCTTGTGGAGTCTGGGCCCGGATGGGAAATCTCTCCCTCGTTGGAACACACACCTCTCTCACAGCAACCTAGCCATTTCAATGGACATATTTTTGTTGTCGTTAAGATGGCTGAAGGGTTGTGGCTTATCAAGTGCGTGTCAAATGGGTTAGCAGCTAAGCAAATGTTTGTCGCAATACATCCAGCTTGACGATAAACCCAGTTCGCACTTAGCCACGAGCCTGTTGACATAGCTGGAGAAGTGGGGGGGTGAGGGGGTTAGGGTTGGTGTGAGGTGGAGGCTATTGCGGGGGCGGGGGGAGGTCTTGGTGTGTGATGCCCCTTGGTTATATCGAATGTTTGTAAGCCATTAGTAAGTCTACTCACAGGCACTCAAGTGTTGCAGCCTATGTTCTGCCTGAGATGCCATGTTGTTACCAAACAGCTGTCGGTTCGCCACCTCCGGGGACAAACTATTGCAAAGCATTTATAGCTTTATTCAGTCATTCAATATTAATATTTTGACCCAGTTGTTGAAGTCAGCAGCAAACGAATGGAGCTTCAGTTCACTGCACTTACCACTATTCACAGGCCTTTATTGGATGTTTGAGTAGCAACGTGCTGTCATCAGGCATCTGAAACAGTGTGGTGCCCTCTGCAAGGGCTGTGCGGTACATGCAAACAGGGCAAACAACACCGTGTCACTTCAACCAATCAGGTTGAAGAATCTTTACTGAGATAGGAAGTGTAAGTTAGAATATTTAATTCAATGTAAAATCATATTCAGAAAGTAAACTGGAGTGGGAAAGAATGATTGGACTGCGAGAGGAAGAAAGAAAATCACAAAATAAAAGTAAAACATATAAATATTTTAGTTGTATTCTTTTTGAATCTCCAACAATAATGAAAATTGGAAGGAATGAGCCTCCAGACTTGTAAAACTTAAATTTCAGTGCCAGAGAAGTCGTTTGCCAGCAATTAAGACTTATCTATTAAAATTTTGCTCATACTTGAATAGACAAGCCCAAAATTTCTCTGGGGAGATCTTGTTAGCTCAGTTGTCTAGATGGCTAGTATGTGTTTCAGAATAATGCCAACATACAGTGAATTTGATCCCTGTTCCAGTTGAGGTAGACTTGGGACCTGCCTCATTGCCCTGCCCCTAAAAGTGGAAGGTAATACCAAATTACCACTGACAAAAACAGCTCAGGATGAAGCATCAGCCGGCAATGAGCCAAGGACCTGCCTTTGAACAGAGCAGACATAAATGAATGAAATGAACTTTCTCTGGCATGTTCAATGGTATCAAGTGGTTAAAGACCACGAGTTCAAGGCCTTGTATGAAATTCTGTGTGAATCTGTTGGCGAGGTAACATTGTAGTGCAGCTTGTTGAGGCACAGTGCAACTGCTGATTTTCCCACACCATCCTGACTTGGAACTATATCATCGTTCCTTCACTGTCGCTGGTTCAAAGACCTGAGACTCCCTCCCTAACAACACTGTGGTGCACGTACGCCACATGGACTGCAGCAGTTAAGAAGGCAGCTCACCACCACCTTCTCCAAAGTAATTAAGGATGAGGGTTAAATGTTGGCCTTGCCAGAGGTGCTCACATCCCATGTACAAATGAAAAAAAATTTGCATTTAACTGCGCATGTGCAGACTCCAGACATTGGTTTATCTCAATGTTGGAAATACTCAGCAGGTCAGGCATCATTGGTAAATAGAGAGTTAACATTTCAGGTTGAAGATCTCTAGATGTTGAATATTATTGAAAGGAGGGACATTTTGCTGAAGCTTTTCATCTTTTGGCATTCTTACGTTTGTCCTGGCAATCATTAGGACAAACACAAGAATGCCAAATTTCAAGTGATCACAACAGTTTAGACTAGAAAAGGGTGTTGCTGGCAAGTTGACTCTGGTCAAGGCGTTGCCATGGAAAAAGCAACGGGGAACAATAGGCTCCCCAAGCTCCCAGGAAATTCAAAAAAGACACAAGGCTTGAACATATTCATAGAATCACAGAATCATAGTGTGCAGAACAGGCCCTTTGGCCCATCGAGTCCTTTTGTTTGCAGAGAACGGGTCCCTGCATATGAATGCATGCCACTTCTAGCAAGCATAAATGAGCTATATCATGAGCTTGACTGATTATCTTAGATTGGTTGTTAGTGTGGCTATTGGCGCACTCAGGATTGTGCCCAATCACTGAATCACATCTGACAGTAGAGATGTTATTTTGGGTTTTGCAAGCGCAGGCTTGTTGAGTACGGTCTGTACTCTGCCTATTACAAACAAGCAAAGGAACAAGCTGTTTGATTTGATTAGCTAATCATCGGTACATACAACTAATGGCATCCCACTGGCACTATTGTCCTTGGGACGTTGTTCTGTGTTAAAGGCACTCTATAAATGCAAGTTGTTGAATGCATTACTGACACATCCTCTTTGAATGCATATTTGAGAGGCTTTAAGGAACATTTATTATTCCAATGTCAGCAGATGGCTCAGATACACAACTGGCTGTTGGGAAACATCACACCTCAGAGGTTAAGCAACAAGGAGAGATGAATCAAACTAGAGTTGTTTTCCCTGGAATTTAGAATGTGAAGGGGTGATTTGATGGAAGCCTTAAAGATATTAAGGGGAACAGTTAGGGTAGATAGGGAGAAACTATTTCCACTGATTGGGGTGTATAGGATTGGGGCCATAAGTCTAAAAATTAGAGTTAGGCATTTCAGAAGCGAATTAGGAAACACTTTTTCACACAAAGGATGGTAGAAGTTTGGAACTCTCTCCTGCAAACGTCAATTAACACTGGATCAATTAATTTTAAATGTGAGATTGACAGATTTTTGTGAACCAAGGGAATTAAGGGATATGGGGGAAAGGTGAATATAAGGAGTTGGGTCCCAGATTAGCCTTGAAGCCATGATCCCATTGAAGTGCGGAATAGGCTCGAGGGGCTAAATGGCCTTCTCCTGTTCTTATGTTCCAATACCTAAGGGCTGTTCTCCTTGGAGAAGAGAAGGTTGAGAGGAGATTTGATGGAGGCGCTCAAAATCATGAGCAGCCTGGACAATGTAGATAAAGAGAAATTGTTCCCATTAGTGGTAGGATCAAGAACCAGAAGGCACCAATTTAAGGTGATTGGCAAAAGAACCGACGGTGACATGAGGAGAAACGTTTTTATGCAGCGAGTGGTTGTAGAGTGTGGTGGAAGAAGATTCAATTGTGGCTTTCAATGGGAATTGGATCATTATCTGAAGAGAAAAAAATTGCAGGGCTATAGGGAAAAGGCGGGGGGTGTGGGACTAGCTGAGATGTTCTTGCCAAGAGCCAGCATGGACACAATGGGCAGAATGGCTTTCTGCTGTACTGTAACCAATCAATGATTTTATGTACATGTTCCCAATTCTGATAGTCCGGTGTTCCCTGGGCTAAATCCATTCATGCAGCAAGAGCTCACAAAGCACAACATTTCACTCAAGCAGCAAGTGACAACAGCAAACGTTTTGTGATATTCAGTTTCTATCCAGTTGGCAGGTACCTGTGGTGAGTGAGCTCAGCTTTGAAATGCAAAAGCCTGCCTACTCATCACCAACTCAAAGACCAAATCTGGTCTACCCGGCAGCAGTTTCAGGTCGACTGTTACAGTCGGCGGCCACACAGGTTGGACCGGTGTGTCTTGTGTTTGGTTTGGGTGGATTACCACCCACATATGCCAACCTCCCAAGTCATCTGGGAAACCCTGGCATCCTTGAAAGGGGGAAAGGAAGGAACTCGAATGCCTTATCCAACCTTGGCACACCCCAAACACTTTACAGCCAACAGAGTTCTTTTCGAAGCGTGCTCGGTGTTGTAATGTAGGAAACACGGCCAATTGGTGCACAGCACTAACCCACAAGTGCCAATGTGATAATGACCGGATTATCCGTTTTAGACTTTGTGGGAGAGTTAAATATTGTCCAGGATGCCAGGGAGAACTCCTGCTGCTCTTCTTCGCAACAGCACCCATGGGATTTTTAACATCCACCTGAGAGATGACAGGCGAAACACCACATTCCAAACCATGGCAGTGCAGCACCTCCTCGGTACTGCACTGGAGTGTCAGCCTTGTCTTCACGCCTCGAGTTTGTGCAATAGGATTGAAGCCACAACTTTCTGACTCAGAGATGAGAGTGCTTATATTCCAGACATGGGTTTTTCCAAAGTTGCATTTCAATCCTGACACCCCATGCATGTGTTACCATCCTTTGAGGTAGCCTAGGGGGATAAATAGCTGTTTCTTGCTCACGGGCTAGTGAGAACAGGATATGCCTCTCAATCATCATTGAGCTCCCCTCGTCCCCCAGAAGGAACAGCCCTTGCCAGAACACAATTCTACAGTTATATAAAAGCAAAAATCTGCAGATGCTGGAAATCCAAAACAAAAATAAAAATACCTGGAAAAACTCAGCAGGTCTGACAGCATCTGCGGAGAGGAACACAGTTAACGTTTCGAATCTGTTGACTCTTCAGCAGAACTGAGTAAAAATAGAAAAGAGTGGGGCGGGGTGGGGGGGGGGGGTGGGAGAAGAGAGAGACTGGGGGGTGGGGGGGGGTGTGGTAGAGCTGGATAGAGGGCCAGTGATAGGTGGAGATGCCAAAAGATGTCATAGACAAAAGGACAAAGGCGTTGAAGGTGGTGATATTATCTAAGGAATGTGCTAATTAAGAGTAGAAAGCAGGACAAGCAAGATACAGATAGCCCTAGTGGGGGTGGGGTGGGGGGCAGGGTAAAAGGTAGAGATAAAACAATGGATGGAAATACATTTAAAAATAATGGAAATAGGTGGGAAAAGAAAAATCTATATAAATTATTGGAACAAAAGGGGGGGGATCGGAAAGGGGGTGGGGGTGGAGGAGAGAGTTCATGATCTAAAATTATTGAACTCAATATTCAGTCCGGAAGTGTAAAGTGCCTAGTCAGAAGATGAGGTGCTGTTCCTCCAGTTTGTGTTGAGCTTCACTGGAACAATACAGCAGGTCAAGGTCGGACATGTGGGCATGAGAGCAGGGTGGAGTGTTGAAATGGCAAGCGACAGGAAGGTCTGGGTCATGCTTGCGGACAGACCAAAAGTGTTCTGCAAAGCGGTCACCCAGTCTGCGTTTGGTCTCTCCAATGTAGAGGAAACCGCATTGGGAGCAACGAATGCAGTAGACTAAATTGAGGGAAGTGCAAGTGAAATGCTGCTTCACTTGAAAGGAGTGTTTGGGCCCTTGGACGGTGAGGAGAGGGGAAGTAAAGGGGCAGGTATTGCACTTTCTGCAATTGCATGGGAAGGTGCCGTGGGAGGGGATTGAGGTGTAGGGGGTGATGGAGGAGTGGACCAGGGTTCCCCGGAGGGAACAATCCCTGCGGAATGCTGCCAGGGAGGGTGAAGGGAAGATGTGTTTGGTGGTGGCATCATGCTGGAGTTGGCGGAAATGGCAGAGGATGATCCTTTGAATGCAGAGGCTGGTGGGGTGATAAGTGAGGACAAGGGGGACCCTATCATGGTTCTGAGAGGGAGAGGAAGGTATGAGGGCGGATGTGCGGGAGATGGGCCGGACACGGTTGAGGGCCCTGTCAACCACTGTGGGTGGAAAACCTCGGTTAAGGAAGAAGGAAGACATGTCAGAGGAACTGTTTTTGAAAGTGGCATCATCAGAACAGATGCGACGGAGGCGAAGGAACTGAGAGAATGGGATGGAGTCCTTACAGGAAGCGGGGTGTGAGGAGCTGTAGTCGAGGTAGATGTGGGAGTTGGTAGACTTGTAATGAATATTGGTGGACAGTCTATCGCCAGAAATTGAGACAGAGAGGTCCAGGAAGGGGAGGGAAGTGTCAGAGATGGACCATGTGAAAATGATGGAGGGGTGGAAATTGGAAGCAAAATTAATAAATTTTTCCAGGTCCAGACGAGAGCATGAAGCAGCACCGAAGCAATCATCGATGTACCGGAGAAAGAGTTGTGGGAGGGGGCCGGAGTAGGACTGGAACAAGGAATGTTCCACACACCCCATAAAGAGACAGGCATAACTGGGACCCATGCAGGTACCCATAGCCACACCTTTTATTTGGAGGAAGTGAGACCAGTTTAAGGAGAAATTGTTCAGTGAGAGAACAAGTTCAGCCAGACGGAGGAGAGTAGTGGTGGATGGGGATTGTTCAGGCCTCTGTTCGAGGAAGAAGCGGAGAGCCCTCAGACCATCCCGGTGGGGGATGGAGGTGTAGAGGTATTGGACGTCCATGGTGAAGAGGAGGCGGTTGGGGCCAGGGAACTGGAAATTGTTGATATGATGTAGGGTGTCAGAGGAATCACGGATGTAGGTGGGAAGAGACTGGACAAGGGGAGAGAGAATGGAGTCAAGATAAAGAGAAATGAGTTCTGTGGGGCAGGAACAGGCTGACACGATCGGTCTGCCAGGACAGCCCTGTTTGTGGATTTTGGGTAGGAGGTAGAAGTGGGCGGTCCGAGGTTGGGAGACTCTCAGGTTGGAAGCTGTGGAGGGAAGATCTCCAGAGGAGATGAGGTCAATAACAGTCCTGGAAACAATGGCTTGATGTTCAGTGGTGGGGTCATGGTCCATGGGGAGGTAGGAGGAAGTGTCTGCAAGTTGACGCTCAGCCTCTGCGAGGTAGAGGTCAGTGTGCCAGACAACAACAGCACCACCCTTGTCAGCGGGTTTGATGACAATGTCAGGGTTGGACCTGAGAGAACGGAGTGCAGTGAGTTCAGAAAGAGACAGGTTAGAATGGGTGAGAGGAGCAGAGAAATTGAGACGACTAATGTCACGCCGACAGTTCTCAATGAAAAGATCAAGAGAAGGTAAGAATCCAGAGGGAGGGGTCCAGGTGGAGGGAGAATATTGGAGTTGCTCTGGCCCTCCAATGCATTGATAAATGTCACCTCCCCCAGCCCTAAGACCCTCTGCGATTTCTGCGCTTCTCCAACTCTGGCCTCTTGCGTATTCCTGATTTTAATCTATCACTGGGGGCCGTGCCTTCAGCCTTCTGGACCCTGAGCTCCAGGATTCCCTCTGTAAAACTCTTTTCCTCTGTTCCTGGTGTCAGATTTCAGTTTGATAATGCTCCTGGGAAGGACCTTGGGCTGTTTTTACTATGTTATACGTCCTGTATTGTTGGTGTTATTGGATGGCGAATGGTGGAGGCAGAACAGTCAAACCCATTACTGCCCCCACAGGAGGGAGAATTCAGAGAGGCTGCTCCAGCCAGCGAGGCCAGGAGAATCAGGGCTGTTGTGTCGTACCCCTGCCTCGATCATAGATTCCAGTCTCAGGAGGTTCTTTGCCGGAATCACAGACTCATTGAATTTGGCCTGAGTTCTCGTTTCAGTGGGATGTTCCCAGGACGCAATCAGGAGTCTGGCCCTCCCCATACTCGAGGAGCTGCAGTCAATTGAAATTCGTCTGCCATCTACTTGAGCAGAGAGTCTAGGACTGAACTTGGGGATCTTAGCAGGGGAAACCTCACTGAGGTTTTTAAGATTCGAGAGGAATTGATAGGGGGAGATAGAGAGACTTTTCAGCTGGTGGGAGAGTCTGGGACGAGAAAGTACATAACCTTAAAATCAGCTCCAGGTCACTTGAGAGAAAAGTTAGGAAACACTTTTTCACATAAAGACAGATAGAAGCGTGGGACTCACTCCCACAAAAAAGGAATTTGTGCCAGCTCCATTGGTCACTTCAAATCTGAGATTGAAAGATTTTTTTTTGCTAACCAAGGGTATCAAGGAACATGAAGTGAGCGCGGGTGGTTGGAGTTAAGATACAGATCAGCCATGATCTCAGTGAATGGCACAGAATAGGCTCAAGTGACTGAATGGCCTATCGCTATCGTCATGGTGACTCAATTCCTCTCCCACTGGTTAAAGTTGACCCTGCTGGAGAAAAGATCTTCGGGGTGGAGGATGGAGGAAAATTTTTTTCCGGCGATGGCGAGACCCCTTCCTTCCTTTCAAAAGAAATGAGAAGCAAGACAGCAGATTACAAACCCACAACGACACAGCCTTTCACACGAAGCAGAGGGTTTTTGTTTAACTTGTTCCATCGCGACGACTAACACACTGAAAGCAATTTTCCCGGGGTGCGGGTTCTGAGTGGTCTCTGACGCTTCACTTGCCAACTTCCAGTTG
This sequence comes from Cetorhinus maximus, assembly GCF_964194155.1. Lineage (NCBI taxonomy): Eukaryota > Metazoa > Chordata > Chondrichthyes > Lamniformes > Cetorhinidae > Cetorhinus > Cetorhinus maximus. The sequence goes on along the minus strand of NC_135884.1, from coordinate 9,791,599 downwards.
TCATTCTGCATCGAGCAGCCTGTGAGCAGCACAATCCTCGACCACACAAGCAGTGATGGTTGCTTCCTGGTTAGTGCCCCTTCCTTCAGTAACCTGCTTGGAAACCTCTGTGACAGCCATCCACAGAGACACTCATTGACACTGCGCAGAACACACATGATGCAATTTCTTTATGCCTGTGTATATTTTTTAATGTTTCTTTTAAGAATGCCATCTCTTAAAGGTATAACGTCTGTTCTTGCAATGACTTCTAAAAGACTTTCATGAAAGCAAAGATCTCTATCTCACTACTTTGCATCTGCTCTGGCTTTAGATTCTCATCTTGTAATGTTAACCCCTAAGGTGCAATCTACAGTTTATGTTGATGTACTTATTTCAAGCACTGTTGGTCAATTTTATCCATTCATTTGAGTGCTCTGAAGAGTTGTACTGTTACAGTAAAGTGCCTAGCAGGGTACTATACTTTCTTTGTATCAAACTGAATGCAAAGTGACATGATGGTATACAGTTAGTATTGGTGCACTGCCAGCACATTTGTCATGCTCTGTCTTTGCCTGTCTATCTTGCTCTTACTGTTTTTGCCTCAACCTCATTCTCTATCTGCCTCTCCCTCTATCCATACCTCACTCTCTCTCTCACTCTCTTCCTCCTTGTCTTTGCATTTCCCATCCTCTCTCTTTGTCTCTCTTGCACTCTTTCTCTATCTTTGTCTGGCTTTCTCCTTTTACCTCACTCTCCCTGAGTCTGCCCCATTCTCTCCCTGCTTTTTTCATTCTCTTCCCCTATCTCTTACTCTCGCTGCCTCACCCTCTGTCTACACCTTGCCCTCTCCCTGAGGCTCTCACTCTCTCTCTCTCTCTGTCCAGGTCTCACTCTCTCTCCACCACTCCCTGTGCATAGCTCACTCTCTCTCCTGGCATATATCACTCTCCCTCTTTCCAAATCTCACTCTGCCTGCTTTTTGCATCTCCCTCTGTCCAAAGCTCACTTTCTCCCCTAGCCTCTCTCACTCACCCTTTGTCCATGCCTCACTCCCACTCTGTCCTGTGTCTCCAAGTCTTTCACCTTGTTATCTCTTTGCTATCATCCTCTGACTTTCACTCACTGAATTTCCTCTTCTCTTCCTCCTCTTCTACTGGTCTCTCACATTCCCTAGTCTCTTTCACTTAATCTTCCTCTCCCTATCATGCTCTCAGTCCTTCTCTTCCCCTTTACCTGAGGCCTCACTATATCTATCTGTAACATTGCTCCTTCAATTTCTCTCCACCTCTTTTCACTTTTCATCCCTTCTCTTTTCAGCTCTTCCCTAAATTCTATCCCTGAGTGTCAGAAGGTGTTTGACTCCATCAGACAATATATTTCTCTGGTAAAAATAACTTGCTGTTTACCATTTGGAACCCTAGCAGTAATTACTAGACACAGTGAATAAACCAAGCTGACTTTAGCAAGGGCGGCACTTGTACTAATGCTGAGCTACCGGCCATATTAAAGTCCATGGTAAAAATGGAAGCAGCAGCATTGAGGTTCACTCACTGAACTGAAGATAAACCAATGCTCTCATCTTGAGTCCTTGATAAAAGACAACAAAGCGTGATTATTTTCCTAATCTCTGTACTTCTGATCCTGATATCCACGTCCAATCACTGAGCAAATGTTTTGCTTCCTCCTTTCTAATTCCCCATCAGCTCCCCTCCATGGCCTATCACTGCCCATCCCTCCATTACAGAGAATAATTCCCCCCCCACCCAATTACTGATAGGGAATCATCCCTTCCCCCATTACAGAATCAGCCCCTCCCCCAATAGAGAATCAGCCCCCCCCACACAATAATCAGCCCCTCCCCCGAACAGAGAATCAGACCCTCCCCAATAGAGAATCAGCCCCTCCCCCATAGAGGTTCAGCCCCTCCCACATTTGAAGATCAGCCCCTCCCACATTTGAGGATCAGCCCCTCCTCCAATAGAGAATTAGCCCCTCCCACATTCGAGAATCAGCCCCTCCCACATTAGAGAACCAGCCCCTCCCACATTCGAGGATCAGCCCCTCCTACATTCGAGGATCAGCCCCTCCCACATTCGAGGATCAGCCCCTCCCACATTAGAGAATCAGCCCCTTGCCCATTACAGAGAATCAGACCCCACCCTCCACAGTCCCATTACCTGTTGCTTGTCTCTCTCTCAAGATGTTAAACCGAGGCCCCGTATCCTCTCTCAGGTGAGCATATCAGATCCTTTGGCACAATTTCAAAGAAGGGCAGGGAGGTTCTCCCCAGTGTTCATGCCCCATATTTATCCCTCAATCAGCATTATTTTAAAAACAGATCATCTGGTCCATTTTCATGTTGCTCTTTGTGGGATGTGTGCAATTTGGCTGCTGTCTTTCCTACATTACAACAGTGACTGCACTTCCAGAAGTACCTCATTGGACATAAAATGCTTTGAAAGGCGCCATATAAAAGCATTGCCTTTTCTTTTGTCCCGCCGATGTTAAACTCTTGTGCTGCTGCCATTTGTTCTGTGGGGTGGATTCGGGGTGGGTGGGAAATCTGGGCATTGCCAAGATTCAACGCAACTGTAGCCATAGGAAAGGTTGAGAGGCTGTCAGGCCGGAAAGCCTGTGACGATAGCCACAGCCCGAGAGCTGAAAGGCAGGGGAAGGAGGTCCCCAAGGGGATGGTCAACTGTGGGGAAGGGGAGCTCGCAGTGTCGGGGTGAAGCAGCCTCTCCTCCTCCTCCCAGCCCACAAGCAGTGGTGGAAAGATGCTTACCTGCTGGATTCGCCCCCTTCCCGCCTCCCTTCAGCCATTGCGTTTTCCCTGAGACCTTCAAGTTTGAGGCACACAATCTCATTAACATATTTAAATGGCCGACCTACCTCTCGTGAACGGTTCAGTCACTCTCCCTCTCGTTGAAAATGGAAGTGGGCATGCTCGATGTGAGTTGGGTGAGCGGTGCGGTGGGTGGCTTTCAGATTTTTGACGCTTTTAACGGCCCACCCCCCTCCCAAAGTGGCCAGTTAGATCAGTTAGCTGGATGGCTAGTATGTGGTTCAGAATAACGCCAACAGGGCAGGTTCAGTTCCCATTCCTGCTGAGGTAGACTTGGGAATCTGCCCCTTGCTTGATGTGGAGCGGTGCCCCTCGAGCTATATAGCCAATTGTCTCTCACTAATAGAGGGAGAGGCCTACGTGGCCCTCCCTCGTGGACTATGGCTAATTACCTACCTACCTCCCTCCCAAGCTAAAGTATCTCCCCTCCTCTCCAAAGCATCCGTTTGCTCTCCCATTGGTGTGGTGAGGTGGTACCCCTTCAGGGCTGACCATGTCAGGGAACCAATGGGGAGGGCGGGATAGTTGGCGCCAGGTGGTCACATGATTAAACTTGCAGGAACACATTCAACCAGAGTTGGCAACTCCAGCTGCCACCCGCCCAAACACAGAATCACATCTAACAGTAGATATTATGTATTGGGTTTTGCAAGCAAGGGCTAGTTGAGTATGGCCTGTACTCTGCTTATTACAGACAAACAAAGGGATATATTGTTTGATTCAATCAGCCAATCATTGGGACACACAGTCCAGGTACCTGGCATCACAATGGCACTGAAATTCATACACAATGTTGCTCAATTCTGTGGTAGGGCGAAGCACCTTTTTGAACTGATGGCAGCATCCTATGAATGGAAAATGCCACTCGCATAGCCAATGCCTAGCAGCAGCCGTGAAATGGCTTGCTTAACCTGTTGTTCAAATTAACCTGTTGCCCCGAAACAACACTGGGGCTTTTCATCGCCTGAGCGAGAGTGGATTTTTAAAAAATATATATATATATATATATGTAGGGGATCTGGATCACACAGATCCTCTGTCTGTAATGCTGCGAGCATGCAGCTGGCCCTTGCCACTGGCTGGGAGTTCTCCCATGTTGACCTGGCAGCCAGCGTGGGAATTCCGGCTGAAATATTACAGAAATGCTCGGCTCCCGCACTTGCGCTGCCTTGTCACAAGTGTTGATACAGAGGGAGCTTGGGGCTGCTGCCAGGGACGCAGCATTGGTGGGAAGGCAGTGTTCTTTGTTAAATGGGTTGTAAATGACTTGGCTCCCGCTGCATTCCTCTTCCATTCATTCACTCCTAACACAACTCAGGTTTGTGAAAGGATGGGAACACAAGGCAAGGACATAATCGGTACTTCACTGAGTGATAAGTGGCGATGTTATCTTAACCCCCTTGAGGCTGCGTGCTACTAAGCCCTGAGACTTTTATAGGCCTCTGAAGGTTGAAATGGCTGCAGCTGATGTTTGTTCCCGATTGTTTAATGCGCCTGTTTATCAAGTCCATCTCTATCTGTATTTACCCAAAGGATTCTTTAGATTTTCAAACAAAGCTGCTGTTTTGCTTCGTACTATTCGTTCTTGGACTATGGGCATCACTGGCAACGCTGGTATTTATTGCCCATTCCTACTTGCCCTCGAGAAGGTGGTGGTGAGCTGCCCCCTTGAACCACTGCAGTCCATGAGGTGTAGACACACCCACAGTGCTGTTAGGGAGGGAGTTCCAGGATTTTGACCCAGCAATGGTGAAGAGTGTTGTATTTCCAAGTCAGGATGGCGTGTGATTTGGAGGGTATCTTGGAATTCCCATGCGTCTGCTGCCCTTAGCCTTCTAGGTTGTGGAGGTCGTAGGATTGAAAGGTGCTGTCGAAGGAGCCTTGATGAGTTGTGTAGATAGCAGGTGCCTGCCGCGACTTCAGACAATTGAAAAGATCTTGAGAAAGCCTGTAGGTTGATTGTTAGTGTAAATATTACAGACTTTGCTTGATAATCATGAGGTTTGGAAGAGAAGTATGGCCAATTTTGTGTATGACCTCTGTTAAGTGTCAACTTGTCTCTGTTTCTATCATTTTTGTTGCTGAGTTTGCAGGTTTTGGCTCCAGCACATAATCTAGCCCAACACCCAGTGCAGTTTTTAGGGAGTGAAACATTGTGAGAGATTCTGCTCCTCAGATAGGGCGTTAACCCACAAATTGTGCTGAGCTTTTAAAAAAAAAACATAAAAACAGCCCTCACACTTCTCACCCCCACATATTGCCCCTGCCCCACCCATGCCAACCCATGCACCCCACCCACTCCCATGGCACCTTATACCCTCTAAGCCACTTCATGCCTCCCACCCACTCCCTGTGGTTTCCTTTACTCGCCATGCCAACCTATGCCCTTCTACCCACCCCATGGCCCCTCATACCCTTAACGCTAACCTATGCCTCGCTGCCCACACCAATGGCCCTTTATAGCCCCTTTGCCCAACTTAGTGCCAACTCATGACAACCCATTCTCCCCATGTGCCACCCTTTGCCCTTACACCTACCATGCCACTCACCCAAAATCCACAATGGGCAGGCCTCAGAAGCCATTCTGAGGTAAAATAAAGCTCTAAGTGTTCATTGCAGACTTTATTTGGAAAAAACACTCAAATTCATAAAAACGCATTTACCACATTTACATTCCTTCAAAGACATAATCCCGCACAAGAACAAGCATTTCATTCAAGTTCATAATCCCTTATAAAAAGAAGCATTAGAATTCATGGTCCCATTTCAAAGAGACTATAACCACTTGGAGCTGTCAATCACACTGTAAAATGGCAGGCACCCACTGTGATAATGAAGATTGTAAAATCAGCCAAGCAGCACTAATCCAGTAATGAAAACCCCAAAGTTTACACAGAACGAAATAGCAAGCAGTGATTTTTTTTAAAAATACGGCAGGCATAGTTTTCAAAGATTTAAAGGGCAGGGTTTTACATGCCTTACTTTGATAGTTGCCTTTGAAAGTTTATTTGGACACTCTTGACATTCCCAATGAGCTTGACAGTTAATGCGTTTATGCACTTTTTGCACACATTCGTGGCTACTTTTAACAATCCCAGGGGGCATATGACCTCCCCCAAGGGGCAGATGACCTACCCCAAAGGGCACCTGACTTCACCCAAAGGTGTCCAAGGACCACATCCAAAGGGGTACCCGAATCTTCCAAAAAAGGGTATCCCGTCTCTCCAAAGGCCTGCACAAAGTTCAAACCTGCTCCTGCCAGGCCTAACCTGTGCGTCACATGCCTGGGTCACCAAAATTATACATGAGTGGCAGCAGCTGCCTCCGTGAAACACGCATGTGTGAAACGTGACCCATGCCTGTGAAAATGGTAGTCGGGGACAGGACTTTGCCATTTTCGCAATGATGGAGAGGCTCTCTATCATTGCAAAAAGCCCAGGCCTAAGTTGCGAAAGGGAATTGGATGATTCCTGGAGGAAAGAAAATTACAGGACCATGGGAAAAAAGCAGAGAATTGAGATTGAATGGATAGCTCTACCAAATGGAGTACGTTATGGGAAAATGTGAACTTGTCCACTTTGGCAGGAGGAATAGAAAAGCAGCATTGTTATTTAAATGGAAAGAGATTGCCGAACTCTTGAGGTACAGAGGGATCTGGGTGTCATGGTACATGAATCACAAGAAGTTAGAATGCAAGTATAGCAAGTGATTAGGAAGGCAAATGTAATGTTGTCCTTTATTGCAAGGGGTATGGAATATAAAAGTAAGGATGTTTTACCACAGTCCTACAGGACGTTGGTGAGACCACATCTGGAGTACTGTATACAGTTTTGATCTCCTTATTTAAGAAAAGATATAACAACATTAAAAGCAGTTCAGAGAAGGTTCACTCGACTGAGACCTGGGATGAAGGGATTATTTTATGAGGAAAGGCTGGACAGGCTGGGTCTGTATCCATTGGAGTTTAGAAAGGTTGAGAGGTGATCTTATTGAAACATATAAGATCCTGGGGGGACTTGACAGGGTGAAGAGACTACAACTAAGGAACACAGCTTAAAAATTTGCATCTCCCATTTAAGACAGAGGTGGGAAGAATTGTTTTCTCTGAGCGTCGTGAGTCTTTGGAACTCTCTCCTCCAGAGAGCGGTGGAGGCTGGGTCATTAAATATTTTTAAGGCAGGAGTAGGTAGATTCTTGACTAACAAGGGGGTGAAAGGTTATCCGGGGTAGGCAGGAATGTGGATTTGATGCCACAATCAGATCAGCCATGATCTTATTGAATTGTGGAGCAGGCCCAAGGGGCTGAATGACCTAGTAATGGCTCCTAATTCGTATGTTCATATGTAGGCTGAGTTAGACAGATTTTTGATAGACAAGGGTGTCAAAGGTTATGGGGGGGCAGACAGGTAAGTGCATTTGAGACCACAACCAAGTCAGCCATGATCTTATTGAATGGCGGAGCAGGCTCGAATAGCTGAATGGCCTACTCCTGCTCCTAAGTCCTACGTAAGAACAAACACAGGCATGATGGGCTGAATGGCCTCCTTCTGTGCTATATCATTCTGTGAAGGTGCTTCTATGCAATGTGCTAAGACATTCTTTTTATTTCAGCTGTTTTGGGACCAGGCCTGAGATTAGACCAGTTGGAGAACAGTGATTATTTTGTTCGTAATTACTCCACGCTAATTATTGATAGAGACCAACTGATGTCCCTAGGTGTGGCTCATGGGCAGCCTGGGGTCTGGAGCCGAAAATGTTTGACATGGCTACTGAGGAGCAGTGGTGTTTTTTTATAACCTGGCTTGCCCTTTTTGAAACTACTGCTCAACCAGCCCGCAGGCACATCCTGAGGTCAATGCAGAGTCTTCTTGCTGCTGGAAAGTTTCTCTAGATTGCCAGCCACTTTGAGGGAGAGTCAGGTTATCTGAATGTCAGATAAGCTGACAGGACATGGCTGGCTTCCTTCATCTTCGTGCATTTAAACAAAAATCCAATTGGGATTTGCTGGTGTTGAAGTTGGTGGTGTTTGAAGTGTGATGAATGCATTAATTACAAGACCTTTATATATAGACAGGGTAACGCTACTTATAGCCAGAGAAGTAAGCACTGGCCTCTTGCAGTACTGGCTGTGGAAGATAGGAAGGGAGGACGGCCAACATCAGTGTCCCAATACTATCATTCAGTTGATACAGAATGCCACAGAAGGTTAGAAATACGCTATAATCTTGCAGTGAAGGTTAGACAATAACTTGCGTTTACGAGGCACTTTTTACACACTAGCGTCCCGAGGTGCGTCACAGGAGTGTTGTAAAATTTGACAGTGAGACACATAAGGAAATATTGGAACAGATGACCTAAAGAAAGAAGCGTGACGGGAAGAGGTAGTTAAGAGTCAGAGGAGGACAAGCAGAGTATGAACCTAACATTGACCATTTGAGCTGATTTGCCATTTTCTCCGCTGTCCATTCTTTGTCGCAAACTGCCAGGCACTTATGGGGTGATTTATTTCTGAATGCTTCCGGTGCTAAAGAACCTCCAAGGTGGCTAAGATGGCATCTTAAGCGAACACACTGGGCTGAATTTTCAAGCCCTCCACCGCTGGGCTGGGAGGCACGAGGACTGGCAATGTGGCAGGGGAAGGGACCAGGCAACTAAATTGCCACCTGCATTGCAGGCAGACCCTGACAATTGGCAGTAGGGGTGCAGGGGCTGGGGAGCTGTTTCATCTTCAAGCTGTGGCACTGTAGGCATGGAGTGGGGTGGGGTGGCGCTCCATGAGCCATGGAGAGACGATCAAAAAGGACCCCAAGATGAGCTTCCAACCACATATTCGTGCCATCGCCAAGCCCTCCTATTTCCACCTCCGTAACATCGCCCAACCTCACCCCGTCTCGGCTAATGTGCTGCTGAAACACTCATTCATGCCTTTGTTACCTCTAGACTTGACCATTCCAACACACTACAGGCTGGCCTCCCACATTCAACCCTCCGTAAACTTGAGGTAATCCAAAATTCTGCTCCCCGTATTCTAACTCCCACCGAATCCCATTCCCCCTATCTCCCCTGTGCCCACTGACTTGCATTGGCTCCCGCTCAACATCTTAACTTTAAAATTCCCATCCTTGTTTTTTACATCCCCCCCCACCCCCGCCGTGGGGAACAGTACGAAATGGCATCCGAATCTCCCATCATTTCAGAAAACGCACCAAAGGTTTAGAAACCTGGTGACCCAGACCCACCAAAGGGGAAAATTTGCTCCTGTTCACCAAACCTTGGTTTGTAAATAGAACACAGGGCACAAGCTGTACGTCGTCATGTAGGCCTGTGATGCAATCATGCAAACTGGCGACAGCAACTGTAAATCAGATCTCTCTGGTCCAGCTGTGGGAAGGGGATGTATTGTTTACGTCAGTAAGGCCATGAAGCAAGAGGTCTACAGCAAAGGAAGAGCTGTACTCCCTTCTCGTTAGGATCGGCACTGACTCAAACAAAGACTTGCATTTATACTGTGCTTTTCAAGATCACTGGATGTCTCAGAGTGCTTTACAGCTAATGAAGCACTTTTTTTTGAATTGTAGTCACCGGTGTAATGCAAGAAACACGGCAGCCAATTTCTGCACAGCAAGCTCCCACAAACAGCAATGCAGCAACGGCCAGATAATCTGTTTGAAGTGATGTTGATTTGAGGAATAGATATTGGCCAGGACACCGGGGATAGCTCCACTACTCCTCTCCAAAATAGTGCCATGGGATATCTCGCGTCCAAACCGCACAGGCAGATGGAACCTCAGTTTAATGTCTCGTCTGAAAGATGGCACATCCCAACAATGTAGTGCTCCCTCAGTGCTGTACTGGAGTGTCAACCTTGATTTCTGTTTTTGTGCTCAAGCCCTGGACTGGGACTTAAACCCAGAACCTTGTGATTCAAAAGCAAGCATACTATGTTGCATTTATAAGACCCATCTTGTACCATCTTGAGGGACATCCCTTAACTACCATATCGGGCTGGCCGCACTGTCACATCCATAATTGTTCAGAGGTGGCAAGGATGGGTGCCACAACATGGTAGCCTCGATTCTAAGAGAGGGCCACAACTTCTGGCCTAAAATATCAACACAATAGATATCAACAGTGCAACATGGATTGCATGGAATTCCCAGTCTGCTGTTAAAACTACTGTTAATAAGATGGTGACAGATAGTTTTATGCATTTATTGCTAATACAGCACGGTACAATTGCAACTCGTGTTATTTCCCCGCACCTTCCCCTCCCAGCCTCAAATTGCCGACTTTGAAGCCTGAAAAGTGAGTTTTTGAGTACTATTTGACTGCAGTGTTCATCACAGTCTAATCCACCCTGTCCTCGCTTGATAGCGACGCTTGCAACTTTTACAAACATATGAAATAGGAGCCATTCGGCCCCTCGAGCCTGCTCCGCCATTCAATAAGATCATGGCTGATCTATTTGTGTTTCAAATTCCACATTCCCATCTACCCTCGATAACCTTTGATTTCCTTACCTAACAAGAACCAATCTACCTTTGCCTTAAAAATATTCGGTTACCCCGCCTCCACTGCCTTCTGAGGCAGAGAGTTCCAAAGTTGCACAGCCCTCTGAGAGAAAAAAAAATTTCCCCTCACCTCTGTCCTAAAAGTGCAGCCCCTAATTTTAACACACTGCCTCCTTAGTGATTTTAGATTAGTGACCAGTTGCAAGATCCATATTGTTTTTTTTTAATCCCTCCCATAGCTTAGAGGTACCGAGGCCTATTGTAACCCTCTTACCAGCATCCCAGAGGCACTGAGGCCTATTGTAACCCTCTTACCAGCATCCCAGAGGCACTGAGGCCTATTGTAACCCTCTTACCAGCATCCCAGAGGCACTGAGGCCTATTGTAACCCTTTTACCAGCAACCCAGCATGAACTGGTGATCACAACCGGGCCTTTCCTGGTCTGTAACGGTACCATGGTGGATTGTGTCTTTGTTCAATCATCATTGAAGGAATGCTTGCTTTTTCAGTATAACGCGCTCTCCTCTGGGGTCAGCCTGGACTGTTGTATCTTTAACCGTAGCCCATTACCTGTTGTGTGATGTGAATTGTGGCCTCTTGCTTATGGGGTTGTGCCAATCACCTCTGGCTGGCTCTTCTGTCGCCTTCTCCTTCTTGCCTACTCCTATCGCTACAAGGTTCGGTTGCCACAACGACAGGGACTCGGTGAGTTTGCACCAATGGACATAGCAGAGTGAACTCTGACCTGTGATCCCTGTGCTGGGCTCAGCTTGATCCTGTTAAGCACCTTACCCAACTGCTTCCACCATCACCCGCTGCCCAACTTCTGCTCGGTGCTGCGTTCCATTGGGCAACGTTTCACTGCACTACCCTGATCTACCCTTTTACCCCAGTGCAATGCCTTGGTATGTAGTTGACTCCTGGCATAAAGTCTGTTGCCTAATCTTGCCCCATTGCAGCACAGTCAGGGGAAGTATCTGACAAGAATGCTTGAAGACACACTGCTGTTAAAGCACAAACTGTTAAAGCCCATACATTTTCATAAAGAGTGTGTAGGAGGGTGTTGAATGGTTTAGCTCCCCCATTCGACCATCTGTTACTCTCTATATGACAGTACTTTATCACAAATGTGATACTACTGGCTTCTTTGATAAGACATATCTATTCTTAAGAGAGAATTGGCAGTGGAAAGATATCAGCATTTGAAAAAATAATCTCAGCCTCCCCCAAAGAGATAAGGGGGGAGTTGACTTTCAAACCTGAAAGAAAGACTTTCAGATACGCACTGACATTGCGTCTCTCAGAAACATGGGAAAATGCTTCATATACAATTAGTCACTTTGAAGTGTGACGATCATTGCTGAGCGCAGCCATTGCCAAGAAAGATTCAGCAAATTGCTGCATGAATTACCAGAGATTTACCAGTGGTGTTGGTTGAGGGACGGGTGTCATCCTGGACTCTGGGAGAAATCCTGGCCCTTCTCCAGTTACAGCCCAAGGGAATCTGGTGACGCCTAGGAAGGCAGACCAGGCCTCCCCTTATCATCTCATCCAAAAGGATGGCGCCTCTGACAATGCAGTGCCCCTTCAGTACTGCCTAGATTGTGTCTGCCGTTCTAAAATTGTTCCCATGCCCCAGAACTAGGAATCCTCAACTAAGATTTTGTTTTGTGGGGAGTGTGGAAGGAGCCTGTAAATTGTAACTTTCAGCCTTAGGGACATAACTCACTGAAATTAGGAATGGTTGTTTGTGACAGCATATTAAAAGGGTATGGTAGTATAGTGGTTATCTTACTGGACTAGCCAACTGGTAGCACGAGAGTTCCCACTCTATGTAATTTAACTAAAGGTGAACTTTGAAGCTTTTGTAAAACTCCAGTTGGTTCTCTCATGTCATTTGGAGAAGGAAACCTGCCGGCAATACCCAGTGTGGCTTGTAGGTGACTCCGGTCCAACTTCTCTTGTTAACCACTTTTCCCAAGGGGCTTTTATTAAATAAGGGAATGTGTATTTGTTGCAGATTATGAATTGATTCTTTAAATTTTTGCCATTGCTAATCTGCCATATCTTTTTAATGTAGTTTTCAAATCTACCTGAGCTAACTCAGCCCTCATACCTGCATGGTTTGCTTTGTTCAGATTGAAGAACCTAATTTCAGACTTAACTAAATTGCTATGAAACTTAACATAAAATTCTATCATGTTATGATCACTGTCCCCTGGTGGTCCCTTTACTACGAGGTTATCACTTAACCTGTTCTCATTGCACAATACTAGATCTAAAATAGCCTATCCCCTATTTAGTTCCTTAAGATGTTGATCTAGAAAACTACCTTGTGTACATTCCAGAATCTCAACCTCCACATTATTACTGCAAGTTTAGTTTGTCCAGTCTATATGATGATTGCTGTGTTGCCTTTGTTACATGCCTCTCTAACTTGGATCATTGTCTGAAGAGGAAAAGGGCTCCGGGAAAAAGGTGAAGGAGAGGCACTCGGTGAATTACTCTTGCAGAGAGCTGGCACAGACAGGGCAGGCATAATGGCCTCCTTCTGTGCTGGAACCATTCTATGATTATATTTTTGTGATTCATACTTGGCCCAACACTACAACTACTGTTGAGTAAGCTACTCCCTCCATTGTCCTCTTCCCCTTGTTGTTTCTTAGCTCAACCCAAATTGATTCTACATCTTGATTTTCCAAGCAAAGATCCTTTCTTCTGCCTTTATCCCATCCTTTACTATCCAGGCTACACCCTTCTCCCTTTTTCCACTTTGTCTATCTCTTTTAAATATCAAATATTCTGGAGTATTTAGTTCCCAACCTTGGTCAATCTGCAACCACATTTCCAGAATGACTATTAGATCGAGCACATTAATTTATATCTGTGCTATTAATTCATCTGTATTGTTGCGAATGCTTTGTTCATTCAAGTATGGTGCTTTAACTTTCCTCTATCTTTCCCTGATGTCATCATGGTCACTGATGTCCTATTACCTAAATTAACCTCTCTGTCCCTTGTCCCTTCCTCATCCCCTTTGCTTGATTTGATCCAAATTGCCACCCTGCTCTACAAGCCTTAACATTACGCCTAATACTTCTCAATTTACCCACTCCTGAAAGGCTGAGGCTGCTTCAGCACTGTCCTTGTGTTCCACTTAGCTGCCTGACTCACAGTCGCACCCTCCAGTCCACTAACCAAACTTGCACCACCTCCTAACTAAGGGGTGTGACTGCTACCTGGATCAAAGGATCAAAGGATCCAGGTAACTCTCCCTGTCCCTGAAGCCCCACAATGTCTGCACCTCCAATCCCAGCTCAAAAACTCTTGAGTTGAAGTTTCTCACGAAGCAGACACATATTACAGATGTGGCTGACCAGGGTCATAGCCGGTGTGATGCCAGGTAGGTAGTCCATACGCCCCAACAACTGGTGGATCGTACCAAACAGCACATCCCTTCGGCTGTTCACAGTAGGCAAACTACTGACCGTACCCAACCAGCCCCTGTTTGCAAAACTCAAAGCATAGTGCCCAACCTCAGATGTGATTCCACAATTGGACAACACTTGCTAAACAATCCTGATTGTGCTAAGAATTGCACTAACAGCTAATTTAAGATCATCAGTCGGCCTCGCAGTGTAGCTCATTTACGCATGCTAGAAGTTACATTTATTCACACACAGGGCCTTGTCCTTTGCAAACAAAAGGAACATGTTGCCGGGAGCCGGGAAATTTTCCAACACACGCTACCCACCTCGGGAGTGAACATCTGGGCCTAACTACTGAAAATGACTGAAAACAAATTAGTTTAATTGCTGTGCACTTGTCGGTTATCAAAAATTTGATAATTTTTTTTCATATTTAAGTGCTTCTAAAATGCGCAAGCCTAAAAAAATCGAATTGAGCTTGAAAAGTTTCCTTGACCGGAGGCAAACAGGCACAATTGTCAGAAATGCAACGTGCTTGCTATTTCGCTCTGGGAGCATGGGCCGGGCAACCCTTTCAAATCAGCCTTAACGAGCACAGAAACTCAATTCACACTGGCTGCAACTTAACTTTAAACCTCTGTGATCTTTTAGCACTAGCCTGTCTCAAGTACAAGCCAGGTTGTGCTGACAAGACTAGAGACAGCTACCACACAATGTTTGCTTTATATAAGACCTTGTCCTGACTGCATCAATCCCTCGCATGGTCAGGGATATTGCAAAGGTCCAGAGGAGTGCCACGAGAATGATGTTTGGTTGTACAGCGATTAATTACTAGGATAGGCACATGGCACGGGATATGCTTTTCATTAGAGAATTAACAGCTTCAAGAGGCTATGATTCTTTAAATGGATTCTGTTTGGTGGGGCTGTATTATTTGTGCTAATTAGACACACAAGGACCAGGGAACATCAGTACAAAACACAAAAACGTAGTTAGGTCAGATGCCAGGCAGAATTTCTTTTTGCAAAGAGTGTTGACCTCTTGAACAGATTTCCAGAACTTATGGGTGAGTGCACCTCCAAAATAGGGTCACTACAACCGGGAGACATCTCAAGCTATAGATGTGGGGCCAGATGTCACTCTTGCTATCAGTCTCTGAACTCACCCGGAACATGGCTGACTCCCTTCAGAGATTGGAGAGGAATTCTCTGGAGTTTGTCCCTAAATTGCCCTAAGGTTTTATGCACGACAATATTCACCACACTACCCCTCACCCCCCCCCGGCCCCCCCAACCCCCACCCCTCTCCCCGCAACCCCCATACAAGCAACATAATAAAAAAAAAACCTTGGACAGATTATCTGGTCATTATCACGTTGCTCTTTCTGGGAGTTACAACAGTGACTAAAAATCTGAATCTTTTCCAAGAGACTGTGTGACAGGGCACGAGGTAGTGGGGAGGCATCACGGAGATGAGCTGATGGTGTCTACAGGACACACCTAGTCTAGATGCAACAGACATGATGAGCTAGTTATTCTTTCCCCTGCGCTTTGTGGTATGTTCTGTGTCACCAGTCCTGCTGCGGGCGTGGCAGCCCCTTGGGTCTTGGGCGGCTGATACCTACGCTCATTATAAAATGAGGAAGCACACAGGGGGGGAACCCCACACCACCCCCTCCCCCCCAACGCCTCCCCACTCCGACCAGAAGGACCGGCCCTGCACCAGTGAGCGAGAACGTCATCTGCAACGAAAACGGACAGAAGGGGAAGTTTACAAAGATCACTCACTGCTTGAATGACCAGAAAAGAACTGAGTACCTCATCATCTTCTCCAAAAGGAGGGTTCCTGTCACCGCAATGGATGTTTTGGCAGTCGAGAAATTTGACTGTTACACTAGAAACTTAGCCAAAGGGTGTGTTCCTCAAGAAACTTCCTGATGGGTTGACCGATATCACTCAGGAAGCCCCTTGCCAGGCCTCCAATAGATGTCACTTTTGGGCATATTCAGGTCGAAAGTATCACTGCTCCTTTGAGGCTTTGATGCTGATTGATTGACCCCCAGCTGACCTCAGTTTTGTAATGATTTCACCCTCTGCCAGAAGGTCATAAGTTTGAAGTCCTGACGCGTTATCACTCCAGCGCAGTGCTGCATTGCTAGAGGTACTCATTCAACAAAGGCTCCGTTGGCTTAAGTGGATGAAAAAGAATCAATGATATTTGAGGAACAGCAAATTTTGATAGTGACCTGGCCCAAGATGCCTTTCAGATAAAAGAAAATGGACAATCTTTTCATCGCTGGTTGTGCAATTTTACTGAGTGCAAAATGGCTGGTGCATTTGCTTGCTTCAAAGCAACCATGTCTTATGTAGCACCTTGAAATGTTTCTGAGCAATGTGATAAGCACTATATCAATACAGGTATTGATATCCATACATCTCTCTACAGCCTGAGCCCTATTCACAAAGTCTAACTAATCTGCTTAGAGCATGGAGCAAGTCAACCAATATCAACTTGCACTTATGTAGCACCTTCTTAGCCTAGCAAAATGACCCAAAGCACTCCACAGGAGTACAATCAGACAAAATTTGTGACCAAGCCAACATGGGGTGGTTTTGGGCAGGAAGCTTGTTCAAAGAGGTTAAGGAGAGAAAGAGAGAGAGGAGAAGAGGCTTAAGGAGGCAATTCTGGAACTTAGGGCCCAGGCAGCTGGAGTCGATGCCGCCAATCGTGGAGCAATGAAAATCGGAGCTGTTCAAGAGGCCAGAATTAGAGGAGCACAGAAGTTTCTGAGGTTGTGGAGGAGGTTACAGATAGGGAGGGGTAAGGCAGTGGAGGAATTGGAACACCTGGATGAGAATTTTATAATTGCTGAACTGGGAGGCAATATAGGTCAGCGAGCACAGGGGTGTTGGATGAACGGGATTTGGTGCGAGTAAGGCTACAGGTGGCAGAGTTTTGAATGCCTCACGTTTACAGAAGGTACAAAATGGGAGGCTGGCTAGGAGAGCGTTGGAATAGTCATCTCTAGAGGTGACGTAGGCAAGGGTGAGGGTTTCAGTGGCAGATGAGTTGAGGTTGGGTGATGGTAACCTGTTTCTTTTTGTTTCTCTAACCAGCAGGAGGGGACTGCGGAAGGACAAGAGGGGCCATCGACTTCAGGAGGCAACTGAGCACCTCACAGTAAAATTCTACCTCATTGGCTGGGCAGCCGCTGTCTAGCAAGCCATGAAGATTGCAACAACAAAAAAAATGTTTTTTTTTTAATTTTTTTTGTTTTTATTTTTTATTTTTTTTTAATTATAAATTTCCTTCTGCCACAACTGTGCCACTGCCATGTTGGACAGCAACCTCAAAAGCCAGCGTAAAGCCTTTACCAAGTGTCAACATGGGCACTGTGGAAAAGGAACTAAGTGGGTTTCATATACTTAAGAAAATCAATACGCATCAGTTTACATCTTCTGTAACGTGGGCACTGGGTTTACTTTTCCTTTAAGAAAATATATATTTAAAATGGTTACCGTACAATCTTAGTTAGCTGTGTTGACAGGTGTCATTGGGATGTTTGTGTTTTTGTTGGTTTTTGGGATTAGTGTGCCTTAACAAGAAGAATTCTAGTTATGTTGCTGAAAAGAGATATGATGCTGAAGCTTTTCACCTTCCACTCATCAGGGCAAACGCAAGAATACACACACACACACACACAGACCATTTTCTGAAAACAAATTCAAGCCTTGTGCCTTTTTTTTTAACCTTTCTCCATGGCAACGCCTCAGCCAATCAGAGTCGACTTGCCAACCAATCAGCACCCTTTTCTCCTGTAGCATAAATTGTTGAGGGCATTTGAAACTTGGCATTCTTGTATTTGTCCCTGATGAATGCAAAACAAAAGCTTCGGTAACATGCCTCTCTTTTCAGCAACGTTCAAGTCCTGCACTCCCAAGTGACAATTCTGGTTATGTTTTTAGGATACAATTCGGATGTGCTTAGCTGAGGCAGATTCCTGCTCTCGCTCCTTATTAGCTGACTAAGCAATTCTGATGTCAGAGGAGGTAGGGAGAAGGTTAGAGTGAGGCTATTTTTAGGTCCAAAACCCCACTTGAATAATCTGGGATAAATTTGACAGGCGCGGAATCAAGCAGAGTCCAAACCCGGCAAACGGCGTCTATTTGCATCTTCAGAAAGAGCTTTTGACTAGGGCTGAACTTTTCGATATCCCCATCACCCTCATCTGGGTCAGAGGTGAACATGTTCTCTAACCACTGGCTTTAAGGACTTCCAATAGATTAAAGTTGGTTTTCCTCAGTTCTTCTACCACAGGTTCATTAAGCCTGTGGCCAACGACGGCAAAAGAAAAACCTTTGCGTTTTCACCAAAACCCAAGCAGAGTGAAGGCCGCTCTCACCAGTTGCGAAGGTGGTTTTATTGTTCTCCTGCCCCATGCCTCATGACCCACCCCCACAATATGCCAAGCCCAGCTGGGCAGGGGAGTCAATGGGGCAACTGATGCCCCAAGGTGAGCGATTAGTCATCAGTGCCGACTGTCTCCCCACTGGCACAGCACACCCATACCACAAAATGTTTCAGGGCGCGAGGGAAGCCAGGTTTAATGTTGGACCCTCAGGACAGCATCTTCTGGAGGACTCTCCCCTGCAGTCCCTCCAGTCACCACTAACCTCGATCTCATCGGGTTTGAAAGAAGAACTCTGCTGGTTCTTAATGTTTAGATTTAGCCACGATCCCTCCCTCCGACTTCCCACTGCTAAAAACTGTCTTTGAGTACCTCATCCATTCACTGTATTAGCAGCCATGTGGCCAAGGCCTCAACTTTGACTTCTCCCATCCCCACTCCCCACAGACAGGCAAGGGAAGGTATGGAGGAATTTAGAATATCGGGAGCCAGCATCCTGACCCCATTCTCAGCGGCCATAATGTCCACAGCAGAGATTCCGGCCCTGAACACGGCTCCTATAAGCATAGCAGCTGTAAACTGAGAGCAGCCTTTACTCTGCAGTGAGTCTCCCTTTATACATGTAATCTGTTGCCTGGCAGCAGAAACTGGAGGGGTGAGATAGCTCCTTATGGTCCAGGTTGTGGATCTAGCCAGCTGTCAGGTGGCTGTCTCCAGCGAATGATGAAGCCCTTGTGTTAAGACTAGCAAGGCCCCTGTGTCTCTGGCCTTGCCGGTTTCTTCTCCATGATGACTGGGCCCTCCCATACCCTCCCTGTCTCCCTCAATCAGGGCCTCAACTAAAAGTCTAAATTGGGGAATTATTTAACAAATCCTTAAGCCATCAAACAGTCTTGTCTTCCTAATAGCACCGAGCAAATGAAGCTTTCCCTAACTTCAAATCAATGCCCAATGTGCCTTAACTACTTCACTGAAATTCAGACTCGTATCAAACTTTTTCAGTCGGGCATCAGCTTTATCAACTTCCTTTCCAAACACGCAAAGAAGTAAATCACAGTCCTGACCATTGCTGTTCACCTCGAGAGTTGGATTCAGTCTGACCCTGAGGATGAGCAGTTACAGGAACCTGACTGCCAATAGACAAAAGCAGTGTTCAAAGCCAGCAGCTTGGGGAGGGTATCTGTGATATTTCACACACCCCCCCCCCCGCTCCCCCACTAGCATCACACCACCCTGGCTGATATCAGCTAAACAGATCAGATCCCGATCACCGTGGCTCACCCACAGTTGATCATCCGACATACATCCTGTCGATGAATCCAGATTATGCCCAAAAGAAGATCAGGTAGCAGCGCGATGGCAGTATGCCTATAGCATCAGGCAAAAAAGCTGCCCCATTTTCACCCAACCCGTGCCTTTCCTGACTATCAGTGCCATCTTAACTCATTATGTAACAGGGTGGGGGAGTGGAACATGTTTTTATAAAAAACCGTGTCGCATACTTGTGTGAAGTAGAGAAAAGTACAGGTGGGAGAATATCTGTTGAGCAAGAAAAAAGATGTAACGGTTAAATTGTGACATTAATCCAAAGAGGGCACCTCTTTGAAACTTTTACATAATATATATTTAAGTAACAAGGCTGTGATATCTTACATGGAAATGACACCTGTCAAACTAGCTGAGAGATGTTGGACTGTAACTTGATAAGTATATCGTTCATGCATTTCAACGCTTTTGAAGAGACTAATTTACCCCTTCCCCTCATGTTTTGACTTGGGAAGGACGGGGTATATATTTTTGTTCCAATTTAATCAGTCTTGCATGATGGTGTGCTTCACGATGATGCAGTTTTGAAATGTGTGTTCGATCCAAACTAAGAAAAATCTGTCTCTTGGCCGTAAGCTCTGTTAGCGTTGTGCCTTAGTTTAGGACAAAAAAAAAACCCATGAGCCTTCTCAATTAGTTACGGGTGATTTACTTGAGGCTTAAATGTACGGCACTCCCTCCTTGAGGAGAGAGAAAAAAAATTGCCCCCTCCCCCACAACTTGGCAGTGAAGAGAAGGAGGAAAGTTTTGCTCTGTGTTTGGGGAGGAGGCCATTTTGTATTGCCATGACGACAAATGCTAGTTGTCCTCATAATGCGAGCTGTACTGGCATGTGAATGTCATGAAACCATCACCCGTCACTAGTGTGAGATGGCATTGCCAAATTTGCCATATTTTGCCTCTCGGGGCAACCAGCAGGTTGCCATCAACCACTCAATTGAGGCAATAGGCAAAGCCTGGGGATCCAAAATCTAGGTCTGTATTCGGAATATTTCACTCACTGGAGACTCCAGTGCCCTAGTGCCCACTTCTAATTCCTATCATACAGCAGACTGTTAAGCTTTACGTGTTTTAAAATAAGGTTTGTCATTTTATGTGTGAGCGTGTCTGTGCTTGAGTGTAGGGTATCTTGCTAAAAAGTAGCTAGTGACTAGGCCTCATTCTCTTTCTATATTATAGCCACACAAATTAGCTACTGTATACTATCACAGGTTCAGCAATCCTAGATAAGTACTAGAAACTTATGGGAAACCAAAGATGGGGGTTGAAATGAGGAGTAGTTGGTAGATGTATCATTATGTTATATAAATGGCCAACTTAGCATGGTCTTTCAGAGATATTGATACCACAGCTTACTGCAGTTTACCACTGAGGCCTTCGTATATAAAGGACTAACATTCAGCAGAGGAAAGAGGGTATTAAACAATTGAAGACCCACTGTTACATTGCGCAATGCTCAAGTGGTTGAAGAGGTACAGCGGAACCTCAGTGTATAAATGGGAAGCAAACCACTGACTTGCTTTTATTATTGTATGGAGGGGGAAACGGGGTAACCAAAAAAAAAACCAATTTCAGTTCATGGCTTAGAGAGAGAACGATCACCATCACGCCGAGGGTTGTTTGTAGAGGGGAGAAAAGACGAACAATTGAAAGAATTGGCATCAACTTTGGCATTCCTTTTATTCACTCTCCTTGTATGAGGGCTGAATGCTGATGGCATCGCAAGGGGCAAGGGGTGAGTCGCCTTGGAGCTTAAAAGCTTAAAGAAACCGAATTAAAACAGATAGAGCTGAGGTGACCTGTCTTTAATATTTTTAATTTTATTGAGTGACGTGAGTGCAAGGGCTAAAGGCCCAGGATGCATGACAATACCAGGCAGAATAGGAGGGATCGCGAGTATTGTGCTTAGACCAGAATGGCTCAATGCTTTACGCCTGCCCCTCTTGATGATGTCATCTGGATTCGCCTTTGAAACAGTAAACATGCAACAATAACAGCAACCGAAAAAAAGGTGAAATTCTCCGTGAGATTTTCAAAATGGGAGCCCTGAGGGGGAAATAAGGAGGCTGTCTTTACTCACCTCCGTGAACCTTGTGCCTTTCTATCCATCTCTCAGTTGACAGACTGCAGCAAGCTGGAAGTAAGATGTGGTAGAGGGACCCGACACTTTTATACATTTAAGGGGCGTCAGGGGCAGGGAAGTGGAAAGAATTGGGGCTGAACTCCCCAACCGGGTGCTGCTGGCGACCTGTCCCTCTCTGATGGTGGCAGTGGAGCAACGCGGGGTTCTTGAATTTCCTCCCCCAACCCCCACTTGATTCTCTACCTGCCTCTCGCCAGCAGCAGCCGAACGGGAAACCGAGCCCCCAGTAGGCCTTGAATTGGACTGCAAGCAGTATTTAGAGATGGTAAAAGGATACTTTCATCTTTATTGTTTTGTCAGAGAGCAATTTTTTTTCAGGTAACTCAAACAATTCAGGAACATCAAACTCTTGAAAACTGTGTTTTATTTTTCATGGTCAGGTTTTACATACTTCACTTGTGCACTTTTTGTTTTTTTATATAGTTGAACTGATTTTGGCCACAATCCACAACTACCTCAGTGTGTATTTCAAAAGTGCAGCATCTGAGTTAAAAGAAACAACAAAGCAAGACACACAAACTGTACTGTATATCAGCATTATATATATCAGTTGTCATGGACTTCAGGGTCCCTTTCAGTCCATATAGTCGCTTTATGTTCATTTTGTTTCTCTCACGGAACATTGGTTCAGGACCTGTCAGACTGCAGTCTCTTAGTCAATGCTTGATACTCAGCTGTCAAACCTCCGCCTCCAAGGGAAGGAACCGTGAGTCATATCTTGATAATCTGCAGCAATCTCCAGTGTGGCGATCGATGATGTGAAGCGCATCACCTCCACCAGTGGTTGATGCAAGTACGAGGAATCTCATTGTTTTAGCATCAACCATTGCCTGGAGTGTAGGAACAGGCTGAGGCCATTCAGGCTCCCTCGGACCTGTTCCGCCCCATTCAGCCAGGTCGCGGTTGATCTAATATCTCAACCCTATTTACCCACCGTGGTATCATATCCCCTTCAAACCCTTGCCTAACAAAAACCTGTGACTGACAGGTTTGCACTGTCAAACAGTCCCCGTAAGCTCACCTCTCCCCAATTGCAAACATCTTTAAGATAATATTAGGCGTGGCTTTTCAAGACAGTGATCAAATCTCAGGGTTCAGATGATGATTCCCAACTGTGCTAGCTCGGTTGCTTCAGTTTTTGGTGCCATCTGAGTTACTGCCTTGTGCTCCCCTCCCAGGAATCCATTAGCCTCCTTTGCCGCTGACTGAAGTAGATAAAGTAACTCAGCCCACACACGCCAAACCTAGCTCACTATAAACCGTTACTTGAAATTTAACCAGACGAAGAGAAAACTCATAAACAAAGCTGGGTTCAGGTGAAGAGAAGGGCAAGTTGGGGGGAGGGTGGGGGGTAGGGACGAGGGGCAAATGCTGTGACAGGAAGTGAAGGGGACATGAAGCCAGTAAAATGTAACCTCGGTCTGCTTGGGATGTCCTTGAGACTGACATAAAGTCAGCTATCGCCAGTCTCAATCCTTTATTCGCCATGTGTTCCAGAGTTGGGGTGGCAAATGGTGGCAGTGGCTTGGACTGCTCACTTAGCCCTTAGCTACCAAGGCATGAGGAATGGACTACTAAATTTCGAAGCCATTTAGTTATCTCTTTAAGATAACAACTGCCGGCTCCCCTCACCTTGTCATTTGAAAGAAACTCATTATAGGGAGCTGTAATCACTCCAGTACAAAGAGATGCTGGTCTCCATTCTCCATAGCTCCAAAAAAAAAATGCAGGCTTGCCTAGTACCAGTCAAGATGCCACCCCTCTCTCTTTACACTCTCCAGCTTACCCACCATCGGCCCAACAGCCCCCCAACCCCACCACCCTTGCCTCAGAAAAAAACATACTTATTGTACATACAAAACCAACTAAACTAACTAAACTAAGCGAATGACCTTCTTTCATACTGTGGGCGGCAAAGGATGCCACGGGATAATTCAATGCCCTGAACAACATGAGCTGTAACAAAGCAGGCATTAGGGCCCTTGGGTTATTGACCTCCTGGTAAAACTGCATAGTCCACTAGTGGCCGCTCTGGGCCCTTGTTCTAGGCTAATCCCATATATTGTCCAAAATGGATGAGTACTGGTCCAACTTGGGCGACACCAATTATTCTACACCTTGGAATTTATGTCAGTTTATATCATTGTGGGAAAGCTATTTCCTCTCTAATGTCCTTGGTTAGATTCCATGTACCTTGGGTCCTTGTTGTGAAGGTCATACAGGAGGTGAGGGCTTCAACAAACATAGGAAAAGCTCAGACCAGAGAGAAAAGAAAGGTCAAGATCTTGATCTGAGTTTTGAATCATTCGACAGGCTGTTAGATGTAGTGGAGGGGATAGTAAGCAGGCACTGAGAAAAGAGAGAGAGACCTCCCATTGTTGCCTCACCAGCCTCCCACTTGAAACCAGGTGTTTTAAGGTGCAGTCTTGAAACTCCTGGTCAGTATGACTCAAAATGGGGCAAGGAGAGGGGATGTTTCCATTGTCCATTTTGCCTATCTAGTGAAGGGAGGGCAAGTAGCTTTATTGAATGGGACTGGGTTTGAGGTAGGGTTGCCAACCATCTAGGATTGCCCTGGAGTTTCCAAGAATTAAAGACTAATCTCCAAAATACTTCTGTCATCAATCCAGGAGAAAAATCATAGGGGGCATTTAGAAAATATTTGTTTCTTTTTCATTTTCTTTGAATTCTTTTGTTTATTAGCTTTTAACAGTATTGGAATTGACAAAAAATGGCTGCTTGTTGGGTGGGGAGGCTGGAGGCAGGAGGTTACATAAAGATACCTCCAGAAATACATCCAACTGGAGTTGGCAACTGATGGTTGAGGTAAATTCTTATGGTAGTGTAGGAGCAGTTATATTTTGCGTCTAAACTATGATAGACATTCCTAAGGGAGTACCTGATGACAGGACTCAGTAGAAATGATGGAACATGCTCCATTCTCTGTCCCTCCTCCGTATCCTGCCCCTAGTCTCACTAAATAGGGAATCTTCGGTGTTCTCCCTGCAGTCGGTTAGAAGCATCCAATATCTCACCACAGGATCACGCAGAAACCTCGAAGGCGGGTATTGCCAGACTATTTGACTGCGGTGACCATCACACACCTAATCCCAATCCTATCCTCGTGTCCTCACACACTACCCTTTCCAGCAGACGTCATTTGGACAATGGTCAGGAGCAGGAACCCTCACTGCGGTTCAGTGAACCCAAGGGCACTGAGCTCAGATGTGACATGCGCCGGCCTAGGTCAGTGAATTCAATGCAATTCAGGGATGGAGCCTGACGTCCCCCCTCACCATCCCCAATAAATGCCAAATAAAATCAGGTCACTCCTTCCCCCACAACGCAATTGCATGATCTTTCCCTTTCCCTGTCAACTGAAGCCACACCAGCCGAGCAACTCTGGGCCCTTGTTTCTCACTTTTAAACATGGGTAGAGCGTGAAAGCTTTTAGTCAGTACCCCTGGGTTGCTTCACGACGGAAAGTAAACAAAAACACACCTGAAGCCCACTCTGGGTAAACTAGCAAGAACTAAAATAAACCATTAACCTCATCCGTTATTGTGGAAAAAAAATAAAATCAGTAAATAAGTACATGGCATGGTTATTATTGACCCTCACTCGCTTGTACCTACCTCAAGAATGCCAAGTCCGAGGGTGCCGATTCACAAATGGGTTCCACCTCTAACCCCGTATTGCCTTAAGAGTTCCCTAGACTGTACTGTGGAAAGTGGAAAGTGCCATCCCACTGTGAAAATTCATTGCTCCCATTCTGGCATATTGTGTCCTCAGTCGCCGTCTTCTATTTACCTTGTTGGGTAGGCTGGCCTGCCCGATTGTATCGCTTTTATTCCGTAATTGTTCATTCATGCCATAGAGATGTGTTCCCCCTATTCCCCCTTCCCCCTCCCCCTCCTAAAAATAAATACCCTACTTGGGCTACATTACGCCAGCTGATTCAAACTGTGATGTGCTTGAAAACTAATAACCAAACGAGAGATGCAGAATTTGAGAAAATATTTTGAGATTTTTTTTTTCCTGACCAGTCCCTGGTCAGAAACAACTGGAACTTTTGTTCTGGGTTTTGACGCCTCTTATCTCAAAAAGACTTCATTGCTGCACCTCTGGGTTGACCCACGACAACCCTGTCAGACCCTCTGTTTGAGAGGAGCCGTTTACGCTGTTTACGTGCTCAGACCAATTTATTCTCGGACCTTTTGGCAGTATAAATGCTCAAGATGTCCAGCAATGATCTTTAAACTCGCTGTGCATCCCTCGCCAGTCAGCTATGTGTTTATCTGGTGGAGCCATTGTCTCTGGATTACCAGCATTTCCGACAATGGCACCCTTCGTTCAGCCAAGGCACAAGCTGACCTGCTCCCTGACTTCCTTGTCCACCTTTTCACTAGAGCAATTTCCCTCTGCATTGGTCTCCAATGACAACCCAAGCTGAATGCGGGACCTGTTAGGTGAGAAATGGTGAGAAAATACCCGCTGCATATCACTGTGCATCGCAGCCTATTAATTCTCCCATCTGCTTCACCAGCAGCAAATCCAAAGAGACTGAGTGGCCTCCTCCAGTCCCTGTGTAAAGGTACATAGAGCATCTAATGAACAGTCAGTTGACCACTATTCCATTGACCCTTGGCCACTGAAGACCATAGTAACGTCCTGTTAGATAATCCCAAATAGAATTGATAACCTTACTGATTCCCAAACTGACTATCCCCAGACCACACCACTCTGAGGGATACAGCTTGTGATTCTATGAACATTCTTGGATAGAGGGGGAATTAGTTTCATGGGGGTGGTGGTGGTGAGAATGAGTTTTACACCTTGAATCAACCTGTGACTTCCCCTTGACCTGGATTTTTTTTCCATTTTAACTAATTGATTTTACTTATTGGCCAATTGGTTTTCCCTCTTTTAAAAAAAAAAGGAACGAGTCCCATTGTAGTTCAATACCAAGTCTCCTGTCACTTGGGGGGGCAAAGGGTGAGGCCCAAAATCCCTAGCTTATCCAAAATGAAGACGGCTTGACACATCAGCCAGTTGGATATGTTCCTTCTGCAAATAAACGCGCCTCACTTTAGTTAAATATCTTTGTCGTGGGCTCATTCACCGTGCTCATAAAACCCAACTCCTGATAGGGGCGTACCCCAGCAAGGTCTTTAGGAGAAGTCAAGGCCCCCGTACTGAGACGGAGATGAAGGGAGACAATGAGATACATGACACACATTCCACGTACAGTCTGGTGGCTCCTTTAAGACAGGTTCCTTTTTAAAAACTAAACTCTTATTTCCCCCCTCATCAGCACAACAGTGAGGGACCTCCTGTTAAAGCCCCTCCCCATAATCAAGCTGGCTGAAATCAAGGACTGTGCCGAGCTTGTATGTAACTCTGTGTAGGGCAGCCCGAGTTAAGGAATTGTTTTGCCACCATTTTAAATGGAAACTTTGTCATAAGGTTAGGAACCTTCAGCTAAAGAAGTTGGGGGAGTTGTGGGGGGTGGGGAGGTGGAGGGAGGGTGGGGGGGGCGGGGGGAAGATGTGCTTGAGGGTCTTTATACCTTTGTTTATGGCTTGTAATCCTGTTATTTTTTTTCTCTTTGAATATTTTGTCACATATACTGGACAATTGTGACTGTGCTTTAAAGAATTGAAGACTGTTGCAGTCAGTTATTCTGTATGGTTCATGTACGGCAGAACCCTGCAAACATATCAGAAAATTGTTGCAAGTGGTTTTGTCCATTTTATGCTTGAAAGAGGGGATAATTGTGAAACCACACCTTGACTTTAAGCTGGTGGGTGCTTCTCCCTCGAAAGGCGACGTCTCCTCAGTGGTTATATTTGTTCATGCGATTAGAGTGTGGCTGTGTTTCTCAGGAACTGGGCGCCACAGAAGCGGCTTTTCACTTCTTCTTGAGGAAACTGAGGGCGGGTGACAAATGTGAGGGAAGATGCATTTAGAACTTGGTGAACTTCAAAGGACCTGCCCCAAGTGTGTTGTCGGTGTGAAAATATTTCTGGCAGCTTGGGCGTTTGCAAAGCCCTCAGCACAAAACAATTCCCCCAAAAATTTGCAAGGTGCCAACTTCGCCCATAGGAATGAGAACGGGTTAG
This sequence comes from Cetorhinus maximus, assembly GCF_964194155.1. Lineage (NCBI taxonomy): Eukaryota > Metazoa > Chordata > Chondrichthyes > Lamniformes > Cetorhinidae > Cetorhinus > Cetorhinus maximus. Next base: position 9,763,833 of record NC_135884.1, on the reverse strand, counting down.
GCCCCCGCCCCCCCTCCCATTTTTCTGGTCCACATACTGAGCCTATTCCGACGATTGACACTTCTCTCTCCCATCTTGCTGCCAAACCCATATTCCACTCCTCTTTGTTTACTGTCGCCCCACTGATGGCCTGATAGAGCAGATGCCCCATGTGGCACTCAGCCTTTCAGGCCAAAGAGGTCCCAGGTAATACCCCTGGTAATGACTGCTGAAGCTTTTCAGTGTGGTGGAGTTATCCCAGACTCATTGGAAAAATTTCCAACATTGAGAAAGCTGCTGTGGTCCAATTCCAACGGGACATTTGGTTTGCGTGGGGGAACGAGAGGAAGGATCCATTGTAATAGATTGTCAGTCACCAATTACAAATTGTTTTGCTGCCTTCCCCCGGTGACTCCGTGAACTTAGCCAGTAAGCGACTGCTCCCTCCAGACGAGGAATGTTCATCCCTCGTCCCTGCTGCGAATTGACATCGGCCAGGGTTGTGGGGTGGTGAAGTGAAGGAGTTAGCTTTAGCATCCCCGGGATAAGATGAGGAAAATGGGCAGGGCTCCCATGACTGGTCACTGCCCAGTATTTTCTGCCAAGGTAAGGGCTTCATGTGAATGCTGGGCATGGGTAAGGAGAGGGCTCGACTCTGATAATGGTTTTCAGATAGCTAAACAAAACCAACGGGTGATTATGAGCAAGAAAGATGTTCAATAAAAGCACTTGGCCGAGTCTTAATGTCACAGACTAATTTTGACACGGAGACTCAGACATTACCAGGCGGCACGGCGATTAGCGCTGCTGCCTCACAGCTCCAGGGGACCTGGGTTCAATCCTGACCTCGGGTGTCTGTCTGTGTGGAGTTTACATGTGCTCCCTGTGTCTGCGTGGGTTTCTGCTGTGTCTCTGGTTTCCTTCCACTGTCTAAAGATGTGCTGGTTGGGTGGATTGGCTACAGTAAATTGTTGCCCTGTGTGTGCCCTGTGATGGACTGGTGTCCTATCCTTGGTGTACCCGCCTGGTGCCCATTGCCTGTCAGGATAGGCTTCAACTCCCTGCGACCCTGAATCAGATAAAGTGGCTCCGGAAAAGTGAGTGAGACTTTAATAATGGATGCTGGCGAACATAGGAACAGGAGTAGCTCCTCCAGCCTGTTAATGAGATCAAGGCTGATCTGTACCTTAACTCTATCCATCTACCCTGGCTCTGTAAGTGCCCATGGAACTCCTACCCCTATGGAGTCACCAGCTTCAGGAAAAAAGGCTTGACTTGAGTTGGCAGCGCAAACTTTTTAACATCAATAGGAATCCAGGATCACAGAACAAGGAGTATATCAGGGACACCAGGTTCATTTCCCCTCCCTCCCACGCAGGGGAGCTGAGAATAGTCGTACTCCATTGTATAGGCAGAAAATAGAAAGACATGTCAATCAAGCAAAACAGATTTAGAAAAGGGAGAGGAAGAAGATAAACTTCTTCCACCTTCTGAGATACAAATGATGTGGGCCCCACAATTTCAAGCCACGACTGTAGACAGCAGGACAAGGGCACCAGACAGATGGGAACACCACCACCTGGAAGTTCCCCTCCAAACCACACACCACCCTGACTTGGAAATATATCGCCTTTCCTTCACTATCGCTGGATCACAGGTTGTGCATCAGGCTAACCACCCAGGCATTCTCTACCTTTTTTACATATGACAAAACCCTCCCATCAGTAATCCATCAAATGCCCAGATGAATCTCCACAAAGGGCAGCCATGCCTCATCATAGAGTTTGTCACAGAATCACGCAACGCGTAAAGAGACCATTTGGCCTGTCACGCTTGTGCTACCTCGTTGAAAGAGCTATCCAATCAGTCCCACCAGCTCCCCAAGACCCCCAACTAGCCAACTCTTTCCTCATTTCTTTCACAGGCGAAGTGTATTTTGCGGCACTACACTGGGCGGGATTTTCCGGTCCCGGCCCCGACTGCCGGCCAGGATTGCCCGGTCCTGCCGAAAGTCAGTGGGCCTTTGGCTGGGCCCCCGCATCGTCCGTGGCGGGACCAGGGCCGGAAAAGCCCGGCCACTGAATAGTAATAAGTGGGAATACCATATGCTAAATTTGGAAGAAAAGAAATATTACCTCCTCCCCCCAACCAACCTCAAACTCCCGTATTGTGCTTGAAGAATATTGTTGAGTTCTGTCCTTGTACACAGGACGATTTACTGGGCTCACGGTTATCAGTCAGTCTCATGCACTGGGCCAACTCAGCAAGAGTGTTCCTTGTTGGGGAAGGAGAGCACAACACCCCTTGTGAACAGATATAACTCATCATCAACTGGGAGGCAAAGCATCAGCTTAAAGAATCCAGCTGTGGTTCGTGACTCCTCCTGTCTAACAGTTAAATTGTGTTCTCTTTTGTTGGAAACTCTTTATTTGCCTGGAGCTGTTTTTATACAACAAAAACTTGAGTCAAACCAAAGCTTGATGGGATGGATACTTGCTTGTCTTTGACATAACACTGCATTTATGTTTTTTTGCAGCTACTGTTGTGTTTTTCTTTTGATCAGAAACCAAAGTGGCAATGTCTAAGGAAGCACATTGAAGGCATGGCTACTTACTGGAAAATACGTCTGTACTACTGCCTCCACCTCATCAGATTTCTGTATTTGTGTTACTGACACGATAAAAAAACACAGAGCAACACCACCAAGCTGGGTTACATTTTGTCGTTGTTGCCCAGTGAGGAGTGTTTCACTTACTATCTCTGCCATTTATCTTTGCTAGGCCATGTTGACTCTCTGTTGAAAAATTGGCTCACCTCTCCTCCCACTTCGACTGAGATTACTGGCGGCGGATTGGATGAGAAACAATCCTTTCATCTGCAAAAATCTGGGCCTTATTCCGGTCCAGGCCGATGGCATGACCGTCTTCCCCTGGGAGGGATTTTCCAGCCCCGCCCTCCGCCCAGGATCGTCCAGTCTCGCCGCAAGTCGGTGGACTTCTGGCTGGGCCGCCGAATTTCCTGCGGCGGGTCCCCGCCACAGCCGGGCTGGAAAGCCCCGGCCTCTGTCTCTTACGTTGAAATGGTCTCTCCCGCCAATCCAGGGGAGAGTTTGGTGCAGTCTCAAAAGAGGTGCAGAAAGCCACCTGGGATTTGCCGCCAAGTTTAATGAGGCTATGGGGATTCCAAGTGGGAGAATTGGAAACAAACCAGACTGGCGTAATGTGGAGTGTTCTTCTAAGATTGTGGTTGAAGGGCATTGTAGACGAATCCTTCTGCTTGTGCTTTAGTTGACCTTGGAGCACTTTGGACTGAGACTGGATGCTAAAAGTATTGGGGTTCCTAACCTGAATACATCCCATCAGCAAAAGAATGAACCATAAATTGGCATTGTTTAATCTTGGCTTGTATAAATTGACCTTGTCCTCTCTGGCCCTGTTTCAGTCGTGCCAAGTGAGCTTAATTGGTTAAACCAAGTTGGGAAAGCTCGAACCCGCAAATTGTCATCGCCTCCTGGATGCGGCGTAACCTTTAATTTGGCATCCCTGCTCTCCTCCACGTGCCCAACCAGTTTGCCGTTGAGATTTGCTCGGTTTTATTGAACAAAAACTAAATTTGCCAAGTTGACCCCATTTGGGCTGGATTAAAACGAAAGGTAATTGGTTTGAGCATCCCTCAGTTCGCAAATGATTGGAAATGGATCCAGACACCGACTGTATTATCGGTTCCTTGCTTGGAAAAGCAGGGCTTGACAAACAAGCACGTGGATGTGTACAATGACCTGCCACAATATGAGAAATTGACGGTGAAGAAATGGTTTCAAATCACCTCGGTCCGCTCTCTAATTTTGCTGAAGTGTTCATGGCCTAGCTGAGATAGAGCACGGGAGTATTATTCTCATTTTTGTTCAAAATGGCAAGCTAGCACACAATGGCCACATTTTACTGGGTGGGAAATGGGTTCAAAGGTTGGCATGAACCTAGCAGGGTCTTCTACACATCCTAGGCTTTTCCCATAAGAGAACTATCTGGGCACTTCTTGGTCATTTCCCTATCTTGCCAGGATACACGGAACCCTTGTTGGGCCTCTGGCAAACTGTTGGGAACCAGCGCACTGCTTAGACCTGCACCGTCAAAACGGTATCGGGCTGATAAAAACTGACTGCAAATCCCATTGCGATGGTTAGGGCCGAGGCTGGAAGAGTTGAAAGGGAAGAAACGGGGAGAATTAGCCCTCCTGCACCAAAGAGATTGAGGGACAATTTCCTGTCGCGGGGAGGGCTTTTCCCACTGTGCAGGCCAACGTGGGAGCTGAGACTTGGCTCACTCTCCAGTCTTCTCCACTGTTTCTTTCTCCTCTGACCGGGTGAGAATGTGGAAGCAGCAGCTCATCGCACTTCAGTCTTCACTTCCTGGAGCTATGTTTGAGTGCAGTGCAGGTGCAGCGTTCAGTGCCGACCGCAGACAGTTAGCTAACAAGAAACGCTAACTGATGTCAGCCCAATGGGCAGTGCAGAGGATGGAAGTCCCGCCACTGCTGGGTTACCTAACTTCTAATAATAAAACAGCAAATTGTGTGCTAGCTCTGTGATTTTACTTAAAAGGGCGATGCTCAGCCAACCTACAGGGATGTTATATATGCATTGTTTTCTCTGACTGAATAGCAAGGGTGCGTTTGAAGGTTTAAGAAATGTGCTATTTTGCATGCATTTTCCTCTCAGTCAGGTTTTCAGCTGGGAATTGATCGTAAAGCCATTGCACGCTTTGACCCTCACCCCTTTCTCCCTTCTCGCCTGGCTACACCTCTTGCTTAGCGAGAATGTGGGGTTGTCTCCTCATTTCCTCATTTCTTTTTCACAGTCCCCTGGATTTTAATGGCTTAGCCCCCCCCCGCCCCCCCAGTGTGATTCCTGTCTTGCGACTGCGAAAGAACTTTTTGTTCTTCACTGATTTTATTTTATATTTCAGTGATCTTTTTCTGGGTAGGTATGTACGGTGGGTTTGTGAGGCAGGGGGTGAGTGAAGAGGAGGGTAGGGAGGGGATGTGGGTGGGGAAAGTCTCTGATAGGCCTCAGGCTGACAAACCCTTAAAATTCTCGCCAGGTCTGCTACCACTAACTCTGAGCGCGAGGGAATCATGTCCAGTGCCTGCGTCACTGGCAATTAAGAAGTAAAAACTGTAAAGAAAAGTGATAACATTTAGAAAACTGCAGAAAGAAAGATTAGGGAGCGAGCTGCTTCCGATCTTATACAATAGATTTTGTTTGCCTGCCAGAAGGAAAAACCAGTTCAAAATGATCAAATTCCATTAAAAATCAGTAATACTGGAACCAGTAACATCTTAAGGTGTACTAGACCAGTTCGAACAAGATTTACTGGTACCCTTCATTTCCAAGTTTTACTGGTTAGCCGACCTGCCGTCTTGGCAGAGGTGAATGGGGGACAGAGGGGGCAATTTTACCTGAGTTTTACCTGAAAGTGAGAGATCCAGGGATCGTGTGGAACCATGGTTTTATAGCCTGCCCAGGTTCGCTCTTCATTAACTTGAATGGGAGAGTAAAATCTCAGGTGTAAAAAGAGTGTTGCACATAGCGATTCCATCAGTTTCCTAACAGGAGAATAGCTTAGAATTGCCTGCAGAGTGGGCCTCATCCGGAAAGAGCTCCTCATGGGTTTCTCAGTGGCTTTATTTTGGTGCCCCCCACCACCCCATAGGCCCTGTGGACTGGGGGGGTGGGGGATTCAAAACCACCGAGGGCTGTCTCTGAAATGTGTTATTGTACACATGCAGCCTGAGTACAGGCCCAACCGTCCATTCCACACACACTGTGTGGGGGTCGAGCGTCACCAAGGACACGTGCGAAAACTTTACAAGGGTGTGCCTAAGCACCCGGCAGATTGGCCCAGACTGCTCAGTGAGGGAGTCTTAAACAGGACGATGGGTTGCCAAATGTATGTGAAAACAAAATTGCCCATCTTTATGCAATTAATCAAAGCTACCTGAACCTCTTGGCAATCATTTACTTTTTTGTTTTACACAGTAATCTGTCCTGACCTGTAGGAATGCACTGCCTGAAAGGGTGGTGGAGGCAGATTCAATAGCAAAAGGGAATTGGATAAATGTTTGAAAATGAAAATTATTTGCAGGGCTGTGGAGAAAGAGTTGGAGGGTGGGGAGGGGAAGATAGCACTTTCAAAGAGCCAGCACAGACATGATGGGCCAAATGGCCTCCTTCTGTGCTATATGATTGTACATAATTCAATTAACATAAGGTAACACTGGTTTATCATAGTGTAGCTGCACGTTGCATCATGCCAGACACTGGTTAATGCCCTTGCATTAGTCCCCCCCTTTTTTTTTGCCAAAACCCATCATTGGAAGCGCTGAGTGGCAGTGAGGGATTCAGAGGAGAGAGTTTGCTGTGCCATTGTCCAACAGCTGGCATTATCAGAGCTAGGTGTGAGGTCAAGCTGACCGGGCAACTCAATTCTTCACATTACAGGAATAGGGAACACAGGCATTAACTAGTGCAGAACATCAAGGCTGCTAGACCAAGGCACGCTGTGGTTCCATGCATGGTGGAGGAGGTATCAATGACCATAAATCTTCCATGCTTTGCAGGACAGGATAAATAAGGCAGCTCGCTGGGGTGTGGGGGATTTGAATCAACTGGTCTATCGCTAAAACCGCTTATTCCCACTTTCCACCTCCAACTCCATCTCTGCCTCAGGCCATCTGCTGCTGAAACTCTTATCCATGCCTTCCAGATTGACTATCCCAACGCACTGCTGTCTGACCTCACACGTTCTAACCACTGTAAATTGAGGGCATCCGAAATTCTGCTGCTCATGTCCTAAGCTCCCAGCTAAACAATGCCTTGATTTTAAAATCCTCACCCATGTTTCCAAATCTCTCCATGGCTTTGCCCCTCCCTACCTCTGTAATCTCCTCCAACCCCAAAACCCTTCAAGATTTCTGCAACGCTCCAGTTCTGGTCTCTTGCGCATTTCCAATTTTAGTCTCATCAGCATTGGTAGCCATGCTTTCAGCTGCATGGGCACTAAACTGTGAGATCACCTCCCTTAATCTCTCCACCTCTCTCTCCTCATTAAAGATACTCCCTAAAACCTACCTCTTTGGACTATCTCTTTATGTAGCTTGGTGTCAAATTCTATCTGATAACACTCCTGTGAGGTGCCTTGGGATGTCTCACTATGTTATCAGTGCTATATAAATGCAAGATGTTGTTGTGTAACCACAGTGCAAAGTGCAGGAAAGGAAGTTCCAACACCATGCAGAAAGTGGTGTCAAACAAGGCAGAGTCAACCAGCTTAGACCCTAACCTGGTGACTATGGAGAGGAAAGATTAGCAAGAGAAAGTAATGGAATGCGCGCGGGATGGGGAAACATAGGCTTTACTGAGCACACCATTGAGCTAAACACAGGATATCAATTTCCCCGAAACCAAACCACGTTCTCATGATAATGGCTTTCCCGGTTAGGAAAACCTGACGAGAGGAACCCAAGGGTTCAATAAATGGAATGCACCTCTTCAAAATGTAACTATTTCCATTTTCGTTAGAACAACTCAAGAGTCAACCTGCTCAGCACAGGCTTAAACTTGAAAATTCCTGCAACCTGGTTGAGCATTGCCTTCCACTCTGTGTGAAAATGGGCCTCCTTCATAACCCACTCTTGCGTCATGTGCAGTATCTGTTTACTACCTCTGAGGTGACGCATTTTTTTTATTACCAGTCCTCGAATTACCTCAGCAACCACAATGTCTCAGAAGTAAACAATGGAATAATTACGAAATGCACTGAATTAGATGGAACAACATTAGAATTGAGATATATATATTGGGAGATAATTTTGTATGTCTGTTCCTCTGCAGTGTATGATTTAGAAGTTAAGTTTTTTTAAGTCTTTTTTTTCTGATTTTATCTATACATAGTCTAATAAAACTATATTTCTTTGTATTGTAGAGCATCCTCTGTTGTTTTTTTTCTTCAACTTATAGGGTCCTCACCTTTTAAAAATGTTGGAGATTTTTACCTCTTAACAAAGGAAGAAGTAGATGTGTCAATGTGAGATTAATGTTTGATTTTTTTTTCCATTAAACGTGTAACTTAAGCAATTGCCTGAACCTGTTTCATTTCACACATTTCTCTGTGTTAGTTAAAAAGCGACCTGAGAAGCGGTCAGCTGCAGCTGAGCGGCTATGCTGCCGAGTTTTAAGACACCCTTTGTAAAACAGTGGTTCAGCTCCGACTGGAGAATTGTGGGCAGTTTTTGCCGCACGCTTTAGGAAGGGTGTCAAGGCCTCAGAGGCGGCGCACAGAAGGTTCACCAGAATGGTGGCAGGGCTGACAGACTTCATTTATGTGTCGAGCCTAGAGAAACTCTAGGGTTGTTCTCCTCAGAGCAGAGGAGGTTAAGGGGAGAGTTGATCGAGGTGTTGGAAACCATGAAGGATTTTGATGGCATGCCCAAGGTAAAACCATTTCCATCGGCAGGGAAGTCGGTAACCAGAGGAAACAAATTTAGGGTAATTGGAAAAAGAACCACTGAGGAAATGAGGAAGACATGAGGAAAAATGTCTTTACACAGCGAGTCATTCATTACAACTGGAATGCAGTGTCTGAAAGGGTGGTGAAGCAGCTTCAGGATATTTATATCATTCAGTATATAACTTTCGAGAGGGAACTGGACACTTGAAGAAGAAAAATGGGGAAAGAGCAGCAAAGTGGGACTAACTGGGTGGCTCTATCAAAGTGCTTACACAGGCACAATGGGCCAAGTGGCCTACTTCTCTGCTGTGTTTTTCTCCGAATCTAAGTTGTTGTACACAGGTTCCGGCCGTTGAAAGTTACATACAATCTCTGTGATTATGATGCTGATGCACTATCCCTCTTCATCCTCCTCGACAGCACTGCCCAGCCTTTCCCATGGTTACCTACACTATCCTCTTCCAACGCCTCTACTTTGTTGTCTAGTTCAGGTAGGACTGCCTTCGCTTAGTTCCTCTCACCTATCCAATCGCAGCCAGAGTATCTCTTCCTGCTAACCCGCCCGCTCTGCGGTGCCATCTTCAGAGTCCCCAAAGGACCTCCTCTTTCATTGTCCCGAATCATATTCCTTTTCAGTTTCTTGCCCCTTCATGACACCATTTGCAAACATGTGGTTGGCTTCCATATATACATTGATAACTCCCAACTCTGCATCTCTAACAAACATCACAACCCTCCATTTCCTCTGTGCTGTCAGACTCCCCCTCCATTTCCTCTGCACTGTCAGACTCCCCCTCCACTTCCTCTGTGCTGTCAGACTCCCCCTCCATTTCCTCTGCACTGTCAGACTCCCCCTCCATTTCCTCTGCACTGTCAGACTCCCCCTCCATTTCCTCTGCACTGTCAGACTCCCCCTCCATTTCCTCTGCGCTGTCAGACTCCCCCTCCATTTCCTCTGCGCTGTCAGACTCCCCCTCCATTTCCTCTGCACTGTCAGACTCCCCCTCCATTTCCTCTGCGCTGTCAGACTCCCCCTCCATTTCCTCTGCACTGTCAGACTCCCCCTCCATTTCCTCTGCGCTGTCAGACTCCCCCTCCATTTCCTCTGCACTGTCAGACTCCCCCTCCATTTCCTCTGCGCTGTCAGACTCCCCCTCCACTTCCTCTGCGCTGTCAGACTCCCCCTCCATTTCCTCTGTGTTGTCAGACTCTCTTTTTTTGATACCCAGTCTTGGATGAGCAACAATGTCCTCTCCATATACCCTGAGAAGACCAAAGCACTCCGCCGTCTACGCCATTTCTCCGGGAGTTATGCCAAGAGACTATGTGCTGCTGTATGGAATTTCCAAGCCAGCATGCTTTAGACAAAGAAAATCATCTCCCGGGGAAGCAAGGAGCCAGTGAATTACTTTGAAATGCAGTGAGTGCCATGTGGATAAATGCAGGCATCATTAACGCACTCAGCGTATAACCAACTAATCTGTTTCTGGACGAATTGCTTGAAGGAAGAATCTTGGCCAAGGCAGCTGTACAATGCCCTGTTCTTTCACGGACAGTCCCATGGGATCATTCACTGAGCACAGACAGGGCTTCAGTTTAACGTCTCACCCAAGAAATGGCACCTCCAACAGTGTAGCACTCCCTAACCGCTGCACAGAGATATCATTGTGCTGAGGTCTGGGAGTGAGGATTATCTCTACGAACTTCAGGATCAGAGGCAAGTTTGCTACTGACTGAGACAAGCTAACATTGAGCTTGATGTTACGGTTATCACCTGAAATTCAGTTTGTGTCATTCTGGACACAGATAAGCCACGACAATCACATTACAGGTCCAGACGAGTGAGCTGAGGATTCATAAATCACATAGTAGCCCTGATGAGTTTATAGTACCTGCCTCTGGTCGAGTTACCAATCTAGCTGGGCATTTTCCCAGAGATTTCATCAAATGACCTCCTATGTCTAACTGCCCTGCCCCACACTCCTGCCATTGGTCACCAACATGTCCATCCTCATGGTGCATTGCTTGCTTGGCAATTGGTGCAGACGACACTCTTCATTAGTCAATTAGATGTCTCTTGAAGCTCAGTCAAACAGTCTCTACTTGCACCCCCTCCCCATCTCCAAAATATGTGTCACTAATTAGCAGAAGCGTTCACAGAAAATGAAAGAAGTCATTTTTAATGCTCCAATAGCTTTGCTTTGGGGTTTGTTCACTGCAGTGTCCTGGAAATTAATGTTTCAATTCCTGGACCCTCCTGGGCAATTCTGGAGAGTTGGCAACCCAGTTCTGGGATCAACAATACAGGATAGGCCTCCGATGATGAAATGCATTATAAATGGACATGAACTCAATGAGTTGAATGACCTCCTTCTGTGCCCTAATGATTCTGACTCTCTAAATGGTTTACAAGACTTGTGTTATTGTATCGCATGCATTCTGAATAAAATGATTTTGTTGGAGGCTTGTGCACAGGAGAGCTGTCTTAAACATAGCAGAAATTAGCTTCCGTTGAACCAAGCTGTAACTTTGCGACCAAGGACACACCTGATATCACATGGAACTGTAAACGAAACAATAGCACCCAACGCACACTGAAACAAGACAATGACTCGTCATTGGATTTATTTCAGTTTTTAATACCGGGAAATACAGTGACTTAACTGTACTGTGGGTAAGTAAAATGGACTAACAGAGAGAAAGCTGAGATACATGAAGCTGAATTGTGTTCTGCTTTGTGTCTGCATCACCTATAGACTCAGAAACTGTATTTTCCCAAAATCCATAGAGAACAGAAGGAGGGTCTCTGTAATCCTCTTGTCTCAGGCTCTGGTATCCTCTCCCCTATCCAGGTTTCATCATTTCTGAATTTGGTAGGCCAGGAAATTTGCATGGCCATGCCAATAGCACTATCCCACCCCCCCCACCCACCACAACCGCCACCACCCCCTCCTGCTCCACAGGGCCTTGAGCCTTGGGTCCACAAAGAGGGGCCTCAAATGTACGTTGGATGCACTTGAGGACCAGAGAGGCTTGCAGTTGTAGAACTGACTGAGCACCTTGGGGGCCTTTCAGTTTCTGTTAGTAACTAAGGAACCAGAGGAACTCCAGACCTGAAGACCTGGAGAGAGGCTGAAAAAGTCCTAAGCCTTCTCAAGCCTCCCTGTGCCTTGCTGCTTGGCTGCCTCACCACCCCTGATTCAGGCACCCAGGTATCTGGCTGTATCCTTCCAGCAAAAATGGAGGAAAGCGAGGTGGGAGAGTCGGGGACTCCCCTCTCCACCCCTCACTGCTCCTTGCCTCATCACCATGGCTCTCCTTGTGCTGCACCTATTGGTGACAAAAGCTCAAGGCTGACATTTGGTCTTGTAAACCCTAAGGCAAAACACAAAGGGAGCAGAAAATCAACCCAGTTTCCTCTCTAAAGCCTGCAACTGAGCACTCCACAGATGCTATGGAGGACAATATCAAGGCCTCTATTTTTTTTCCAAAAGTCATAAAAGCCCCAGACACTGCATTTTTGCAAAATCCTACATTGTAAAACCAAATCCAGATGACTCCCCAGCACCAAGTCACATATTTAAGATGAGTAGTTGGTAAACTATGCTGCATTTGCACGGCCTCAAGACATCCTTCAGTTGTAATAGTGTGAAGCTAAGAGGCTGTAATGAAGCAACAACCAGTATAGCTCTCTCACAGCCGGGGGTATGGCATGGGTGTAAGGGTAGAGGCTGGGTACCATATCTGGCAATCCTCACCTTTCAATCTAGATCTTTCAGTTTTATCCCCGCCACTTTGATGGTGAGGGGTTTGTTCATCAACATTATCCTCCCTATGGGACACGTTGGTCAACAGGGAAGTGTCGCTGCACATTCCAGTCCTTGTGAAGCGCTTGAGTTCATTCTGAATAAAATAGTGTGATCAACGCAATAAGCCTCTAACCACACACCCAACCAACACTCTCATTTTCTCTTCAGAGATGAGAGGGCAAATAGAGAAGGGGATGAGAGGAAGAAAATAAATATTGACCAAAAGAACCAACGTCAGCCTCCTGAAGTCTTTCTTTGGTACTTTAATACAGCTACTGTTCTATTAGGAGTCATTGCACGTGGAAATGTTATTCCAATCATAATAACTGAAAGATCCAACTGATGTAATTGATACTATTGACTTGCCAACCCTCTTAATGTTAACATTGAGCTACTCTCAATACAGGGGATTGTGTGCGGGGAGGCAGTAGAAATTCGGGTATGTCCATTTTTCTTTTAGATAGCCACGCCTGAATGGTGAAGCTTGACACTACTGGAGGCATTGGGCCTCCAGCCTTGTTTCCAGCCAATGAGTGACTGGCAATTGAAGATTGGACGATAACTGGCCTTCAAGTAAGAGAATAAGAACACAAGAACATGAGAGATGGGAGCAGCAGCAGACCAGGTGGCCTGTCAAGCCTGCTCCACCATTCAATACGACCAAGGCTGATCTTCGGCTTCAAATTCACTTTCCCGCCCACCCCTCATAATTCCTCGATTCCCTGAGAGACCAAAAATATTTCTATCCCAGCCTTAAATATAGTCAACAATGCAGCATCCACAATCCCCTGGGGTAGAGAATTCCAAAGATTCACAACCATTTGAGTGAAGAAATTTCTCCTCATCTCAGTCCTCAATGAGACCTCTTATCCTGAGACTGTGCCCCCACATTCTAGATTCCCCAGCCAGCAGAAACAAGCTGTCCTATCAAACCCCTTCAGAATCTTGTATGCTTCAATTAGATCATCTCTCATTCTTCTAAACTCCAGGGAACATCGGCCCAATTTACTCAGCCTCTCATCATAGGGCAACCATCTCAGCCCAGGGACCAATATGGTGAACCTTCGCTGTACTGCCTTCAATCCTTCCTTAAAAATGGAGACCAAAACTGCACACAGTACTCCAGGTGTGGTGTCACCAAAGCCCTGTACAATTGTAGCAAGACTTTCCTTACTCTTGTACTCCAATCCTCTTGCCATTAAGGGTAACGTGCCGTTTGCCTTGCTTGCTGTACCTGCATGCTAACTTTGTGCATTCCTTGCACAAGCACACCCAAGTCTCACTGAACATCAACATTTTCAAATTTCTTGCCTTTTAAAAAATATTCCGCTTTTCTATTCTTACAACCAAAGTGAAAAACCTTGCACTTCCCCACATTATGCTCCATCTTTCATTTTGTTGCCCACTCACTTAATCTGTATCTCTTCAGCCTCTCTTTGTCCTCCTCACAACTTACATTTCCACCTAGCTTTGCATCGTCAGCAAACCTCTGTTTTATTGGTTAAGTCATTAATATAGATTGTAAATAGCTGAAGTCCCTTGCGATACTCCATTAGTCACAGCCTGCCAGCTTGAGAATATCCCATTTATGCCTACTCTTTGCTTCCTGCCTGTTAACCAATCCGCTATCCATGCTAATATATTATCCACAACTCCATGAGCCCTTATCTTGCCTATTAACCTTTTGTGTGGCACCTTTTTGAATGCCTTTTGGAAATCCAGGTATACTACATCTACTGGTTCCCCTTTATCTACCTTACTGGTTACACCCTCAGAAAACTAATAAATTTGTCAAACAAGATTTCCTTTTCATAAAACCATGTTGGCTTTATCTGATCAAACTATGATTGGCTAAGTGCATTGTTAAGACTTCCTTAATAATAGATTCCCGCACTTTCCTGACGATTGATGTCAGGCTAGCTGGCCTGTAGTTCCCTGTTTTCTCTCTCCCTCCTTTCTTGAATAGCGGTGTCACATTTGCTAACTTTCAATTTGCTGGGTCCATTCCAGAATCTAGGGCATTTTGGAAAATCATAGCCAGAGTGTCCATTGTCTCTGTAGCTACCTCTTTTTAGAACCCTAGGCTGGAGGCCACAAAATCCTGGGGAATTGTCAGATTTTAGTCCTTTGATTTTCTTCAGTACTTTTTCACTGCTGATACTGATTTCCTTAATTTCATCACTCTTTTTCTCACCTTGGTTACCCTCTAATTCTGGTATGCAACTTGTACAATGAAGACAGACACAAAATATTTGTTCAATGTCTTCACCATTTCCTCATTCTCCATAATAATTTCCGCTGTCACTGCTGCCAAGGGACTAATGTTTACTTTAGCTACTCTCTTCCTTTTTATATATTTATAAAAGTTTTTACAATCTGTTTTTATATTCTCAGCTAGCTTGCTCTCATATTCTACTAATCGCCTTTATATCAACTTTCTGGTGGTCCTTTGCTGGTTTCTAAGATGCTCCCAATCCTCAGACCCGCTACTATTCTTTGTAACCTTATATGCCTCTTATTTTAACCTAATACTAGCCTTAGCCTCTTGAGTAGGCCACGGATGGGTCTTTCTTGCTGAATATTTGTTTTTCAATGGAGTGTTTTTTTTTGTTGAATATTTTGCATTCTTTCTTTAAATGTTCCCCACTGATTATTTACCTTTGGCCATACCTTTCAGTCTATTTACCCAATCAACCTTAGCCAGTTCTTCCCTCATACCAATGTGATTGGCTTTGTAATCAAAGAATGGAGGACTTAGCGTTGGCCAGGAAGGCTGGGGTGGCTGGCAATCAGTAGCAATTAAAACGGCAACAACTAATCTGTGGCGCATGATCATCTTTCAAAATTCACAGAGAAGAAATAAAATACGGTTAATTTGTAAACAGGGTGCATAAAAGTAGCTTCACCTGCAATGAGACACTAATAATAGGGGCTAGGGATCTAAATGGGCAGGAGTGGCAGAGTCATTTGGATGTGGTCCTGGTTTTGTATTTTAACATGGCTTCTCGGTACACCCTCACATTGCTTCACATTTATTTCAACCGAGTTTCCGTCATTTTGGAGAGACACCCTGAAATCTAGCTCAGTAACTCAACCAACAGGAAAGGATAGGTTCTTACATAGCAAAGAATGAACTTCCATTTACATAGCACATAACATGAACTCAGAACATCCCAAAGTGCTTGGAAATGTAGTCACCATTATATTGTAGGAGTTGTACTGCGGCAGCCAATTTGCACACAGCACAAGCTCCCACAAACAGCAATGTGATAATAACCAAATAATCTGCTTTCACGATGTTAGTTGAGGGATAAATACCAGGGAGAACTCCCCTGATCTTCATTAAAATAGTGCCATGGGAGCTTTTATGTCCATCTGCGAGGGCAGACAGGGCATTGGTTCAATGTCTCATCCGAAAGACAGAAACTCCAACACTGCAGCACTCCCTTAGTAGGCCTGAAGTTTGTGCTCAAGTTCTGGAGTGGGATTTGAACCCCTGCTCTTTTGACTCAGGGATGAGAGTGCTGCTACATTGTGCCCACCATTTCCAGATACATGTGTGACTGGCAGGCGTTGCCCCTAATGTTTAACGTGCAGCAGTAAAATCGGCCAATAAATACTAAACGGCAGCTAAATGTCAAGCGGAGTTAGCTTAACCTTAAAAAAAGGTGCAGTTTTTAACTTTGAAGTTGACCTTCTGGCAGTAGTGAGACCTCTGCATTAGCACACCCTGTACCTAAATCCACCTCCCCACCCCTCAGGACAACCTGGGGCAGAATGGAGAGGGGAGGGCAAGGCAGGAGCCCTCAGTATTTCTGTAGTGTCTGCAGAAGCCCCCACAAAAAAAGAGTGTGAAATCTTTATCTTTATATGGTTGTGTGCGGCTTAAACCCAGTCTAATCCTCTGCTATGGGTGGGGAGTAGGGTGGCCAACAGGGTTCGTTTGTCCATCGTAGGGCGCCCTGTTTGCACTTTAAATGGACCTCGACGAGGCATTCCATCCGACCAGCGGTGGGCTCAGGATGTGGGATGGGAGGATTGCCACATTAAGAGTGAACGGGAGTGTGAATCTTTTTCCTGCAATTTCTGGGGGTGACGGCGGGGGAAGGAAGGGCCCAAATGGCTAGCACCTCTTTTCCACCAAGCGAGGGCCCTCAAAATTCAGCCCAGTGTCTCAAAAGGAAATGAATGGGATTCACAAAAATAAATAAATTCAGTAACAGACTAATGAGCATGATTCACTGTTCCATTCACCCTTCATTGTAAATCCCAAACCACCCCAAGATTTTCCATTTGCCCTCTCCCTGCCTGTCCAGAACAAACCTTTCTCTTGCAATGTGCATATGGAAGTTACCCAAAGTGACTAAGAGTGACCAACGACTTAGAGATCTGGTGGGGGGTGGACAGGCCATATATAGGAATGTATATATGACTGGAAGTACATCACACGACCATGCACATATTGTCCCTCTCAGTTGGAGCTTGAAGCCGAATTCAGTAATGCTCAGGCATGAATGGCATTGGCCACATCAGTGAACACAAGTCTGCTGGGCCTCTGCAAGGATCCTTGACTTGGCATCAGAATCTAGGAGAATGGAACATGGAAATGAGTCACTTAGCAACGAGTCAAATTCGCCCCTCCACTGCCTCCACTAGATTTTCTGATTGATAGTCACTCTGGCAGACTCCATACACTTTTTGTTAACTCTTAAAATGTATGGGAAGTTTCACCCTCCTCACGTTCAACCATTTCCAATATTGAGGAAGCAGTGAAGTGGCCATTTTAAATGTTATTTGTTGCATTCGCATTTCGAGCTCTTACCTGCAAATTCACAACAAAATCCAACCTGTGAAGTGCCCACCTCAAGCAAGCTGACAACTGGAATGTTCAATGTTCCTCGGCCAGCCATTATGTAGAGATGGGACCTTAATTACCTCTGCAATAACTTTAGGAATGCAGGAACAATAGAATGTTATTCAGCCCCTCATGTCTCAACCATTCCTGTGCTTCAACCTCTAAATCTCACTGCTCCGGCACTGTTCCTAGTTCCATGGATATTTGGATCTATATATGTCCCAAATGAATGACCTCACCCTTCCCATGGATGATAGTACCAATCGGGTGATTGTGAATGGGCCCTACCCACTTTACATCCATCTCGATTTTTATCTCCAGTGATTTCACTCAATATCAGGAGGGATTAAAATAGTGGCCAATTCTCTATCACTCATTTCACCCTATCAAGCAAAGGCAAGATGTACCCCATTGTGGCTTTATCAAAAATGGGTGTTTCAGCTAGTCTGATTACGGGGTTGACTATGGCACATCTCACTAACTGAATAGACTGTTAACCCTCACTGTTAACACTCACTGTCACCTTCACCACTAACTCTCACTACCAATCCTCATTGCCAATCCTCACTGTCACCTTCACCACTAAATCTTGCTGTTAAGCCTCACTGTCAATCCTCATTGCCAATCCTCATTGTCAATCATCACTGTCACACTCACCATTAACCCTCATTGCCAACCCTCACTGCCAACCCTCACTGTTAACCCTCACTGCCAACCTTCACTGTTAACCCACACTGCCCACCCTCACTATCAACCTATGCTGCTAAACCATGCTGCCAATCCTCACTGCTGATGCTCACTGCCAACCCACAGGCCAACCATCACTACCAGCCCTCACTGTCAACCCTCCCTGCTAAGCCTCACACACATGGGGAATGACCACTGAGACGGTGCCAGGTTGCAGCCACTGATCATGCCCAAGCAGCCAGGGGTACCTTCAGAAGAAGTAATTTGATGAAAATAAAGAGTAGATACCCTCACTGACTGGCACATGTCATGTAAAGGGTGCCGGAGATGGATTCTTTCTTTTCATGCCACCTTACCTTGCTCTGGGATGCCTGCGATGCTGTCTCACGGCCGTGATCGAGTAGCTCCTGCTCTAGCTCATCCTGCTCCTCACCAGGGTCAAAGTTGTACATTGGCATCAGCTGGTGACGTAGCTTTTCCAGCCTGATGGGTGGGCAAAATACAACAGAAATGCACCTTTTAGAGACAGTTTCTCAAAAGCTGACGTCCCTCCAGTGCCACAAAGAAATCTGAAGACTCACATGCACATACTAGCATTTTAATGGTCACCCTTTCAAAAGGTACTTGGACTTTTGTATCAAGCGTCGACCTCAGGCCCTTCATTAGTTAATCAGCACAAGACTCTGGTGGTGAACTCTACAGTCCAGTTTGTCTGCTGATTTATGCTCTATTATCCAATCGAACCTCTAAATCACAGAGGCACTACCGTTGGCATCAATCCCCCAGTCGAAGGTGAGAGGAAACCGGGCACTATTCCAGCTCTTGACCATTGTCTAAAGGCCTCTGGCACATACTTACCTGGGGTGAAGACAGAGTCGGGCAGTTAGGACACCCTTCAGGGTTGTTGACCAGCCTACTGGCACTCCCTGTTTAGGCTTACAGATGAAGAGTGGGCACAAAGGCGAGGTGCTGGGGGACAGCTGGCAGCCGTGCAATCAGGCTGACTGCAGGACCCGCACGGCACGGGGAGAGAAAGTGGGAGGAGAATAATACTGACATTTTAACTTCTACATTTCATGTTTCTTTTTACAAGTTGTTTAACCATCAGATATATCCCTGCAATATTAGGATGGTCCAGACCCCATTAGCTTCTGTACTTGCTTAGTTACACTGACCCAGCTCTCAAAATGGAGACATCACTACATTTAGGAATTAACTGCACTTAAGAAGTACATCATAGGCTATAAGACACTTTGGGACATCTAAAGACACTATACTCAGTGCAGGTTTTGGGTTTTTTTCCTCTTTTCTTCCATCTTTCTTTCTCAGTTTCCTTTCTCTCTTTCGTTTTCTTTATCTATCATTCCCTTTCAGTATAACCTGTATATTTGCCTACACAACAGAGCCTCAATAGTCATGCATTGTCAGGCATGGCTTGATGGCTAACGCTCTTGCCTTTGTGTCTCCAGTTTCCTGGGTTCAAGTCCCACTCCAGGATTTGAGTGCAAAAATCAGTGCTGCACTGAGGGAGTGCTGCACTGTAGGTGGTGCTACAAGACATTAAACCCAAACCCTGTTTGCCTGCTTGGTGGGATATAAAAGATCCCACGGCACTATCTCGAAGAAGAGCAGGGGAGTTCTCCCTGGTGTCTGAGACAATATTTGTCCCTCAATCAACATCACAACAGATTAACTGGTCAATATCACTTTGCTGTTTGTGGGAGCTTGCTGTGTGTAAATTGGCTGCTGCGTCTCCTACATTATAAGGCTGACTACACTTTAAAAAGCACTTCATTGGTGATAAAGCGCTTTGAGATATCTGGTGATTGTGAAAAGTGCTATATAAAAGCGATTCTTTTTTCTTTCATTGGACTTGAAGCACTATGACATTGCATAGACCTAACAAGGCGCTAGATAAATGCAAGATCTTTCTTTCCATCTGTGTAGTACTCCATCCAGTGGTCTGATTAAGTACTGTTCGAGCTGAACTTTGTGCTGGCAGACAGCACTCAGAGGAAGCTCTGAGACTAAACCCTTGACTTTGGCAGGGATCTAGGTCAGAGAGGTAGCCACAGAAATAACTAGAGCTCTTGAAGCTGGTCCAAAGCATCTTTAAAATTAGAGTAATGGAATTTTGCACTGAACAGCAAGCCCTTCCTGCTGCTGACCTTCTAACCTTTATAAATCCCATCAGCACATTTCAGCATGCGTTGCAGGAATGCACCAAGGCTCCTTCGACAGCGCCTTCCAAACCCACGACCGCTACCATCTAGAAGGACAAGGGCAGCAGACACATGAGAACACTACCGCCTGGAAGTTCCCCTCCAAGCCACTCACCATCCTGGCTTGGAAATATATCAACGTTCCTTCGCTGTCGCTGGGTCAAAATCCTGGAACTCCCTTCCTAACAGCACTGTGGGTGCACCTACACCACATGGACTGCAGCGGTTCAAGAATGCAGCTCGTCACCACCCTCTCAAGGGCAACTAGGGTTGGGCAATAAATGCTGGCCCAGCCAGCGAAGCCCACATCCCGTGAATGAATTAAAAAAAAGTGAAATATCAATCTCACTTATGGCCAGCACTTCCTACTGACCTAATATTCAATAAGATCAACTCTACAATTCGTGTATCGCCCACCCCTCTTTGTCAATGGGTGACAAACGGATAATGTAACAAAGAGCTATTTAGGCAATTTTAGTACTAAAAGTCACGTGTTGATCACAAAATCCCCTCTGTTTGCCATTTTAATAAAAGTGCTAAGCTGTTTAAGCACAAGTTGCCCTTGATTTTGTGCTTGAGTCCTGGGTTTGGATTTGAACCTGCAACCTTCAAAATCAGTGTCAATTGATACTATAGGAAAGTCCCAGGGCCAATCCCTGGTCTGTGCTGACTCTCCCATGATGTTGTTCATGGTGTTGCAATGCTTGAGTGGGATAGTTGATGGCCTGAATGTATGGCTATATAATGTGGTATCTCACATGGTAGAGGTCAGGCACTCTCCCTTACCTGCCTTGTCATTTTCATATTGCTACTTCTCTCTCTGTTTCCCTCCTCATCTGCTTCTCTTTCTCCCTCTCCCTTCTCTTCTGCTTTTCTCTCTCTTTCATTCTTCTATCCAATCGGGCTTTTATTGAAAAAGCGTTAACTGGCGGAACATTTAACCGTGGCAGAAGTGGGTGTGAGAGTGGGCAAGACAGGTAGGGTGGATTCGTCCCAGAATTTGCTCTAAGTGCGGTAGCAGGAGGGAGAAAGGACTTTCTACCTGCTGGCTGCAATGGCGGCTTTTCAAGCCGTATCGTCCCAATCCCGCCTCATTAATCTTGCGTTCCCAGGAAGCACGCCATTTCTGATTGGCCCGCCATGACATCACCTTGCCGCTTCATCAGGCCGGGTGCCATATCTAAAGTGCAGCCGCGTGCACACCTCTCAGTGCTTCCAGCCCAGGACTGCTGCACAGAAGATGGGCCCAGAAGGCTGCAGCCTCCCGATTCAGTGACGCATCCTGGAAGGATGCCACAGAGGCCCGCCATGACGTCTTCTACCCCCCACTCTGGCTGCAGAAGGGACAGCGACATCACCAATCCGGCTTGGGAGGCAGTGGCAGTGGTGGTCAGTGCCAACACTGCCCACAAGAAGTTGGCCATCTAGTGCAGAAAGAGGATGAACGATCTCACCCGTGCCACCAGGGTGAGTCAACCATCTCATCACTCTAAACTCACATGCCCATCTCACTGCCAGCTCAAGGGACATCACCACTCAGTCTCTCACACACACCCTCACATCTCCATCTGGCCTCATCTCCTCTGGAGATCACCTCCTCAACCCGCCCATGGCTCCAACTCAGCACACACGCATCCTTCTCATTTGGCTGGAAATGCCCCTTACGCACACTCTCTCCATCTATCTTTGTGCAGGACAAGGTCGCACACAATAAAAGGGGGAGGACCCAGTCCAGGGGTGGAGTGCCGGACATAAAGGTCCTTACCCCCTTCGAAGACCTCGCATTAGAACTGGCCGGAGGGGAAGTGGACCATTCCTGCGGCAAAGGTGAGGTCGGCGCCAGGCATCCAAGTGAGGATCATGCACCAGATCATCCCTCTGGCAGCTCAATTGTGAGTCCATTGTTCTGTGTACTGCGGCGGCCATGCACTATAATCTCCGCTTTCTCTCATAGGCGCACCTGCCAAGTCGCCCTCAGGCAACCTTGGCCCCCAGTCCAGTGACGACAGCTGCTCGGGTGAGGACACCGAGAGAGCACCCTGGAAGACCTGTCAGAGCGCTCACCCACGCCCTCCACCAACACAGCGATACACACCTCGATATACTGCAGGCTCAGGTTCACTGTCTAGTGAGCACAGCACACAATCTGTTCCTCAGCAGGCGGAGGCAGGGACACCCGAGGTCGTCAGCATTCAGAGGACTGCTGGAGGCTGGGAATCTGCTGAGTCGGTCCTCAATCAGCTGTTGGAGCCTCAGCAACAATCACGGGAACAGCGGGAAGGGGTGGCAGCCGCACTCTTTGGATTGCAAGGCATGATGGAGGTGTCCATCCGCCTTCAGTCTGAGGTGATAGTGTTGTCATGCCCACACATACAAAGGTCAACATTGGCAGGATGGTAGCCATCATGGAGACCTTGGTCCTGCACTGCTGCGCAGGCTGAACTCCATCGCTTATGCCATTGTTGGCCTCCAACACTGTCAATGGGAGAGGGGAGCGGGGCAGCTCGATCTCACTCCAGCTTCCCCTTCCCTTCAAGAAGTGAGCCAGGGGCCCTAGGGTACCCATAGGGAGGAGGATCAACAGGTGCACACCCCGGGGCCATCTGCCCAGGTGACTCCGGGAGTGTCCGGCCCATCCAAATCCCCTCTTCCTCTGACCCCAGCAGCTCCAGCTCTACAGGCCCAGGAGGTACTACTGCCACACAGCAGGACCCTGAAAGCAGGCCGAGGCCCTCCAGCTCTCAGCCCTCTAGAAGACACCCGTCAAGGTCATCACAGACAGGGAATAGCAGTCAGCAGGCTGCCTCCACCTCCGCTGTGGATGTCTGGGGAGCACCAAGCTGTAGCAGCAGGGTTAGGAAGGTTAAGAAGATGTAGCTGCACAGCCTGGGCACGGGTGTTAATCACTTGTACATAATGTTCACTATTATAAATAAACTCGCAAGAATGTCTCCCTGCCTATGGCTCCTGTTCAGATGAGCAGGGTTCGTGTCAGTCAGATGTGAAATCTTGGCCCCTGCACAAGGTAAAGGCAGGTGTCTCAGTCCAGGGCCTCTTCCCTGTGTTTTGTGCAAAGTTCCCAGCACACTGATGCTGCGCCTTCACGGTCGCTGGTCAGATCAGTCATGCCTGTACCTCGACGGGGCTTATCATTGCTGCCAGAATGTCCTGGGCCGGCGGCACAGAGTTCCATCATTCTCTCTGTGTGCTCTCAGCACCTTTGAGGTGCGGCTGGCCCCCATCTCATCAGCATCTGTGTCCGGTGACAGTGTGATCCTGAAGGGTTCAGCTCACGAAGGATGCCATAGGATCAGAAGAAGTTAAAGTTTCCCCGCTGCATCTCCATGATATGACCCTGTTCACAGAGCGCAAGCGAGGTACCATCCAGCCTGACAGAGCCAGGCATTCACATAAACTATGTGACGGCCTATAGAGTGTCCCCACTGCATGTCATCATCATCCTCCTGGAATGTAGGGATTATGGGCATCCGCTGCTTCTCCATGACAGGGGCCTTATCACACAGGGTATGTGCGCTGATCCCGGGCAAAATGCACAAAGTTGTGTGCCTTCACGAAGATGGCATCCATGGCCTCATGGATGCATTTGTGGGTGGAGGCTTGTGATTTCCCACAGAGGTCACCTGTGGAGCCCTGAAAGGAGTCACTGGCGTGGAAATTGAGCGCTGCGGTCACTTTCATGGCCACTGGCAGTGGATGCCCTCCATGTCCTCGTGGCGCCAAATCCTGCAGCAGGTGGAAGATGTGACCGACAAGTTCCCTGTTCATGCGCAGCCTTTGCCAGCACTGGTTCTTGGCCAACTGCAGGAATGACAGGCGCTGTCTATAGACCCTGAGTCTAGCTAGGCGCCGACCAGCGATGGCTCGCTGTGCCTCTTCAGCATCGTGAGTGGGACTCTGGGTAAAGGACCCCACTCAGTTGGATCTCCACCTTCCTGTCGCCCCCCCACCGCCCCCCACCCCCACAACCCCCACCGACCCATCAGCCACACGACTCTCACCAGCAGTTAAAATCGGGATTGAAAGTGTTAAGAAATGAGAATGATCTTTGAACGGTCCCACATTTGCTGTTTTTGAAGTCTTGACTTCCAGCCCTAATTTTAGCAGCGGAAAGGTTTAAAGCTTCTCCTTTCATCTAGAATGATGTATGTTCATGAATGGAGGGGGACGGAGTGGGCGGTGGGGTGGGGTGGGGAAGGGGGGTGGTGGCACTAGGCTCCAGCCTGAGGAAGTGTAGGTGGCCACGCCCTCTCCCTCTCTTATCTTGGCCAGCACTTGTCCGCAGTTTAATGAATGGATTCACAGGGAGGAAGGGGAGAAGAAACCGGGGGCCAGCCACAAGTCACGGTGGTTTCTGCGGTTGATGGTCCTGTGGAAGCAAATGTCACCTCGGCAAAGCAAACTCTGCAAACCACAGGACACCAGGGACGAGGATGTGTCATTCACTGAAGCCTCTGCTTGTCACGGGTCGCAGAGGAACCAAGAGCCAGCTGCACTATTTCAGTTGGAGGTGAGCCGGCCTCGAGACCCTTAGGATATCCTGCCAGTACCGTTTGTGAACGAGACGTTAAAAACCAGAGCCTGGCCAATGCTAAATCCATCTTTAACCACAGCATAAGGGAAATAAATATCTCACAAAGAGATCTGGTTTTAATAAAGGCCCACCATTCATATCAAACTACCTTACAAAAGACATTTATTTTGTGCAGCAACAGATGGAGAGAATAGTGGGTGGAAATGCAATACTGATGAGAGTATGAGCTTTACTTTTAGATCCTTGGGACAACCTAATCAAAAGGCTGGAGTTTTAATCCCAGCTTCAGCTGCCAGATGAACCCAGCTGGCCACGTTGGGCTCACTTCTCTGCTTGGTTATGAGGAAGTTGCTTTTCCTTTGTTATTCCAGAGCCGTTTACCCAATTCCCTAGGCATCACGTGCCAGGGGAAAGAGGTGCAGGTTTCTTTTCTCAATCTCCATGCCAATGTGCAGCAAGATCTGGATAATATCCAGGCTTAGGCTGAGAAGTGGCAAGCAACGTTTGTGCCACACAAGTGCCAGACAATGACCATCTCCAAGACGAGAGAATCTGACCACCTCTTCTTGATGTTCAACCGCATTACCATCGCTGAATTCCACCCCCTCCCCCCCACCCCCCAATCAACATCCTGGGGGTTACCATTGACCAGAAACTGAACTGGACCAGCCACACAAATACTGTGGTTACAATTAGTCAGAGGCTGGGAATTCTGCAACAGGTCCTGCCTCCCCAAAACCTGTCCACCAGCTACAAGGCACAAGTCAGGAGTGTGATGGAATATTTTCCAATGGTCTGGGTGAGTGCAACTCCAACAACACTCAAGAAGTTTGACACCATCCAGGACACAGCAGCCCACTTGATTGGCATCCCATCCACCACCTTAAAAATTCACTCCCTCACAATGCAAAGTGGCAGCAGTGTGTACCAGCTACAAGATGAACTGCAACAACTTGCCAAACATCCTTTGACGACACCTACCAAGCCCGCAATTGTCTCTTCACCCAGAAGGTCAAGGGGCAGCAGATGTATTTGAACTCGACCATCTGCAAGTTCCCCTCCAAGCCACACATCATCCTGACTTGGAGCTATATCGCCGTTCCTTCACTGTCGCTGGGTCAAAATCCTGGAGCTCCCTCACTAATGGCACTGTGGGTGTGCCTGCAGCACATGGACTGCAGCGGTTCAAGAAGGCAGCTTACCACCACCTTCTCAAGGGCAATTAGGGATGGGCAATAAATTCTGGCCTTGCCAGCAGTGTTCACATCCCATGAATGAATTTTTAAAAATTCCCATCCATTGTAGATTAGAGTTGCCAACTGTGCTTGGAGGTTTCACCACATGTCCTCCTGCCTCCCAGTGCCCCACCCCCACATTCTTCTGCCAGTGGTCATCTGACATGTCCATCCTACAGGCCCCAGCCTCCCATAGCCAATTGGAAAGCGAACAGACTCCTCCTTACCTGATTGGATGATTATTGACTGTCAGTCAAACAGTATTTTTTCCCATATTCAATCATGGAGGGTTGGCAACCCTACTGTTCATTCTCCTGGGCTTTCCATAGGAAAGATGGAGTTTGGCCTGTGTCCTTGCTGGAGAAGGGAAGGTAAGCCCTAATCTACCTCACCCTGCAGGATTCTTGCTTAGCAATTAAGGCCTTCAAACGACTGAACTCCTTCAACAGTCAGAGGGACCTGATCTCAGAGGCCCTTCAGCTAGACCTGCAGCCATTCATATATTCCCTCCCCTGGCTGTCAGGGGATGGTCTTGGACAGGAAATACTGTTGCTTCTTGGGCCTGAACAAGAACAGCATACTGTTCAGATGTATTGCACCTCAAAGACATACCAAAGTGATTGACAGCCAATCAAAGTGCTTTTGAAGTGTGGTCACTGTTGTGCTGTAGGAAGCGCGACAGTCAATTTATGCACAGCAAGCTCCCACAAACAGCAATGTAATAATGACCAGATAACCTGCTTTCAGTGGTGTTGTTTGAGGGGTAAATATTGGGCCAGGACACCAGGAGAATTGCCCTGCTCTCCTTTGAAATGCTGCCAGGGCTTGAAAATTGCAGCTATGAGGAAAGATTGGATAGGCTGGGGTTGTTTTCCTTAGAACAGATCAGGCTGAGGGTTGACCTAATTGAGGCGTACAAAATTTTAAGGGGCCTGGATAGGGTAGACAGTAAAAACCTGTTTCCCCCTAGCTGAGGAGTCAATTACCAGGGGACATAGATTTAAGGTGAGTGGTAGAAAGATTAGAGGGGACATGCGGAAAAACCTTTTCATGCAGTGGGCATCTGGAATTCACTGCCTAAATCAGTGGTTGAGGCTGAAATGCTCAACTCGTTTAAAAGGTACTTGGATCTTGCATTGGAAGCATTGTAACCTGCTGGAAAGTGGGATTAAAATGAGTGGCTAGTGTCTTTTTCTGGCCGGCACAGACATGACGGGCTGAATGGCCTCTTTCTGCGCTGTAACTTTTCTATGGTTCCATGGTTCTATGGAAATAAAGCCTTGGGATCTCTTCCACCCACTGAGAAGGTAGATGGAGCCTTGGTTCAACATCTCACGCAAAAGGCGGCATCTCCCGATGCACTGGAAGCGTCAACCTGGAGTGTGCGCTCGAGCCTCCGGAGTAGAGTTTAAACCCGCACCCTCCTGACTCAGAGGCGAGAGTGTTACCCAGTGTGCCACAGCTGATACATTTTAGGAATGGAAAAACAAGCATTCAGCCCAACAATCTTATTGCCTTTCCATTGACCGGCCTCCCCATTCTTTCACCATGATCTCCATTCCCCGTCTGAAAAATTGTCCCTTGAACTCATGTCTGCTGTGTTCCGGCAGTGTTTTTCCTGGCAATCCTGCAGCTCTGTTATATTCTGGATGAAGAAAGTTTCACCTTGTTTCCTTCCTCACTCCAAACTTCTTTGGTTTTAGTTTGTGCTGCCTGGTGTTTGAAGCCTCACTGAAAGTATTCTCCCGGATCAACCTTATGAATGCCCTTCCTAATCTAGAAGGTTTCCATGTGGTGACAGTGGCAAAGACAACAACAAAAGCTGGAACAACTTGCATTCGTGCCAGGTCAAAAAAAAGAGTCAGAACTGGATTCAGGGTTATGTGCAGCTTTTCCACATCTTACTGGGGGTGGGAGGGGGCATATTTGGCTGGGCATGTGCACCCTGTAAGTTTATGTGTTAATCCATGATCCTTCCCACCCCACCACCCCAGGGAAAGCTCCCCCCCACCTCCCCCCACATGTCGCTTCACAGAGGCTTAAGGGGAAAAAATGGATGCTGAGGCGCAGGAGGAGATATCAGGAGAGGTGACTAAATGTTTGGACAAACAAGTGAGGTCACAAGAAGGGTCTTAAAAGAAGAGAAGGAGATGGAGAGATGTAGGGGTTTAGGGAGGATTTACAGAGTGTGGGACATAAAGTGACTGCCTACGGTAGACTTAAGAACATAAAAGCACAGGAAAACAAAGCTGGATTTCAGACCTTTGAGCTGGCTGCACCATTCAGCAAGACTATGGCTGATCTTCCACCTCAGCTCCACCTTCCTGCATTATCCCATATTCCTCAATTTTGTTAGCACAGGAAAATCTATTGACCTCACTCCATGACTGAGCATCCACAGCTCTCCGGCTTAGAGAATTCCAAAGGTTCACAACCCCTATGTCTGAAGAAATCGTTGACCTCGGTCCAAAATGGCCGACCCCTTACTCTGAGAATCGGGGCTGGATTTTTTTGGAGTCAGGGAGGTTCTGTGGAGGGGTGTAAATGACGGCCAGGACCCAATTCCGGGATCCCTGACCCCCATTCCCGGGCTTTCTGATTTACAGCATTGCTGTTTAAGGGTGCAGGCTGGGTCGGGTGACGAGCCCGCACCCTGCACTCCCCGACCTGGCCGACTCCATTGGGGCGGGGAGGGGGGTGGGGGGGTAGACGTGTCCTAGGTCTCCACAATTTTCGTGGAGTTGGGCCCAGTTTTCAAAAAGTCATGGTTCACTGTGCCTCAGAGGTGCTGTGAACCATAGTCTGGATGAGGGAACCTTTTGAAAGGTAAGTTGAAAAAATCTCACCCATGCTGTCCATGCCAAGCTATGCCCCCCACCCACCCACCTTGGCCCTTAATATCCTCCATGCCAAGCTATGCCCCTCTACCCACTGCCCAGGGCTCCCATACTTTCCATGCTGAGCTCTGGCACGTCAATGCCCTTTCACCCACTATACATTCCGTATTGAACCAATGACCCCTCTAGTGACAATAGGATGTGTTAAAAAAAGCTTTTAAAAACGCATAATGAGGCTTGCCTGAGAGCCCAGAAATCCATTAGAATCTGAAACAGCTGGGTTACAGGGAAAACATTGTTTGATTGACAGCTCTGGGTCTCTGATCTCTTCTGTCAATTTCATAATGCTTATTCACACAAGATAAAGAGGTTTCAATTGCTTGCAATTTCTGCTATTGATACTTTAAAGGTTCAGGATGATTGACGCTTTTATTGGGGTGTAGTGAAAGCAATTTTTATGAATGCATGGCTGTTTTTTTAAAGCTTTTTTAGAGACATTTATTGCCACTATAGGGTTAACTGTCTCTACACAGAGTGTATTTTGAGTTAAAGGGCATGGAAGTGTAACATCTTAGCATGGAGGGTATAACGGGCCATGTGGGGGTGGGTGGAGGGGCATAGCTTGGCACGGAAGGTATGAGAGGGTGGGTGGAGGGTATGGATGGGGAACGGAGAGTGTATGGGGATCTGGAGGTGTGAGGGGGAAGGGTTAGAGGGCCCTCCTCTTTTTATTTTAACTGGGACAAGGTCCCACAGCACCGAGGTGGGCCTTTTAAAACAGTCCTCCTCCGTACCTGGCAGCCCCTGTGGCTGCTTCCGAATTCTTTCCGGGAGTTACAGGCCCGACTCCTGTCATCACCCACCACCACCAGCCATCACATCCCCATCTCCCCCCAACCCCAACCCCCCCAAACAACCCCACCCCCTAGAATGAAAATCATGCCTGTGCAGGCACTTTTTTCCTGGCTGGGGTTGGGGGGGCGGGGGTGGGGGGCGTTGGGGGAAGGTGGGTGAGGTGGGGGGGCATGCTGAGCCAGGAAATTTCCCAACTCCCACTGCCCGCTACCCGCTTCGAGGATGAAAATCCAGGCCGAGGACTCCATATTTGAGATTTCAGCCGGGGAAGTATTTTCTCAGCATCTACTCTGTCCAGTCCCTTAAGATTTGTATATAAAAGCAAGGGTGGATGCATGAGAGGGCAGAGGAAGAGGAACAAAGAGTTTGGCTGGGGGTGGTAGCCGGTCAAGGTTGCAGCACTGAAAATAGTTAAAGAGATAGGGAGGTGTGAGGCCATGGAGAGATTTAAAGACAGAAGAATCATAGAATCTTCCAGCACACAAAGAGGTATGTACTGGCGCTTTATTCATAAGAACTGACAAACTCCCATTCCCAAACAACCATTCCCCTGCACTTTCCCCAGTAATTTTCTTCCTTTCAAGTATTTATCCAATTCCCTTTTGAAATTCACCACTGAATTTGCTTCCACTGCCCTTTCAGGCAGCGCATTGCAGATCACACCAACTCACAGCAGAAAAAAAATTCTCCTCATCTCCCCTCTCTGTCAATTAGCTTAAATCTGTGCCTCCTGATCACTGACCCTTCCGCCAGTGGAAACAGCTTCTCCTTTATTGCTCTGTCAAAACCCTTCATGATATTGAACACCTCTGTCAAATCCACTCTTAGCCCTTTCTACTCTAAGGATAACAAATCATCTTCTCCAGTTTCTCCATGGACCTGAAGTCTCTCATTCCCAGTACCATTCCAGTAAATCTCCTCTGCCTCCTCTTCAAAGCCTGGACGCGCTTCCCAAAGTGCCGTTCCCAGAATTGGGATTTTAAATTTAAGATATTGAAGGAGCCAAAGTAGGTCAGAGTGGACCCAAGTGATGGGCGAGTGGGACCGTTTTCAAATCTCTTGGTTTTGAAATAAATCGAGCAGAATGTCTGTAATGGGGAGATGGTGGCATTGTGGTAATGTCACCTGACCAGCAAGCGAGAGGCCCAGGCTAAAGCTCTGGCAACATGGGTTCAAATCCCACCACAGTAGCTAGTAGAATTTAAATTCAATTAATAAACCTGGAATATAAAGCTAGTCTTGGTAATGGTGACCACAACAACTACCATCAGTTGTCATAAAAACCCATCTGGTTTACTAATCCCTTTTAGGGAAGGAACCCTGCCATCCGTATCTCATCTGGTCTACCCACAGCAGTGAAACGGGCTACCAAGCCACTTGTTTCAAGGGCAATTGGGGATGGGCAACAAAGCTCTCTCCGCCTCACTAAATTTTGGGCATTAGGGAGCAATTGAGTTAACGATGGAGGAAGAAGACCAAAGTTGTCAGGGGGCATCACAATACTCCAGCAGTCCATCTACAATTGGATGGCAGGAACCCTGGAGGCAGGTCCATGGTACAGAACAGCCTATTTAATGCAACATGATTGATATTGGGCCACAGAATCTTGAATGTTCCATATTATCATATGTACCTTATCCGAGTTTTCTAAGCTTCATTAATCTTACTGACATCTTAAAGATCAGGAATGAAGTTCAAGGATTAATTTGCGCCCCAAATCACACTACTATATCAATGGTTCACAGTTCGAGAGAAATCCAGTAGATCTGTAATGCTACACAATGAGGAAATAAATTAGAAAACATTGCTGAGCTCTCCTGAAGCATTGCAAGTGCGCAAGGTAGGCATTGGTTTGTGTTGAGGTCTGGGATCTCAGTCCACCTGGAATCAGCATTGCGGAATCAGAGAAAAGCAAAAGCCATGGTTCCTGCTCTTGATTATTATTGGTAAACCTTGCTGTTTAATGGATGTGGACTGGCATTGGTTGAAGACAGGATTAGCTAATCTTGATATTCCTCCATCTTTCATCCCTGCGACCCTCCCACAGTCAAACTGGTACTTTTCTGGCTGAAAGAAAATAACCACCAATGGAACAGAGGGAGTGGGGATTGAGAAGTGATCTTGTATCAGTGGAGAGTGTTGTGCTTTTATAATGATATAAAGGCACCAATCACACATAAGGGATTGGATAAACACATTGTCGGTTTATTTATTAAGGCTAGGCACATGGGAAAATTTATAAAGAGTTATAAAGCCTGAAGACCTCAGTGCTGCAGAGCTGTGTATCTGTGCTTTGTTGAAAAGCAAAAGTGAAGCTAAACCTGGATCGCATGACACACTTCCTTTCTAGTGATGTCATGCTACAAACCCTTAAAGGCATATTACAACAGAGGGAGTGAGAAATGAGGGCTAATCCAATGTCAGTGGAGTGGAGGAAAATAAGAACATAAGAAATAGGCCCGTTTGGCCCATTGAGCCTGCTCCACCAATTCAATAAGATCATCGCTGGTCTGATTGTGGCCTTAACTCCACTTTCCTACCTGCCCTCCATAACCTTTGACTCCCTTGTGGATCAAAAATCTGTCTAACTCTGCCTTGAATACATTCAATGATCCACTACTGCCTGGGGTAGAGAATTCCAAATACTAACCGATGGATCCGACCCTGCACACCTCCCTCCAGTTGCTAGGGTCCCCTAAGGCCCAGGAAACCCAGTCTGCAGGTGTCAAAAATAAAACTGATGTTAAAACAAAGGCATACAGCCTCCTTGAAATACTTGGAGGACTGACTTGCCACCTGTGAGAGTCCACCCTACAACCCACCCAATCGGAAATGGGGTGGGCTGGGATGACTTTTCCATTTTTTCTCATCTTTAAACCCCCCTCAACACATCCTGGAGAGTTAAAATTCCTCCCAAAGTAATTTCATTGGACCAGTCAGCAGTCCATGGGGAAACGTCATGCTACTCTCTTCCAAGTTGATAATGAGCAGAGTTGAGACTGTTGGTCAGCTGTGGAACCTAAACTCCCACTCCCGCTCTAAAACTACTCACTACGCATAGAAAGGAACAATATTCAGGAGGATTTTGCCAAACTTTAAAAAAAAGAACAAGCACACTCACCTTTTCCTTTTCCTGATGTACAGAACCTGAATCCAAGGAAAGATTACTCATTAGTGTCAACATAGCAACGACAAAAGAAGGGCAAAAAAATTCAACACTGAAGAGTGATAAGGAAACTGTGACTGCAGAAACAGAGAGTGTACCGGAAGCCAGAGCTAAACAGTGGAAATCTGAAATAAGAGCAGAAAATGGCGGGAAAATTCGCCAGGTATGTTACTGTCTATAAAGATGGAAAGACAGGCTCGTGGTTCAGGTGGGGAGCTGCCATTAATCTCTCCCAATTAAACATGGTGTGTCAAATTTATGGGCATAAAACAGGCATAGCAATGACCAGCTAAGTTAGAGTCATTATGGCACAGAGGGAGGCGCTTTTGGACCATGCCAGCCCTCTGTTAAACAACCTATTCGGTCCCACTCCCCACTCTATCCCTGTTGCCCTGAAAATGTATTTCTCTCAAGTACCCATCCAATTTCCTTTTGAAATCATTCATCATCACCACCCCTGTAGACAGTGAGTTCCAGGTGATTACCACCCACTGTGTAAAAAAGTTCTTCCTCACATCCCCCCTACATCTCCTGCCCAAAACCTTAAATCTGTGTCCCCCAGTTCTTGTACCATCAGCTAATGGGAACAGCTTTTCTTTGCCTATCTTATCTAAACAAGTCATAATCTTGTACACCTCTATCAAATCACCCCTCAATCTCCTTTGCTCCAAGGATCTCCTTTGCTCCATCGCATTCCCTGCTCTGACCCCATCTTCTCCAGTCTAACTATATCATTAAAATCAACTCCTCCCTGGAGCCATTCTGGTAAATCTCCTCTGCACCCTCTCAAGGATCCACATATCCTTCCTAAAACATGGTGATCAGAACTGGATACAATACACTAGTTCTGACCTAACCAGAGCTTTATAAAGGCTCAGCAAAACTTCCCTGCTTTTGTACTCAAGACCTGCACTTATGAATCCCAATATCCCAAATGTTTTGCTAACTATTCTCTCACTATGCCCTGCCACCTTCAAAGATCGGTGCACATGAACCCCCAGGTCCCTCTGTCAATGCCTACACTTTAGAACTGTGCCTTTAACTCTATATTGCCTCTTACTATAGCTTTTGAGAAAATACATTACCTCACACTTCTCAGTATTAAATTCCATCTGCCACTTATCTATCGATTCTTCTAGCCTACCTTTGCCATGTTGCAGTCAATCGGTAGCATCCTCACTACCGCATCTCCAAGTTTGGTATCATCACCAAATTTTGAAATTTTACTCTGTATTCCAATATCATTACTTGAGGTGCCCACGGCTTCAAGAATTATTTCTGAGAACGGCCAATTGTGGTAACTCTGGATACAGTATGCCATATGTCTTGGAATGGCTTGGTAAGATGTGAGCTCGCACAGTGAGATACAAACATTAGGCAGAACTCTTGGGGCAATCATGAACAAGCTGTACCCCTCCTGGCTGGAAAGGGGAACGAGCTCCATGGAAAGGACATGGTTTTACCTGCTTGCCTTTGACTAGCTCATGAGAAGCATCAACAGAGGGACGCAACTGGGCAGTAACACTTGGCAAATGGAAGTGGGAAGCAAGAGTGGGGAGCCCAAAATAAAAGAAGAAACAAGAATACCTAGAATGAGGTAGCACAGAAGGAAACCATTCAGCCCATTGCTCCTGTGCTGGCCCTTTGAAAGAGCTACCCAATTAGTCGCATTCCCTGCTCTTTCCCTGTCGTTCTGCAACGTTTTTCTCTTCAAGCATGTTTCCCAGGTTGAAATAGGGCAAGAAAAATAAACTGACTTACCATAGCCACAGTTAACGCTATAATAGTGATAATTCCAACTGGTACGAGCACCAACCCCATACTTGACCTCCCGGTTTCTATGTTAGGTGGTGGAATGGCAGTAGTGTTGGTACCATTTGTCACCATGGTTACTGTCTGAAAAGCCACCTTGTCTGTTACATTGTCATGCTCCGTTTCGGGTGTCAAGCTGAAGAAGGAGGCCGCCATGTTGGATGTGTTGTAGCTGATGTTGAATATTAGCAGCGACATCCTCCAGAGTTGCTCTGGACCCTCGTCTCCTTGTACAGCTCAGCCTGATAGACACTGAGCCGCAATCCCAACGGTTTCATTCTGGCGAGGCCTCCAGCTGATCATCACACCACTCCCAGAAATACCTGAAACATAGGGTTAGAGAGAGGTAATAACTCACCCAGCCAAAGCAAACACTCGATATGCAAGTCCGAGACTCATGTGGCCAGAAAGTCGAACCCCTTCTGCCTGCCCGACCGCACTCAGTCTTACCATCCAATTTGTACAAATCGCCTTTTTGGAATTGGTTCTTCTAATATGACTTGGCTCACCAATAAAAATCCCTCCATGGTCTCACCCCTCTCTACCTCTGTAATCTTCTCCAGACCCACAATCCTCCGAGATACCTAATTCTCACCTCTTGAGCATCCCTAATTTTAACCACTCCGCCATTGGTGGCCTTGCTTTCGGCTGCCTCGGCCCGAAAGGAATTCCCTCCCCAAATCCCTCTGTCTCTCTAACTTCCTCTCCGCCCTCAAGGTGCTTCGTAAAACATTTGGACATCTGCCAGGATACAGGGAGAGTGTCTCAAAGCCGGCCACCTCGGGGTTAAGTCCGTGCCAAATTTCGGACCGTACTGGTTTTCGGCTCTCGGGTGCTTTGGGCTGGGTTGGGTTGGGCACCTCGGGCCAGGTTAGGTCAGATCATGGGTCGCTCGGGGCGCAGAAAAAAAGACAGGCGTGCCACCCCACCTCGCAAAACAGGGCGGTAAGTTATTTTACTCATCTAATAATAATTAAAACTCAGGGATGGCAGCTTAAAACATGTCCGGTTTTCAGGCATTGCTAGCTTTCAGATAGCTGGATTTGAGACACTGTGCCGACATCTTTATGTGTCCTGGTGCCAAATCTTGTTTTACAACGTTCTTGTGAAGTGCTTTGGAGTGTTTTATTACATTAAAGGTGGATTGGGGTTATTCTCTTTCGAGAAAAGTAAGTCGAGAGGAGACTGGATAGAGGTTTTCAAAATCATGAGGGACCTGCACGGAGAGGGTGGGAAGAAACTGTTCTCTTTGGAGGAAGGTTCCAGAACCAGAGGACACCGATTTAAGGTACGTGGCAAAAGAACCAGATGTGACAAGAGGAAAAACATTTTTGCGCAGTGAACGATTATGTCATGACCACAGATCCTAGCCCTGAATTATTTACAGACATATTCAACCTTTAAGTAAGACGTGCGTGTGTTTTTTAAAAAGGACCGACAAGCAAAAGCTGGCTGAGACTGTAAAGTAACCACTTGCTGGAAAATTCCTATGTGGATTATGCTAGTCCAGAGAAAATGGAATGTCGCAGCTAAAAAGGTGTCAAGGCCTCCTTCAGACAGAGACACTTCAAAGGAAGAGATGCAATGCAAAAAAAAAAACGATTACCATCCCTGCAGAAACCATCTCCTGTTGAGTTATATCCCAGACTGTGGACAAGATTTGAATTGAGGGAAAGCATCTTCTAGGCAAAGGACATGCTTGTCTTTCCCTTCAAGGAATACTGAAGAAATGGGGTTAAATGCCAACAGCAACCTTGGTCTCTGTGTGCTTGTTTTGGTGTTGTGTTCTGGTGCTAGTGCGTGCTGTGAAGGTCACAGCTGAAGAACATCAACTAGGCATCCCTGCTCTTGCAGGTAAAAAAGTCTCTCTCTCTGATTGTTGGAAGCAGGTCAAAGGCGGCAAAGCCAAAACTCCTTCAGCTAACCTGCAGAACCAAGAATCTCCAAACCAACTGCTCAACTGCCAAAGTCAGCTCTACCGGAATCACCCAACTTCATGGCCACAACATTTCGCCATCTACTCCTCATGGACAAGCCAAAGACTGATTCATGCTTTTTTTTAACTTTTATTTTTGGACTCACTTCTCATTTCCTATTTGTGTCTAATGTGTGTTGCATTTTTATTTTTTTTTCTCATGTTTTAGTAACTAATAAACTCACTCTTTCTTTGACTCAAGAAAGCCTGGTTAAATTGGCTCCTTGTAAAACATAAATGCATTTGGACTGAGAAAAGGTATCCATGAGGGAAGGGATCCTTTTTAAATTAACCTTGTTGCGACCAACCAAGGGGGTTGAATAAAGAAAGGGAGTCAGTTCATTCCTCCTCAACTGGGGGCATAACAACTTGGGGTATCTCATCCAGGATCATAACAAATTGGGGGACCTCGCCCAGGGACCGGTCGTTAACAGTTAGGATCTGGAACTCATTGGCTGCGAGTGCGGTGGGGAAAGATTCAACCAGAGCTTTCAAAATGGAATTGGATAATCATCTAAAGAAAAAAAAAATTCAGGGCTACAGGGGGAAGGCAGGGTAGTGGGGTTGAGTAGCTCTTACAGAGAGTCAGCATGGGCATGATGGGCTGAATGGCCTCATTCTGTGCTGTTACCAATCTATGATTCCACGATATAAATACAAGCTGTTGTTCTGCTCCAACAGATGGGTGGGATGAGCGCTGGTCAGAAAAATGGTTCTGCCTCCAAAAATAACGCACTGGGAGAAAGCTTGACCACAGTGATTTGAAGGATGGAACCATTGGTGAGCTGTCATCAGCCGCGCTCTCCACGGGGCTGACCCTGGCGCGCTGTCTTCCTCAGAGCAGCACGTGGGAAACTTTAATTCCCCTCCCGTGCGTTTTTGTGATTGCCCCAGAGGAAAACTGACATCAAACCTGCATAATATTTTTGCTGGCAGTCGCACACTATCCAAATGCTGAAAGGGCGGTAACCCTTTCTGTCACTTAGTTAGAAGGGTGCATGCAGAAAGCATAACTGTAATGCCGAGAATAAGAAGAATGGGTTTTCCTCAAGCGTTTGGCGTTACGCTCGACACTTGAGCTCGATGCGTGCTGGCACACGCAGGGTTAATTTAAATTCTTCCAAGGGGTGACAGCGAGTTTGTTCCCCGTATCATGCCATGCCTGGTTTTACCAAAGCAGGCCCAGTGTGAAAAGGAAAACCAGCAGCTGACCCACTGGTATCTGGTGGGAACAGGTGGCACTGACCCCAAGATCTACCTGCAAGGAACAGTACTCAAAAAATAAACGAGTTTAGAAAAAAATGAACTGCTTTTTTTTATCTGAATGCTGATTCATCCGCACTTAGACGGACAGACTATGGGCACAAATAGAAATAAACATTTTAGATCTAATCGCCGGTACAGAGACATGGGCCAGGATTTAACGGCCCCCACCGCAGCATGTCTTCCCCCCACCGGATGCGGCAAGCCATTTAAATCTCCATTCGGTTGGGCAGGACCATGAGGGCAGGAGGGGCGGTAAAATCCTGGCCATGGTTACAAGGTGACCAAGGCTGCAAAGTAAACGTTCCAAGATTTTGAAAAGATAGACGGAATGGAAAAGGGGGGATAGTCCTGATAGTAAAGGAAGATATAAGGACACGGGAGAGGAAGGATCTTGGCTCAGGAGATCATGAAATAGAATCGGTGTGGGTGGGCGGAGATTAGGAATAGCAAGAGTCGGAAAAGGCTGCATTTGGTGCTGACGCTGTGTCGGGTGCCTCACCTCACCCGCGCATGCGCAGATGTAGTGTTTTGCTATGATATGTCAATGCCAGCGTCAGACCAGGCAGTGGCCAGTAAAAAAAAAAATGATGCTGCTCATATCCCCACGGTGAGGAAATGGAAACATTGCGGAGTCTCGATACCCTGAGAACTTGCTGCTTGAAGTGCCGATGTTCTGCTTGATGATGCCGCTATGCACGGATGTGGCGATGTCATCAACGCAAGGACAGAATGATGCTGACAGGCACTAGGTGCTGGTGCAGCAGACTGACATCGTGAAAGGCTTTGCGCAAGCGCTGACCACCGCACATGAGCAGGTGGCCATCTTTAATGGCAGCACCATATCTCCTGTGCTGGCAAAACACACAGGGGTCAGAAAACACTCGTGGAAGTAGTTCATAAGCCCTCTAACAGTAGTTATACTGTTGGACAGGGCATTAAGCAAGAAATAATTTGAGACTGTAACAGAGATGCAGTGTGGCGTTACATGCAAGCAAAGTATCCTGTTGATGCCTGAAAGGACTTAGTCACGTCGAATTCTGCTTCAAGAAAGTTGCGGATTCAAGTCCCACACCAGAAACTTGAGCTCGTAATCCAGGACAACATAACCAGCGCAGTACAGAGGGAGTGCTGCCCTGTCAGAAAGTCATCTTTCAGATGAGAAGTTTAACTGAGGCCCTGTCTGCCATCTCATGTAGACGTAAAGATTCCCATGGCACTGTTTCGAGGAAGAGCAGCGGAGTCCTCAGGTGTCCCGGGCCAATATTTATCCCTCAGCCATTATCAGCAGAACTGATTATCTGCTCATTATCACACAGCTGTTTGTGGGAGCTTGCTGTGCACAAATTGGCTGCTACACCTCCTGCATTACAACAGTGACTACACTTCAAAGAGCGAGAGTACTTCAATGGTTGTGAAAACCTTTGAGGGCATCATGACGCGTTCCTCAAAGGGACTATAGAGTATTGTGTGCAGTTCTAGTCACCACATTACAGGAAGGACGTAATAGCTCTGGAGAGAGTGCAGAGGAGGTTTACAAGAATGTTGCCAGGGTTAGAAAAGTGTAGCTATGAGGAGAGATTGGATAGGTTGGTGTTATTCTCCTTAGAACAAAGAAGGCTGAGAGGTGACTTGATTGAGGTGCACAAAATTATGAGGGGAATAGATAGAGTGGACAGGATAAAATTGTTTCCCTTGATGGAGAATTCTAGAACCAGGGGACATAGATTCAAGATAAGTGGTAGAAGGTGTAGGGGGGACATGAGGAAGAACTTTTTTACGCAGAGGGTAGTGGGTGTCTGGAATTCACTGCCCAAGTTGGTGGTAGAGGCAGAAACTTTAAACTCTTTTAAAAAGTACTTGGATCTGCACCTAAAGTGCTGTAAACTGCAGGGCTATGGACTGGGTGCAGGAAGGTGGGGAGTAGAAAGGGCACCTGGGTGTCCTCGGGTTGGCATGGACAATATGGGCCGAATGGCCTCCTTCTGTGCTGTAACTTTTCTATGGTTCTATGGTTCTATATTCAAAGGCAAGTCTTTCTTTTTGTTTAGATTCTGAGGGCATTAGTCATTTTTACTTCTACAAATAGTGGCACCTGAATGGAGCAACACACCAGGAAATGACACAGGTCTGAAATCACATCACTGTTACTACCTCCTCCCATCCTGTCTCTCAATGAGGTCAGGGGTGGGGTGGGGCAGGAGGAAATTAATGAAAATTGGAAGTGACATAAACCCTAAATTGCTTGTTAATGGCTCTTTTAAGAGCCCACACACCATGTTTGAAATAACAGGCAGCGCAGTCCCTTACTCCGAGGAGCAGCTTCAAAAGCAAAGGGCGAAGATGCATCAATATTCTTATCAATTGCCAATGCCTCGATTTTCTTGCCCCTTTTAATGCATGATCTGTCATTCACCCCCGCCACTACCCACTTTCCACACAGTGAATGTAAAGACATCCAGTGGTACTAATTCGACGAGCAAATTGTTCAACACTTATCCCTCAAAGCCACAGTACTAACAAAAAATTCGACTGTCTGGTCATTTATGTTGAAGTTGTCTGCGGCACCTTGCTGTGTGTGAATTAACTACCACGTTTCCTGCCTTCTCACAGTGATCGTGCTTCAAAAGTATTGCATTGGCTGTAAAGTGCCTTGGGACATCCTGAAGTCATGAAAGGTACTATATAAATGCATGGCTTTATTTGTCTTACAAAATGTCGCCATTGTACATCTGCTCTAGGGAGGGTGTGAATAATACAATCACATGCAAAAGAGGGCTTGCTTGGAGCGTAAATGACGGCATAGAACAGTTGGGCCAAATGGCCTGCTTTCTCGCTGTAGACTTGAGACAATGTGCTTCTTACACTTTGACAATAGCAGCTCTGGGCACTGAGAACAAAAGCGCATTCCCGGTATGTGAGGTTAGGATTTGAGGTTTAAGACTCAAAGGGCAGAGACTGGTATTTTAAAATTTCCTTTCCACATTCAATCCAAAATGTCGCACTATTCTGGTGCAGGTTCCCAAATCATGGGGTCATAGAAGTTTACAGCATGGAAGGAGTCCATTCGACCCGTCGTTTCTGTGCTGCTGACAAGGAGCCAATTGCTCTAATCCCACTTTGCAGCCCTTGGTTCATCGCCTTGTAGGTTTCCGTAGGTTTAAGCGCATATCTAAGTACCTTTTAAATGTTATGAGGGTTTCTGCCTCGACCACCCTTTGCAGGCAGTGGGTTT
The DNA here is from genome assembly GCF_964194155.1 of Cetorhinus maximus. Classification (NCBI taxonomy): domain Eukaryota; kingdom Metazoa; phylum Chordata; class Chondrichthyes; order Lamniformes; family Cetorhinidae; genus Cetorhinus; species Cetorhinus maximus. The sequence goes on along the minus strand of NC_135884.1, from coordinate 9,722,844 downwards.
CAGATCCCCATCCAACTGCTGGGTGAGAAAATTTCCCCTCTAATCCCGTTTAAACCTCCTACCTCTGACCCTAAATCTACGCCACAAACTCTGAGGCCATTCCCCTACAAGTCCAGCAAAGTCCAGGGAACCTGTCTAAATGACACAAAATGGAAGAATGCCAGAAAATTGACCAAAATGAACCATAGTTCTGCCAAAGGGGAAAATCCCAGCCCAAATAGTAGCAGGCTATTCGCACGTGAGGGTATCATAATCGTGCCCAGTCATGTCTAAACCCCATCAGTGAATAGAGTGTAGTAACTGATTTCACCTGCCTGCCCGCCCCCACTCCTCTCCCTCTCGTCTAGGGGAGGCTATCTGTTGCATCATTGCCCTGGACAAGACCATCAAACTCCAGTATCATGTATGCCCAGGAGGATGGACAGATGGTCAGATTTATGGCAACGGCCCCTGCTCACGTACTCTCTCTGCAGTTGGGTAATTAGGACACCCACCATAGTGCAGAAGTGGATACTTGAGATTCGGACAAGCTGTGCTATTGATAGTGGGATAGATATTCATTTGTTTTGCATCTCAAATATGCGCGACAGCTGTGAAAAGAAATGGTTTGCAGCTCCCATGCAAATCCCGAGGGGGCCATCCACTCGCTTCAGATTAAGGGGCGCAAAGGGAGGTCAGATGGAATTTTTAGCATCCAAAGAGTTGTGGAATCCAAAATGGACATTAGAAATGGGCTAAAGCAACAATTAGATGGGTTTCTGGAGAATAAAAAGACATTGGGGGGGGGGCACAGTGCACAGGTAGAGATGATCGTAAAGAAAGGAATGGGCTATATTTCTTCATTTTTTTCCTGTTCCTATATATTTACAGGGGCATGGGTTAAGAGCAAAGGGAAGTAGTGGGACTGATTGGATCTATCTTTCAAAGGGCTTGTCCATGCAGGATGGACCGAATGGTCTGCTTTTGCACGGTAGGATTCCGTGACATCCTTAATTATTACTTCTTTTGTGCGTTTGTCATCCTGTCTCTGCTGCAAGCTTCCCAGAATCGGGAAGCTGAATGGATCCCGCGCCTTTCTTCTCAAGATTCGTTAATTCCCTGTTAAATTCTGAACCTCTGGAGGAGGGGGGAACAATAAGAGGTAGCCATGTTAGTGCAGAGGTGCTGAAAGGCGATTCCAGCTTCGTCCCCTTCATCCAGCTGTGCCCCTTTGAGAGGGGGGGGGTTGGGGGTGGGGTGTGGAGGGAGCAGGGGGAAAGCTGTGTCACCCAAAGCTCTGACAGCAGTGAAACCCCAGCAATGAAACTCTAAACGTGTGAGAAAATCCTGCTGAGCTCACTGCTAACAATTACCTAACCCCAGCTGCCGTGTGTTTAACAACTGCACTCCTTCAACAGCCTCGGACTGTTTCGCGTTTTGTCACTGCTGTGTGTGTTTTTTTTTTAATTCCCTCTCTGTTTGGGGAAAATAGCAGCACCAGTGGCGAGAAACTGTCACTGAGCGAAAGAAAGTTAATTAACCCCTTATGGTTCAACTCATCGGAGGGCCCTGGCAAAACATCTGCTACGTCAGACATATGGTCAGATCAAAGAGCTTAAGTTCCAGGCGAGGGCATTTAGAGACACGGAACCAAAGCAGGTAAACGGAGTTTAAGGTATAGATCGGCCATTATCTGATTGAATGGGTCTGGACAGAGTAGGTAGGATGAAACCGTTCCCATTGGAGGAAGGATCGAGAACCAGCGGGGCACAGGTTTAGGGTAATTGGCAAAAGAAGCAATGGCGACGCGAGGGGAAAATTTTTTCACACAGCGAGGGGTTAGGATCTGGAATGCACTCCCTGAGAATGTGGTGGAGGCAGATTCAATCAAGGCTTTCAAGAGGGAATTGGATTGTTACCTGAAAAGGAAGAACGTGCAGGGTTATGAGGAAAAGGCAGGGCAGTATCACGGGGTGAATTACTCTTCCAGAGGGCCAGCACAGACACAAGGGCCAAATGGCCTACTTCTGTGCTGAAACCATTCTGTGGTTATTATGGTGGAACAGGCTCAAAGTGCTGAATGGCCTTCAAAAACTTGCATTTATATAGCACTTTTAATGAGCTTAAAAGTCTAAAGGTGCTTCACAGGAGCATTACCGCGCTAAATTTAATACCGAGCCACAGGAAGTATTAGGATGATCCCTGGGCTAGACAGCTGGATATTAGCAATTTCATAAAGTAATTTCATGCTTAATTGCTACCCAGCAACACCTTCTCGAAAGTGCATCTGTGTGGCTATTGGGTAAGGTCAGGATTGGGCTCAGTTGTGATGCCTACCTGTAGTCAAATAGATCAGCAACACTCACTTACCTGGACTCAAGATGCAAGAAATACAGACAAAGCTGCAGAGGAGCAAATATCACTCCTGGAGCTATAACCCAGTGAGGCAGCACCTTCAACAAGGTGAAACAAAATGTTGTCGGAGAGAAAAGATCATTCTTTTGTGAAGCTCCCTCGGTGTTTCAGTGAATGAATATGTGTGTTGGGACTTGTGAATCCTAGTTGCATGCTTGTTGTGGGGTGGCCGAGTTGGTACTATAGATAGAGTTGATCAGCAGACACTTCTTAGGTGGAAAACGTTCTGTTTATTTACAAAGATACACAGCAGTTACACATGTGCTTTCACAACAAACCCCGTCTCCGTACTACTGACTACTAACTACAAAGGTAGCCTGCACTACTCTTCTATTGGTTACACAAGATCATGTGATCTTCCTTTATAACATTCTTCTTAAAGGTATATAACACATTAGATAAAACCATAATTACAATATCCCTCCCCCTTTACGCAGAAATACATTTTACATTTACAATTACAATTTTCTCAAAATTTAAAAATTATTTACACTGGTAAGAATTTACAAATTCAGTCTTTCTGGGGTATCCTTAAGCGCGTAGAACATCTCAGCTCTGAAACTTCAGATGCTTTGTCTGGAACCTTCTCTTCTGGAGTCGCCCGAACATCGGGTTCTTCCGCGGGCACCTGCAAATCTGTTTCCTGAACTCTTGCAGGTTACATCAGGCACATCAGACATATCAGACATGTCTGTACTGGGTTGGGTTCGTTCAACAGGAAACGCTGACCCAGTTGTGAACACTGGTGGAATCATTTCTTGCTGATTTGTTTCTCTCTTCCTTAGATGATCCACATGTCTCCATATACTCAGCCTTCCACCTTCACGTGGTAAGATAGAGGTCCAGTCACTACACTTATTTCACCCGGTAAACACTTTGGCCCTTCTCCAAAGTTCTTCATGTATACTGTTTCTCCCACGGTAAATTTTCTCTCAGGACTATACCAGTCGTGTCTAGTTTTCTGACTTCCCTGACTCCTTTCCACCTTCTCCCCCTCACCCCCACAACACCCCCCCGCCCCCGGGGGTGGCCCCAACTTCAGCATTATTAAGCTCAATCTCGTCCTGAGACGGCGTTTCATCAATAACTCCGCAGGTGTGAAACCTGTTGTTGTGTGGGGAGTGGTCCCATAATGAAAAAGAAAGCGTGCTGGCTTGGTTGCTAAGGAATTGCCAGTTAACTTTTTCATTCCTGACTTGAACGTTTGAACCGCCCTTTTGGCCAGTCCATTTGAGGAAGGGTGGTACAGTGAAGTTTTTACATGAGTGATACCGTTGAGGTTGATAAACCATTGAAACTCAGCACTTGTAAAAGCTGTGCCATTATCAGAAACAACTACTTCTGGTAGTCCACGAATGGCAAAACTTTGACGTAGCTTCTCAACTGTAGCAGAAGACGTTGGTGACTTCATCACATATATGTCTATCCATTTTGAGTGGGCATCAACAACGAGGAGAAACATTGTTCTCATGAAAGGTCCCACATAGTCAATGTGTAATCGTACCCATGGCCTTCCTGGCCACTCCCAAGGGTGTAACGGAGCTGTTGAAGGTAACTTTTGCAATTGCTGACACTGCACACAATTCTTCACTAAGCTCTCTATTTCTCCATCCATCCCAGGCCACCATAGATAGCTGTGTGCTATGGTCTTCATTCAGGATATTCCTGGATGTGCGCTGTGTAGTTCAATTGACAATGGTTTTCTTCCCTTTGGAGGAACTATCACTCATGTTCCCACAATAAGATACCATCCTGGCTGGTTATTTCATGTCTTCTCTTAAAGTACGGTTTCATTTCGTCAGATACAGGCTCCTGTGGCCAACCATGAAGCACTTGTTCTTGTACTTGAGATAGGACTGGGTCCTGACTTGTCCAATCTCTGATCTGTTGAGCACATACTGGCGAGGAACCTAAGAAATTTAACAGTAAAACAAGTTATTGTGGAACTGGGACGTCCTCATCATTTTCTTGTAAAGGCAAATGACTAAGGGCATCGGCGTTTGCGATTTGATTTCCAGGCCTGTGTACAAAAGTGTATTCGTATGCTGCCAGAATTAAAGCCCATCATTGTATTCTTGCCAAGGCTATGGATGGTATAACCTTGTCCTCGCTGAACAATCCTAGCATTCGCTTGTGGTCTGAAACGATAGTAAAATGCCACCTGTGTACGTACTGGTGAAATTTGTTGACACCAAAGGTGATTGACAGGCCTTCTTTTCCCATCTGCGAATATCCCTTTTCCACTTTGGTGAGCGTTCTTGATATATATCCTATAGGCTGTTCTGTGCCATCATCCATCCGGTGGGAAAGCACTGCTCCCACTCCGTAGGGGGATGTGTCACATGTCAGACCAATTCTTTCCTCTGGTCATAATATACTAATAGATTGGATGAATGCAAGAATTGTTTCACCTTTATGAAAGCTTCTTTCTGGGGCACCTCCCAAGACCATCATTGGTTCTTCATGAGTAGATAATGCAGGGGGGGGCCAGTTCTGTAGACAAATTGGGTAAGAACCGCCCATAATAACTGATCATTCCTAAGAATGATTTGAGCTCGGAGGTGTTCTTTGGCATGGGTGCCTCTCTTATAACTCTCACTTTCTCCTCAACTGGGTGGAGGCCCTGTGAATCTACCCAGTGACCTAAATAGATTACCTCCCTCGCTTGGAATGTGCACTTTTCTTTTTTTAAACACACTACAGCTTGCAAGCAATGTTTTAAGACTTCTTCTAAGTTCGCCAAATGCTCCTTTTCAGTGAGTCCTGTCACCAGAGCATCATCTAAATAAACTACAACATGGGGCAGTCCCTGCAGTAAACTTTCCATTGTTCTCTGAAAGTTGCCGCAAGTTGAGGAGACGCCTAAAGGCAGTCGAGTATATTGGTACAACCCTTTGTGGGTATTAATTGTGAGGAACTCCCAGGAGGCCTTCTCTAACTCTAATTGTTGATAAGCATGATTCATATCAAGCTTCGTGTAGGCGGTTCCACCTGCCAGGTTAGCATACAAGTCTTCAATTTTTGGAATGGGGTGTCTGTCTAGCTTAGCCACTTTATTAACCGTCAATTCGTAGTCTCCACAAATTCGGACACTTTGGTCGGGTTTAAGGACGGGGAGTATGGGCCCTGCCCATTCTGAGAAATGCACAGGTTGTATAACGCCCAGTTTCTCTAATCTGTCCAGTTCGCTGCAAACCTATTCCCACAGAGCGTAAGGTCTCGCCTTCATGAATCAGGCGGTTGCCTCTCGATCCACATGAATTCTTGCTTGCAGCCCCTGGATCTTCCCAAGTTCGTCCTTGAAGACTGTGGCGCATTTTTGCAGTAGCTCTGGTAACCCACTTGCTCTCAGCTGGAAAATTTCAGCCCATTCTAACTTAATTTCCTTTAGCCAGTTTCATCCCAGGAGGCTTGGCCCCTTGCCTGCTACCACCATCAAGAGTAGTTTTACCGCTTGGCTTCCGTAATGGATAGTTACTCTGCTTATGCCTTTGACTTGGGTGTCTTCACCATTTCGTCTAAATTTAATTTATGTTCACCATAATTTAGATATCCGAAGGTATGTTCCCCAGTTACTGTAGTGGAAGCTCCCATGTCCACTTCCATTCCTACAGGTCTGTCATTTACTTTCACTGTGACATATATCGGTTCTGTCTTTCCAACCTTCAAATTAAACAACGAATAGATACCTGAATTTGTTGCTTCAGGCTCTTCTGCATTGTAGATCTCGCTGGGTTTTTTTCTTTTGTTTGAAAGTCTGCCTGATTCTTTCCTCGCACTGTCTCATTATGTGTCCACTTTGATGACAATAAAAACATTTGATTTTTCTTAAACCGCCAGTCGTTATAAGATTGCTTGTTTCCACCTCCATTGCAATTATGCCTTGTTTTCGCTGCTAAGTCATTTCTTTCTATTTCCCTGCTCGTGGTGGCTGTTTCTCGCTTCGCGGCAGAGAAGCCCTTTATCGCGCCCTTTTTGGACAGCGCCATGTTGCACCCCCTGTATGATTTTTGAATCCCTTACTACGCTTTCCATGGCCAGCGCTATCTCTGGTGCCTTCTTAAAATCCAAGTTCCTTTCGGACAGTAATCTCTTATGAATCGTGTCTTCATTCACACCGCACACTAAACGATCACTGAGCATGTCGCTTAGAGATGGACCAAACTCACAATGTTCTGCGAACTGCCACATAGCAAGCAACTGTCTCCCCCGGGGCTCTATTTCCCGAGTTGCACTTGAACCGTTGCATCGTTACAGGGGGCTTTGGCCAGTAATGACCCTTCACAAGATCCACCAAGTTATCAAAATCTTTTTAAATCTGGGGCACTGGGTGCCATCAAGCTTCCAATCAAACCGTAGGCTTTATTCCCATATGTAGATAAGAGGATCGCTCGCCTCTTCTCTTCCCCCGTAATCTTGTTCGCTTGGAAAAAGAACACGAGACGTTCAATATAATGGGACCAATCGTCCGTGGCTGGATCAAAAGGATCTATTCTTACGAATTGCGGCATTCTGTGAGGGGATTGATTCAATGATTTGAAAGGAACTTCTACTTACAATTACTGTGCAAGGTACAGCCCAATTTTGTTTCTCTTGATTTTTTCTGTTAACTTATTTCACTCTCGTCGCCAGTTTGTTGTATCTTCTCTTTATCCTCGCTTTATCGTCGTTTTATCCTCGTCGTCGGTTTGTTGGAATTGCTATGTGTGTCGTGTGTGCTATGTGTGTTGTGTGTGTTCTGATTTATGCACACATGTAGACATTTGGTCAGGATTGAGTCCTCACTCCATGGAAATAAACTAGGCTGTTACTTTGGTGCTGTGCTGAGGGAGAGCTGCACAGTCTTTCAATTGAGTCGTTAAACTGAGGCCTTCCCTGTCAGTTCAGGTGAACGTGAAAGATCCCATGGCAGTAGTCAAAGAAGAGTTAGGAAATTCTGGTGTCTTGGCAAACATTCCTCTCGCAACTAACATCGCCAAAACAGATTAACTGGTCACTTACCACATTGCAGGTTGTTGGTTCCTGCTACACATACATTGGCTACCGTGTACAGCTGCCGAAAGACAATTGGTTGGCTTTGATGTGCTTTGAAGATCCTCAAAACTATCCTCAAATGCAAGTTGTTCTTCAGGAGAGACAGCTAGCTAACCTGGAAGAAAGGCTTTCTAAAGGCTCTCTGTCTCTTTAAAACCACACAGTAGCCCTTTTTATTGAGTGTTGTGTTTCAATATACTTGATTCTGGCTTACAGGGGCCTCCTGCTGCCACATGTCCTCCTTCAAGCAGGAGAGCAAGCCAGCGATGTGTCTCCACGATTGTCTGACAGGAGTTGCATGGATTCTTCCCCCACCCAAGATGGGCCTTGTCCTGATAGTTTTCCTCCCTTTGAGTGAATCCAGCCAACAAGGCCAGTCGAGAGTGAGCCAAACCTGTCCATGCAACAGCTGGCCGGTTTACATCTACTCCGAGACCGGGATTTGAACTCATTACTCTCTGGGTTGAAAGTCCCATCGTGTGGCTGGTAAGACAGTTCCAGGTGGAAGCTATCAACCAAACTACGTATGGCAGTGGAGGGACACTTACTGAGCAGAGATATAAAAAGCACGCAAGGGAGGTAAGCTACTTAAATGCTCCATTAGAGTGGGAGCTGGGAGCTTTTATGTGTTAACTCAAAGGAGATGGTATATTAGGGAGCTTATAGATTGAATCTACCATGCTTAGCCTTTTGATTCTCAAAAGAGCAGTATTATTTATGATTTAAAACTCATTCTACCCAACTCCCAACTATTGTAGAAGCCAGCTGTTAGGTATCGTACAGACAGAGAGAGAGGTGGAGGATAGGGTGACCTTTAGCTTCCTTTCATATGGGGTATTACCTGATCTACCTGTGGAGGCTGTTCGTACTGGTATGGTTTCCATCCTGAATTCACCATGGCCAGAATTTTCCGGTCCCATTGGCATTGGGCGTCATGGCAGGCAGGGAGGGGATAATATGGTGAGAAGGCCAAAAATCGGTTTCACGTTGTCATGAAACCAGTTTGCAATTGTCCACTCCCCTGTCAATGGCAGGGCCACATTTCCCACCGCTGCGCAAGTCAGGAACCTAATTTCAATACTTTAGCATCTCATTATAAGCCCTGCTCACCGGAATCATCCCCACCACGCTGGATCATCCAGGCATCACGCCAACGTGTTTCACAACTGTGCATAAGTGACGTCCACCTGGCGGGCTGCACTTCCCTCAGGACTTCAAGATTCGTTTCGCTACTTTGCTTCAGGCAGCACTCGCGGTCATCAGCACCAGGCTTCGCAGGCAGCACCACTTCACTTTTAGGGGGGGCTCATGGGCTGGTATCCATCTACCAGACCAGGCGTAAGGCGGGGGTGGCTTTGCAACAGCTGCAGTGATCGGGCTTGCTCGGGGAAGGGGAAAAAGTGGCCTGAGGCAAGGGAGGAGGCTGCAGGGTGATGGCTGTACTGGGGAAGGTGGGTATCCCAGGGTGTGTGTAAGGGCACAATTGGCCTCAAGATGTTGAGAGCTGAGGAGGCAGCCTCCAGAGGAGGCGAGGCCAGATGAAGATGTGAGAGTGTGTGAGAGAGTGAGTGGTGATGTCCCTTGAGCTGGCAGTGAGTGAGATGCCAGTGAATGTGTGATAGCCTTGAGAGTTTAGAGTGATTAGATGGTTGCCTTACCTAGGCGGCACAGATGAGATCATTCATCCGTTTTTTGCATTGGATGGCCGACCTCTTGTGTGCAGTGTTGGCACTGACCACCTCTGCCACCGCCTCCCAAGCCGGAGTGGTGAGACTGATGGGCCTCCTGCGGCCAGAGCGGGGATGGAGGACATCGGGACGGGCCTCCACGGTGTCCAGAAGGTCTCCCAGGGATATGTCACTGAATCAGGGAGGGCTGCACGCTTCTTGGCTTTTGGGGCCACGTCTTCACCGGCGCAGTCCTGGGCTGCAAGCAAGTGAAAAGTGTGGGCACGGCTGCAGTTTAAATATGGTGCCCTGCATGAGGAAACAGCGAGGTAGCGGCGTGGCGGGCAAATTGGAGGCTGCCCGCCAGCGAGACAGCGTGTTTCCTGTGGCTGCATAGTTAATAAAGCGGAAATGGAAAGATGTGGTGTGAAAACCTGCCATTGCGGCCAGGGGGTAAATTGGCTTTTCTCCTGCCCGCTACTGCACTTTGTGAAAATCTGGGACGATTCCGCCCCACATCAATGTGCACCCTACGTAGTTGCATAATGCATCTCCAGAATGGCCATCGACCCCACACTGATGTCACCTTACCCAGACTGCACATCAGAATAGGATCTCAGTACAGGGGTAGGAAATAGCAGTCCAACTGTTACATTCCAATTTTACAGCTCAGGAACAGGCCATTCAGCCCAACAAGTTTATGCCGATGTTTATGCTCCACACAAGCCTCCGCCCACCTTACTTCATCTCACCCAATCCACATATCCTTCTCAAACAAAAACAAAAATACCTGGAAAAACTCAGCAGGTCTGACAGCATCTGCGGAGAGGAACAGAGTTAACATTTCGAGTCCGTATGACTCTTCGCCAGAACTAAGGAAAAATAGAAAAGAGATGAAATATAAGCTGGTTTAAGGGTGGGGGGGTGTGGGACAGGTAGAGCTGGATAGAGGGCCAGTGATAGGTGGAGATGCCAAAAGATGTCATAGACAAAAGGACAAAGGGGTGTTGACGGTGGTGATTATTAGCTAAAAAATGTGCTAATGGTGACATTAAGGGTAGAAAGCAGGACGAGCAAGGTACAGATAGCCCTAGTGGGGGTGGGATGGGGGGAAGGGATCGAAATAGGTTAAAAGGTAGAGATAAAACAACGGATGGAAATACATTTAAAAATAATGGAAATAGGTGGGAAAAGAAAACAATAGATAAGTTATTGGAAAAAGGGGGATCGGAAAGGGAGTGGGGATGGAGGAGAGATCTAAAGTTGTTGAAGTAAATATTCAGTCCAGAAGGCTGTAAAGTGCATATCCTTCTATTCCTTTCTCCCTCATGTGCTTAATCAGCTTCCACTGCACTATTTGCCTCAGCCACTTCATGTAGCAGCGAGTTCCAAATTCTTACCACTCTCTGATTAAAGACGTTTCTTCTGAATTCCCTATCGGATTTATTAGTGACTGTATAAAATGTATAGCCACTCGCTTTGAACAAATGGAAATATCTTCCCTCTGTCTACTGTATCAAACACCTTCATAATTAGGGTTTCCAACTGCGATGAAATGTATTCCTGGAGGTTTCATTACATGACTCGCCCCCACACTCCAGCCATTAGTCGGCCAACACATCCATCCTTGTGACACACTGCCTTCCTACGCCAATTGGAAAGCAAGAAGACTCATTGCCCAATTGGATGATGTTTGACTGTCAGCCAAACAGTCTATTTTTCCCCCATTTTCAATATTTTTATATTTGGTAAAGAGAAATGTTCAAAGAAAATTTTAAACAGTCAGTCTTTTTTATTGTACCGATGGTGTTTCTCCAGAGTTGTACACAGCAGTGTCCTGGAGATCGGTCTTCAATTGCTCGAGACTCCAGGCCAATCCTGGAGGGTTGGCAACAGTATTCATCACGTTAAAGGCCTCTATCAGGTTACCTCTCGGTCTGCTCTTTTCTAGAGTAAAGAACCTCGGCCCGTTCGGTATTTCCTGGTAGTTGTACCCTCTCAGTTCTGATATCATCCTTGTAAATCCGTTTTGAGCGCTTTCTCCAATTGCGTCTATATATTTTTTATAATACGGAGACCAGAACTTAAAGGATGGATTTTACCAACTGAGCGCGTGCTTTCAAACAGTCTAATTGAGAATAAAACAAAAACAAAAACAGAATTACCTGGAAAAACTCAGCAGGTCTGGCAGCATCGGTGGAGAAGAAAAGAGTTGACGTTTCGAGTCCAATGACCCTTCAACAGAACTGAGTGTAGTTAGGAGAGGGGTGAAATATAAGCTGGTTTAAGGTGGGAGGTGGGGTGGGGGGAGAGAAGTTGAGGGTGGGGTGGCTGTAGGGACAAGCAAGCAGTGATAGGAGCAGAGAATCAAAAGATGTCACAGACAAAAGGAACAAAGGGGTGTTGAAGGTGGTGATATTATCTAAGAGAATGTGCTAATTAAGAATGGATGGCAGGACACTCAAGGTACAGCTCTAGTGGGGGTGGGGTGGAAAGATTGACAAGGTATTAGTTGTAGATTTGATTCTCTGCTCCTATCACTGCTTGCTTGTCCCTACAACCACCCCACCCTCAACTTCTCTCCCCCCACCCCACCCCCCACCTTAAACCAGCTTATATTTCACCCCACTCCTAACTACACTCAGTTCTGTTGAAGGGTCATTGGACTCGAAACGTCAACTCTTTTCTTCTCCACCGATGCTGCCAGACCTGCTGAGTTTATCCAGGTAATTCTGTTTTTGTTTTTGTTTTGGATTTCCAGCATCCGCAGTAGTTTTTTGTTTTTATCTAATTGAGAATAAAATTGACTCATGCTTCAAGTAACCAATTGGACTCAAAGCCAATGATGCACTATTTTTTTATTAGTTAATTCTCAATTACTTGGCTCTTTGATGATCTTTGGACCTAAATAGTATCTGTGTAAACAAACAGACAATAAAACCACTGAGAAATGCCATGAGCGTTTGCTTTTCAGAGGAAGTCACAACTTTAAAATCCTCACCCTTGTTTTCAAATCCCTCCCTGGCCTCACCCCTATCTCAGTAATCTCCTCCAGTCCCACAACCCTCCAGGAAACCTGTACTCCTCCAATTCTGGCCTCTTGAGCACCCCTAATTTTGTGTGCTCCACCATTGGTGATTGTGCCTTCAACGCCCTGGGCCCAAAGCTCTGAGATTCGGACCCCAATCCTCTCTCTCTCTCTACCTCTCTTTCCCCCTTTAAAGTGCTCCTTAAAACCTACCTATCTGACCAAGTATTTTGCCATCTGCTCCATGATCTCCCTTTTTGACTCGACATCAACTTTGTTTTGATAACGCTCAGGTGAGGAGCTTTGGGGCACTACATAAATGTAAGTCGTTGTTGTTATTTGTCTTTGGGGACATGATGAACCCTTACTCACCTGACAGTGAGTGGGCAATTAATTTTGGACAAGTTGCTCATGGGGGTCTCTGAGGGTTGATAGTTTCTAATTTTCACCCAAGTGCTATTTTCACTCAGTGGCCAGAGTGGGAAGTGGTTGCGTGTCTCCAGTCAGGAGAGGCCAGTGATGAAGAGGGCTGAGCTCAGTAGAGGCCCAAAGTGTGCATTTGTTTCCCTTGTGGGGCCCAAAGTGGCAGGAGTGCACCCCAGACCCCGTTGTATATTGTATAACTCAGGTCTCCAGGGTTGTGTGACAGGTTTTATTCGCCATGCCTTAAAATGTGAGTCCAGGACTAGGGGGCACTGTTTTAAAATTAGGGGTCCTCCTTTTAGGACAGAGAGATGAGGAGAATTTCTTTCTCTCAGAGGGTTGTGCGACTTTGGAACTCTCTGCCTCAGAAGGTGGTGGAGGCGGGTCGTTGAATATTTTTGAGACAGAGGTAGATAGATCCTTGTTAGGCAAGGGAATCAAAGGTTATCGGAGGTAGATGATAATATGGAATTCAAAACACAAGCAAATCAGCCATGATCTCATTGAATGGTGGAGCAGGCTCGAGGGGCCAAATGGCCTACACCTGCTCCTATTTCTTACGTTCTTAGGTTCAGCTTTAGCTTCCAATTCTTCCTGCAGCTTTGTTTACTTTTCTCTGAGACCACATCCAGGCTTAAGTAATCAAGCACAGTAAGCATCAATTGTAAACAGACTCGCATAATCAAGCGCAGAACAATTGATCCCTGTAGATCTACAAGGCAGGCTCAGGCCTTCCCTTCTGTAAACTTGCCCCCCCACCCCCACCACGCCCCCAGCCCTCTTGGGGCACCCAGTGCTGGACCGCCCAGCATCCAATCCTGCCAATTACATACTTCTGATTGCTGACCTCCTGCCGCTCAGGCAGGAAGGTGACCAGGAATTAAAATATCTCAGGCCTCCTTTCTGGATCAGTGGGGTGAGCTTGTAGCTGAAAACCAGCGGCCTTTGTTTTGCCAGGCTGATGTGACATTATTGGTCATAAGAAGGTCAAGTTGTCTTAAAATGGTAACTGAGGCCTGTGCCTGGAGTAAGCGAAAACAAGTAAACAAGACAATAGCAGTTTACATTGGTCGGGAGCATGGTACTAGGAAGACTGTTGTCCTTGTCCTTCTAGCTGCTGGAGCTCGTAGCTCTGGAGGGTGCTGCTGACGTAACCTTGGGGATTAGCAGCAGCGTATCTTTCATATGGCACACAGTTGCCATTGGGTTGGTGGTGGAGATTGGCAGCGATTGAACGTCACCCGCATCACAAGTGCTCACAAACCATCTTCTATCTTTACACAGGAGAGGACAGCGCACAACAGGCACGAGAGAGAGAAGACGGGAAGGGGTCCTGCCCAATCTCCGCCCCCTCTCAGAGTATGAAGAGCGAGCTGCTGAGCTGGCTGGGGGAGGACAGTGACCGTTCCTGTGGTGACAGTGAGGCCGGCCTCCCCCAGCCACCCAGTGAGGAAGCATTGCTTAATCTCTGCACATAGAAACCTGAGGGTGATGCTCGGAGCAATGCAGGAGGCAGCCTATCCAGTCACCCATTCTCTCCTCTTTCCATTACAGGTGCCAACGGGAAAAGGGTGAGGCCAGACCCCGATCCTGAGCCCAGCCCCAGCTCCAGCCCTTAGAGGAGCGAGGAGGATGACAACGATGACGAATTCTCACCCGAAGGGCTGTCATGTCAGTCACCTGCACCCTCTGCCAACCCAGAGACACCCACCTCGGTGGGTCACAGATCTAGTTTAGGCTGGGCCTCACAATCTGGTTGTCCCGTACAGACACGTGTCTGTAGCAGGAGGAGGCAGGGACAAAACAATGTCACTAGCACTCGGAGGAATACTGGGGAAGAGGCCCGAGTCACATGACGAGCCTCTGGGAGCAGTCCTGGACAAGATGCTGGACGTGCAACGAGAGGCGGGGGAACATCAGGCAAAGGGGTCAGAGGTCCTCAGCAGAGTGGCACGTGAGGCAGAGGAGTCCGTCCGCCTGCTCTCTGAATGTTGTGACACCAACATGTGCTCGCACTGAGATCTCCATGGGGAGGATGGCGGACGCCATGGAGAATTCGGTCCAACAGAATGCCCAGTCTCTGCCGGAGATGTGCACAGACCTGCACTCCATCGCCGTAGCCATGGGCGAGCTTTTGCAGTGGCTGTACGAGAGGGGACCTCCCTCCAGGTGCCCCTTCTCCTCAAGGAGTCAGGGAGGGGCCCATGGGCACCCAAAGGGAGGTGCAGCATCAAACGGACACCCCTGGGGCCTCCACTCAGGACTATCAAAAGTGCCCCTACATCCCCAGTCCCCTCCGCCTGTGATCCCATCAGCTCCAACCTCTGGGACCACTGAGGCTGCACCTGCCCCAGAGCAGCAGGGCCAAAGAAGGGCCTTCAGAGGATGGCCACCAAGCCAATGTCATCAAAGACAACAGGGCACAGTGGTCAGCCGGCTGCTTCTTTCACTGCTGCAGATGTCAGGGAAGCACCTGTTGGTAAGGCACGTAAAATTAAGAAATTCTGAGTTCACTCGGGTAGCACAGGTATACAATCATTGTAAACTGTTGTCACCTGCCTGTAAATATATGTATAGTTGCACTTTATGGAGGTCTGCTGGGTTTTTATTGTTTCTGTTCATGTTAATGCCAGTGCGACCCCCCACCCCAGACTAATTCAAGGGGCCGACCCAGGCTGGGTCTATGTCGCCCTGAAGAATGCCTGCGAATGGAGGCATCGATCTTTGCTGGGGCCCTTATGAGCCATGTGTGAGAAGCCTCCCACACACAATATTCCCTTGCCCGTCACAGCCTTGTCTATAGAAACACCTTTCCCTTGTCGGGACAAGCTTATTAGGATTCCCCTTCAGTTGTCCAGTTGAGCTGACCTGTAGCTCCGCCCACCCCATGACCCTCCTCCCAACCAGCATCTCTTGAACCGGACATCGAGGGAGTAGACAGTGCCTCAGCAGCAATGGTGCGTGTTTTCTTTCAAACATACTCCAACACCTTCTACCCTCCACCTGTAACCCACACCCTCCCCCCATCACCATTGATCCACCCAGTGTAACCTTTACCCTCCCAACCGTCATCCTTGAACACCTCCCCCTCCCGCCCCTCTGATAACCCTGCAACCCATCCCTGTCACCATTCACATACCCTCCCTCCCCGACGAGCCCACCCCAGTCACGTTCCCCATGCCCACCCTTATCCTGCCCCCCCTTAGGATCCACATCCACCTTCAACTCCCTTCCAACAACCCAAACCGGCCTTTCACCCACCACCGATGGACCCTCACCCTCCCACCCTACTGCATTCCAACTGCTTCCTTTAAACTGTTACTGTTCCCTCCTACCACCAGTACCCTCGGTGTGCCGCCCTGGATTACGCGAGTGACACCACCAACCCCTCCCTCTGAACCCTACCCCACCCCCCTCACTGTCCCCTGCTGTCCTCCACCTCACTGTTCCCTGCTCTCCCATGGCCTTTGCACCACTCCCCAGCCCCTTCCCCCCCACCCAACCAACCGCCCCGCAAGGCTGATGCTTCATCCCCTCCCCCTACCATCTTCCCCACCCCCACCCCCTCCCCCCAACTAATGTCTACCCTCTCCCCTCTTACCCATGCTCCATCACCCACCACCCCGGTTGCCACGCACTTTCTACCTACTCCAGTCTGCTGTTCCACCTGCTCGAGCCCACCATCCCAGTAAATCTCACATGCGCACATCACATTGATCCGGTTGTGTTTTGGACTGGTGTGAACTCCCACTGGATGACCGGACACGGGTGACAATTCAAGTCAGGTGGTAATTCGAATCCTGATCATAAGATGGTAAACAGCTTCCCGACAACCTGTGGTGGGAATGGCAACCGGCCATTCTCCTGCCACGGCGGTCAGGACCGCAAATTCCCGCCAAAAATTCCCACCATCGGGAAACTGATTTTTTTCACTCGCTCCGTATTCTCTGCCCCTCACCACCCACTATGAACCCCACCATTGGCAGGAGGAGATGACTCCACCCAATGGTTCCGAGCACCCAGTGGACTTGATACTAAAATGACAAAAATGTACGATTCTTCCCTCTCCTCAAGCAAAAACAACAGCATTTAAATTTTTATTTTTAAATCCTAAGACGCTTCACAGGAGGTTTGTCCAACAAGATTCAACATCGAGCCACATAAGGAGATATTAGGACATGGTTTAGTCAAACTGATAGGTTTGAGGGTGTCCTAAAGGGTGTCCTAAATGTTCAATAGTTCAATTGTTCTGTGTTTGATTATGTGAGTCTGTTTACTATTGATGATCACTGTGCTTAATTCGTTAAGCCTGGGTGTGGACTCATAGAAAACTAAATAAACTGTAGAAAGAGCTGGAAGCCTGAACTATAAGCATGGAGTAGACATTTTAAAGCGCTGTGTATAAAACCTGTTACACACAT
Source organism: Cetorhinus maximus (assembly GCF_964194155.1). Classification (NCBI taxonomy): domain Eukaryota; kingdom Metazoa; phylum Chordata; class Chondrichthyes; order Lamniformes; family Cetorhinidae; genus Cetorhinus; species Cetorhinus maximus. Next base: position 9,705,877 of record NC_135884.1, on the reverse strand, counting down.
TGAAACTAGTGTCATCTCCGCTCTGAAATATCAACATACAACAGCGAGACAGGTAATAACAGGCCTACTGGAATTTGTTGAATCATACCCCAACATGGGGCAATGCCTTCAGGAGTGGAGAGAAAACTAGTGAAATATAGCCCAGTTTATTCACGTTGTCAGTGATTCTGCCCCACTCCCACACCTCCATCTATAGTCCAGATCTGCTAGTGGGAGTGCTGCATTGTCAGAGGTGCCAATCCTTTTGGAGATGTTAAACTGAGTTTCCATCTACCTGCTCTGGTGGTTGAGATAGAGGCTAAAGATCCCATCAGAAAACCTGAAAAGAGCAAAGAGCTCTCCCGGTGTCCTGGCCATACTCCCTCCCCCACAAATAGGACAATTAACTGGTCATTCATTTCATTTATTTTATGGAATCTTGTTGGCGCACAATGACTGCCAAGTTTGCCTACATAGCACCAGTCAATACACTAATTAGTTGTCGGTAGAACACTTTGGGGCATTTCTAAGATACACTGTATAAGCTGTTGATTATAACACAAGATGAATCTCTCTTCACAACAAAAACAAAAATACCTGGAAAAACTCAGCAGGTCTGACAGCATCTGCGGAGAGGAGCACAGTTAGCGTCTCGAGTCCGTATGACTCTTCACCAGAACAAGAATGAATCTCTGTTCAATAGATGCCTTATCCATTGGAACAGAAGATGTAATGCTGGAGATATGAGAGACAATCAACCAGATCGCAGATTTTTGATGAGGAACGAATGGAGTTTCCCTTTAAAGCCGTGCCCCTCTCACAAATATTTACACACACAGCCAAAGAGCTTGCCAAAATAATATAAGCTTGAAGCGTTTCAGCTCAGAACCTCTGCTTAGCGGTTTGGGATTCTCGCGTGAACTTTATTGAAACACTCGCCTCTGTTTATGTTCTCAGCTGCTGTTCACTGGCTAGAGCGTGACCTGCAGCTCACACAGACAGCTGCAGCTGTTGGGAAACGTGCCTTCCCCCCCCCCACCAACCCCCACCGGCCGCAACTCTTTCCCTATCCACCGCCCCCAGCCCCCATCCCCCTCCCCACACCATCACCATCCCGGCTCTCTCCCAGCGGGCACCGGTATGAATAATGGCAACCGTCCAGGCTCTCACCGGACACGAATGAGCTGCGATGAGTTCAGGGTCGGGGTTTATCTTCTTGTTTTAACCTAATCGACAGCGGAAAAGCGGAGAGCTCAGCGTGGAACATGACCTGTGCCCTCCCTGCAATGAAGTTCCCTGCGGGAAAGCCGGGGGGAAAAAAAAAAACGGGATAAAATGAATCTCGACTGGAAGCTGTGGATTCAACAACAACTCGCGTTTATGTAGTGCCTTTAGTGCACCAAAGCGAAACAGCATCAAACAAAATTGGATCATGAGCCACATCAGGAGGTTTTGGGGCAGATGACCAAGAACTTGGTTCAAGAGGCAGGTTTTACGGAACAGCTTAAAGGACAAGAGGAAGGCAGAGGGGTTTAGGGAGGGACTTTCAGTGCTTGGGGCCTTAGCAGCTGAAGGTACTGCCACCAGCGGTGGGGGATGAACAATCAGGGTGCACAAGACAGCAAGATACAAAAGAACACAAGGTAGATTTAGGATTGATGTCAGGGATTTCTTCTTTACACAAGAAGTGACCATTTGCTGGCACCTGGTGCTCAGTGGGTAGCACTAACACCTGTGGATCATGAAGGCTGCGGGTTCAAAACTTCCCACTCCAGAAACTCATCCACATAATCAAAGAGCAGAACTGAGGGGGCCATTAAATGGTGGCTCTCCCAGGTGGGCATCAAAGACCCTGTGGCACTATTTCAAAGAAGAGCAGAGGTGTTCTCTCTGGTATGTTGGCTGGCACGTGTCTGTTTTCAAGTCTCCAGTGTGTCCCACCCTCTCTCCCTTCCACTTTTGGTGGCAGAGCTATCAGCTGCCTTGGCTGGGTTCCTCGAACAGTCCTCTCAAACCCTTCCCGCCTCTCTCCCCCAACTGTAAAAGCTTTTCTCAAAGCTGCTTACTTCAGCCAAGCCTTGGTAATCTCTCCTAACCCACCAGCAAAGCTGGCCGACCCCACTTCCCCTCTGGGTAGCAAACTGGGTCCTAGTTTGACATCAGAAGCTCAATATAAACGTTAAGTTGTGCTTTTAATGCTTTTCGTATTGGTGAATATATCCTAAATGAGAACGTCAAGGTGTGTTAGTATTAGCCACATGAGGTAAATGCACATTAATGGAAACAAAACTTTCAATGCAGTTCTTGAAATGCCATAGCATCTGGACTGGAGCTCAGCACTTGGTCCTGTCTCTTTCCTCCCCCTCTCAGTTTTATCCCAGTGGACATATTACCCCAGTTGCTATTTAGTGCTCGAAGTACTTAAGAACAGAGGAACATAAGAAATAGGAGCAGGAGTAGGCCATTCAGCCCCTCGAGCCTGCTCCAACAGTAAATAAGATCATGGCTGATCGGATGTAGCCTCAACTCCACTTTCTTGTCTGTCCCCCTTAACCCTTGACTTAATTATCAATCAAAAATCTGTCCAGCTCAGTGTTGAATATATTCAATGACGCTATCTTCACTGCTTGCGGGAGAGAGAATTCCAAATACTAATGACCCTCTGAGGGAGGAAATTCCTCCTCATCTCTCTCGTAGATGGGGGCCATCGTGTTTTGGAACGGTGCCCCTGAATTCGAGATTCCCCCACGAGGGGAAACATTCTCTTGGCATCCACCCTGTCAAGTGCCCTCAGAATCTTATATGTTTCAATAAGATCACTTCTCATTCTTGTACACTCCAATGAGTATAGACCCAACCTGCTCACCCTTTCCTCATAAGACAAACCCTTCATCCCAAAAGTACAATACAGCTGGTCTCTTTATTTATACCATTCATATAGATGGTAAATAGTTGAGGCCCCAACACTGATCCCTGTGACACTGCACTAGTTACAGTTTGCCAACCTGAAAATGACCCACTTATCTCAACTCTGTTTCCCGTTAGTTAGCCAGTCCTCTATCCATGCTAATATGTCAGCCTCTACACTATGTGCTCTTATATAGTGTAGTGACCTTTTATGTGGAACCTTATCAAATGCCTTTTGGAAATTCACTACTCTTGAAGTTCCTTGTCCTGTGCTCTTGTTCCTCCAAGTGAACCTGTCAGCAATTTGCTTTCCCCAACAGGGGTTGTTTGTACTTTCCGGAAGTATTCCAGCCCCAGGGCCCTCAGCTTACCACAAGGAAATGAGCTGATCTTCAGAAACAATCCTTTTTTAAAAAAAAAAATCCTCACAGCTATTGTCAAGTTATTCACATCAGTGAGGAAGGGATACCTCTGGGGCTTTAATTGTAGTTTTACCGGTTTGACTTTAGAGCAGGCTAACTGATTTGAGATGCTGCTAATTTGTCCCGTAACCTGGCATCGTCCAGCCATTCTCTCCGTCACATCTAAAGGGAGCACAGCAAGTAGTTTATGGTGCTTCAGTGGGGCGATAGTGCTGCTAAAATCAAGCTCCAATGCTACATTATATATATATATAATATACATGTGTGTATATATATATATATATATATATATATATATAAAGAGGACAGAGCACAGAAACAGGCCATTTGGCCCAACTGCACTGTGCTGGAGTTTATGCTCCACTCAAGCCTCCTCCCATCCCTCTTCATCCAACCCCAACAACATATCCTTCTAGTTTTAAACTGTGTTTATCTGGCTTCCCCTGAAAAGGGGCTTTACTATTCACCTCAACTACTCCTTGGGCAACACATTGCACATTCTAAATACACTCTGTGACAACTACTGAGAGACGAAGTTTGCATTTTGTTCAACTCAAGTCCTTCCACAAGGAGGGGAAATGAATCTCTGTTTCTTTTCCACCTAGTTGCATCATGTACTTTGGCTCCAAAATGCTTTGGTGCTTTACTGTGGCATAATTGCTTCAAGTGTATGAAGTCAGAAGATTGGTAGTACAGAAGTTGAATATTGATGAAAAGAGAGACATGTTGCCAAAGCTTTTAATATGGCGCTCATCAGGACAAACACAAGAATGCCAAATTTCAAACGCTCACAACAATTAATATATTGATTGGAGGAAGCGTTGCCATGGAGGAAGCAATAGGGAACTATAGGCTCCCCAAGCTCTTGGGTAATTCATAAAAGGCACAAGGCTTAAACATATTCCTTTTGTTCGTGGAGAACAGGTCCCTGCATATGAATGTATGTCACTTCTAGCAAGTGTAAATGAGCCACATTATGAGCTCGACTATTATTTTGAATTGTCAACCTCTCAATCAATCAGCACCTTTTTCTCCTGTAGTATAAATTGTTGTAATTGAAATTTGACATTCTTGTGTTGTCCTGATGAGTGCAAGACAAAAAGCTTCAGCAACATGTCTCTCTTTTCAGCAATTTCCAATTTAGAAAGGGTCGAAGCTTTAGTCCAGAACATGAACATTTTTATTTATTCTTTCATGGGATGTGGACGTCACTGGCACGGCCAGCATTTGTTGCCCATCCCTAATTGCCCTTGAACCAAGTGGCTTGCCACACCATTTCAGAGGGCCGTTAAGAGTCAATCACATTACTGTGGGCCTAGAGTCATATGTAGGCAGACCAGGTAAGGACAGCAGATTTCCATCCCTAAATGGCACTAGTGAACCAAATGGGTTTTTACAACAATCAACAATGGTTTCATCGTCACTGTTACTGAGGCTAATTTTCAATTCCAGATTTATTAATTGAATATAAATTTCACCAGCTGCTGTGATGGGATTTGAACCCATGTCCCCAGGCTTTAGCCTGGGCTTTCTGGATTACTAGTCCAGTGACATTACCACTATGCTACCGTTTCCAACTTTAGCTGAATGTAATCCTGGCACTTTCATCACATGTTCTACTCCCAACCACTCCACACTCCCCTCGCAGCCCCCCCTCCATTGGTCATCCCTCCAAGACATCCATCGTCATGGTGCACTGTCTTCCCCAACAATGGGAAAACCAAAAAAACTCTTCATTACCCAACTGGATGATTCTTCAATTGTCAGTCAAACAGCCTTTCTTCTCAGCTCCAACTCCAATATTTTTATCATTAGTAAACAAAGGTGCTCAAAGGAAACAAAGAAGGAACATAATCTTTCTTTTTTAAATGCTTCTGTTATTTATCTCCCAGGTTTAATCGCAGCAGATTAACCTTCAATCCCTGGAGATTCCAGGCCGAACCTGGAGGGTGAGCAACCCTAAATGATGTACCAGCTCCTGCTCAACACACAGGAAGAAAACAATTGCAGGAGAAAAGAACGCAATCACTTTGTACCTGCGTAGTGATATTGTCACTGGACTAGTACTCCAGATACCAGTACTCCAGATACCCAGGGTAATGCTCTGGGCACCCGGGTTCGAATCCCACCACGGCAGACGGTGAAATTCGAATTCAATAAAAGAAAATCTGGAATTAAAAGTCCAGTGATGACCATGAAACCATTGCCGATTGTCGTAAAAACCCTTCTGGTTCACTAATGCCCTTTAGGGAAGGAAATCTGTCGTCCTTACCTGGTCTGGTCTATGTGTGACTCCAGACCCACAGCAATGTAGTTAACTCTTAAATGCCCTCTGAACAAGGGCAATTAGGGATGGGCAATAAATGCTGGCCTAGCCAGTGATGCCCATGAACAAATTTTTTAAAAAGAGTTGAAATACTGCCCTCACGTCCTCTCCCATTTTGTTGGAGATCTGTGATAATGAAAGCATCGCCAAACACTCCCTCTTTGAAAGACTGTTTTATAGACACAAAAAAAACACTCGACTGCAAAACCTAATTAAAAGCCGTTCCCCGTCTGTGTAATATAACCACAAGACCATATACTCATTTCATTTAAACCATCAATTAGCTGCTTGTTCAGGGAACCATTCTGTTTTTTTTCAAAGGTTCTGGGAAAATCAGAACCGTGCCCTATATAGGAGAATGAGGAAAAGAGAATTTCAGATGCTTGACAATTCACTAATTACTCCCATTTAAAGAGGCACTTTCTCCTTTTGTCAACCTGATACATGATCCCTGGTAGAGTTTAAGATTGTTTTTATTAAACAGTGACAAAACTGCACTCTTGCTTCCTCCTTCTGCCAGGGTGCACTAACACCTCATTGTTCTCAATATGGTTCAGGCCCCCCAGCCCAGGAATGCAGGTGTAATTATCATTCGAATGGGTTCGTGGAAATAGGTGCAGCCAGAGGCTGTGACACCATCTTTGCTGAGATGTGATTCTTGCACAACGCTCCATGGTTCTGCTGCTGTGAAAATGGGAAAACTTTGAGAAGGGGAATGATGGTGAAGGAAGGTGTGCGAGTAATGGCCCAGATTCAACAAGGCAGAAAGACAAGGAAACAATGTGCTTTTTATGCTACAGGGTTAGAACAGTTCAGAGTATAAAAGTGCAGGGAGGTGCCACTGGACCACCAGGGAACCATGGGCAGACCAGGCCCCCATCACCAAACAGACCCAAGTCCCCTGAGAAGTGGGAGAGAAAATGCACACTGGACCACAATGAAAACTGATAAATTCTCCCCCTCCCCATCCCCCCACCACGGCTCCTCAAATTTTAATTGTCCTCTGGCCTACAGTTCCAAAGGTGTAAGATTAGACCAAGAGTTTTGGCGGACCATTTGACAGTGGAAGGATGTCAGTTAGAAAGTGTGAAAGCTTCACAATTTCCAGTAGGGAGGAGTGGTCCGCCATCAGTTTGGGAACAGGTTTTCTCCTCGCTTGCCCAGCAGTTCCAAGCTCATTTAACTGATGCCATTGCCACCTGAGCTGTTCTCAGTTGACTATTAATTGGAAAGGTGGCGCAGTGGTCTTGTTACCAGGCTGGTAACCCAGAGATGATCCAGAGACATAAACTGAAATCCCATCACAGCAGCTGGGAAATTTAAATTCAATTAATTGGAATTAAAAAGTTGGCATTGGTAATGGTGACTATGGAACTACTGATTGTTGTAAAAACCATCTGGTTCAGTATTGACCTTTAGGGAAAGAAATCTGCCATCCTTGCCTGGTCTGAGCAATGTGGTTGACTCTTAATTGCCCTCTGAAATGGCCTAGCAAGCCCCTCAGTTTTGGGAAAATAGCTGGGAAATTGATGTTGGCTATGCCAGTGATGTCCACATCTTGTGAACGAATATAAAAACTTCAGCATCCAGTTGGCCCATGCGACTCAAAATGAGCATTGTTTGTTCCAACCGAGTGATGGGAGCGGGAATGAGCTAAAGAGAAGATGCATAGATACGAGACCCCAATGGAAGATGGAAGGCCAACTAACCATCTGCCAGAGCAGCATGTCCACAATGCGGAAAAAAAAATGCCGGAGGTATCTGGTATCATCTTCCATTTCAGCTACCAAAGTCCATCCTTTCGGTGGTGGACAATGTTGTAGAGTAGGAGGTAAACAGAACAGCGTCTTCCAGGCTCTCCTGACGTGCCGAAGAGCATTATAGCCAATAAAGTCCTTTGGAAGTGTAGTCACCATTGTAATGTAGGAAACAGGGTCGCCACAAAGAGCAATGTGGTGATGACCTGGTAATCTATTTTTGTTTAGTGATGAGAGGTCAATGTAGGCCATGCCAGGCCATGCAACTCTTTTGCTATTCAATCATACCATGGGATCTTTTATGTTCATCTGAGAAGGTTTAACACCTCTTCTCAAGGATGCGTGTAGCATTCCCTCAGTACCTCACTGGAGTATCAGCAAAAATGTTATTCTCAAGTCTCTGGCAGGACCTGGGATCCACAACTGCCTGATTCAGATGTGAGAGTGCCGATGGGCGAGAGTATGTGCTTTTGTTGGGAGGCAAATTAAATGGACTGGATTTCCTCAACATTCATTTGTTGTAAATTCTTGCAACATCCGTGTCAAATAGGCAAGGAGTCGATGTCTCATAGGCAAAAGAAAAGGAAACAATAAATTAGGAGTAAAAAGAATTATTTCTAAGCATTCGATAAAGAATAAAGAACTTCAATTTATGTAGAGCCTTTAATGTCTTCGTGGCATCCCAAAGCCCTTTGCCATCCATTAAATACTTTCTTGGGTGCAGTCATTCATAAAGTCAAACACAATGGCCAATTTACACCCGGCAAACAAATATGAAGTAAATGCCATTTAATTGATTATTGGTAGTGCCTTTCGAGGGGACGTATATTGGCCAGGGCACTGAGAGAACTCACCTGCTCTTCTCTGATCAGTGCCTTGGGATCTTTTACATTCACTTGAACAGGTAAACAGGGCCTAAGTTCAACATCTCGTCTATAAGATAGGGTTGCCAACCCTCCAGGATTGGCCTGGAGTCTCCAGGAATTGAAGATCAATCTCCAGGACACTGCTGTGTGCAACCCTGGAGAAATACTATCGGGACATTAAGTGATATTTCTGTTGTCATTTTCTTTGAACATTTCTCTTTACCAGATATAAAAATATTGAAAATGCTGGGGGGGAAAGGCTATTTTGCTGACAGTCAAGCATCCAATTGGGTAATGAGTCTTTTTGCTTTCCAATTGGCGTAGGAAGGCAGTACGTCACAAGGATGGATATTTTGGCTGAATAATGGCTGGAGCGTGAGGGCAAGTCATTCCTCCAGGAATACATTTAATCACAGTTGGCAACTCTATCAAAGTTTAACATCTCTAACAGTGCAGCACTCCATCAGTACTGCACTGAAGTGTCAGCCTCGATTATGTGCTCAAATTGTGGACTAGGGCTTGGATCCACGGCCCTCTGGCTTAGCTGACAGCGTTACCATTATTTCAGGAGCATACTGTGAAAAAGTCGAGGGAAACCATGTATCTTTAGTGACAATAATACGCGCACCAATATAAAATGCCCAGTCCAGAGCTGGGCAGCTCGTGGAATGTACGCCACGCTTAAATGAAATATAATAAAACTTGCAATAAATTTTAGATTAGTGTCTGCCCTAGCTCAGCTGGCCTTTGACAAACTAGCACCATCAATCTGGCCTTTGTAACAGTTAAAAGGGGCAGAAGCCTCGCAGCCAAGTGTTGCTGTTTCCACTAGAATGTGGGCCCCCAAGAGGGCACGCTATCAACAAGAGGCTCAGAGCTCGTATCCTGCAGCAGACAAGATTTTAACCCGGCTACGGGGAGGGAATCTCTTCCCACAACTCCCCCACCGCTCCTGAACACACAAAAAAAAAACAAACACGACAAAAGAGGTGATAGAGGAAGCAAGAAGAGCCACATGACAAGGACGGCAGGGTCAAGGCAAAGTTCACAGCAAAGCCAAGGCCCGTCTGACCTTTGACCTACTCAGGGAACATGGGCCATTTGACCTATAATGGAAAACAAGCAGGTCGGCCTCTGAAGGAATGAAGCCTGTGAGATCGAGGCTCGCACAAAACTCCCAACTTCCCCTAATATTTCTTCTTCAGGGCCGGCTGCTTTAGAAGGTACGGGTTACAACCAATGATTTACATTTGTGTGAAAAGGGAAAACAGTCCTCAGCTACAGTGGGCGCTTTTGTATCTTGTTAAAAGTGAAAGGATTTTCTTTCCTTCAGAACTGTAATTATATCCGATGTACCTTATTAATCTTTTGAGGCCTGTGTATCTTAAGGAGTCTTTAAAATGCTAGCACTGGTTCAGTCAAATCGTAATGGAAAACAATGAATACTAGCAACTCAGATAGCTCTGCAGTGTTCAGCAACACCCACCACCCCCATCCCCCCCACCACTCCACCCACCCGTTCCCCCCGCCCCCGCAACCCCACCCCCTACCCACTGTAGCCCACACAGAAACAGCAAAACATTGTTAATTCTGTAAAGTATACAAAGCAGAACTAGGTTCCCCAAATCACTCAATTATTCAAAACAAAGCTTTTTATTATCCAGTTTGCTCCCTTCTTTCAGGCCATTAACTTTAAAATACCTCACATGGGGAAAACCCTGGCAGGGTTAGGGGCATAACCCAGATCCCTCTATACCTCCTACATCTCTATAATTCTCTGAGGTTTCCGCGTCCCTCCAATTCTGGCCTCTTAAGCAGCCACGATTTTAATTGCTCCTCCATTTGGGTGTGCACAGCTGCCTGGGCCCTGAGCTCTGGAATTCTCTCTCCATAAACCTCTCTACCTGTCTGTCTTTCTTTCTTTCCTCCCTTAAGATGCTCCTTAAAACCTGACTCCTTGACCAAGCATTTGAGAGTCGGTCCAATAACTCTTTGTGTGCCTTGGTGTCATATTTTGCTGGTTCCTACACAGAGCTGGGGGATGTTTTACCATCTTAAAGACTAAAGCAATCTAAGTGAAAGTTCTGCCGAGAAAAGAGACATGTCGTCTTGCACTCATCAGGATACTTTGCCAGAATACCAATATAAGGGGAAAGGTGTCCTGATGAGTGCAAGATGAAAAGCTTCAACATGTCTCATTTTTTTCCGCAATACTCAAGTTCTGTACTACCAAACGGCCAGATAATGAAAGTTGTTGATGTTGTTGCTATATGCACGCAAATTTCTGATATGCCATTCTGGCGAGGGAGTGCCCTCACCGGGATTGTAAAGTCCGAAAGCCATTTGATAGAGATCATCAAATTCAGTACAGGCCAGGGCAGTGGTTAAAACCAGGCCCTCCCTATCTCCTTGGGCCTCTTTAACTCCTTTCTTGTGGAGCCCAAATTTCAACGGCAATGGCCCCCTTCCCCGCTCCTTCTTCCCGTTACTTGTAAAATTGTTAACGTGAGCAGATGCGAGATGATACATCTACAATGAGTGTGTTCCTGAGGGTCATTAATGAGGCAGAGTGAGACTGTGAAACGAAAAGAGACGTAAGGACATTACGATGTAGAGCAGCTGAGACAAAAGCTTGTTTATAAATGAAACAGCTTGCTCCTAACAGAGAAACAGTGTCAAAAAGCATGGGGAAACGGAAAGTCTTGCACTCACCCCTTTTCTTTTCCTTTGTGAAGCTGTTTCTCCCTCCAGTTTTCTTCAGTCCCTCTGGGTTAGAATGAGAACAAAGTGGCCAACCCCCAGGCATGATCATAGCAAGTGAGTCGCAGTGCTCCATTCGACTTATGGGGCCATCACAGTCACACCCAAGTGACTATTCTTCAGGAGCAATACTAGGCAGTGAAGCTTAGGTTTTCCGAATGCCATCAATCATTTTGAAAGTGGAAATCACCCATTTTAAAGGAATTGGTTAGTGCCACTGGAAAATCTAGGCTTGAGTATTGGCCATCTATTTGACCATGTGAACCATCACAAGGAAACGTACGTAACAGTTCCTCATTTGTGAGATGGGTGAGTGTTGACAGGCCCTTCTGCTTTGCTGAGGGGATGAGGTGGGGAGCCACTGTCGAACACAATGCTGTGCTCTCTGACACGAACTCTGTATATATCACTGGATCGTCATTAGGAATCATAAAACCTTATGGAACAGGAGGAGGCCATTCAGCCCATTATGCCTTTTTGAAAGTGCTATCCCACTCCCCTGCCCATATTCCTGCAAACACTTTCCCTTCAAGTATTTATCCAATTCCCTTTTGAAAGTTCATTGCTTCCACCACCCTCTTGGGCAGTGCCGTTCCAGATCATAATAACTCGCTGCATAAAGGTAAATTCTCCTCATCCCCCTATGCTTCTTTTGCCAGGAGAGAGAATGTTGATTAACTTCCCTCCCTAGTCAGTGGTGCAGTGGCATCTGCATCCTCAATCTCTACTGGCCCCTTTCTATCAAGTTAATTTTTCTCCCCTTCTGTGACAACTGCTGTTCCTTGGTCGATGTCATCCTCCCAGCTCTCTCCTTCACCCTGACCATCTGGAAGAACAACCATCTGGAGAGATTGAGCCAGTGAGTTCTCTATCTCATCCTCATTGAGAAGCACCTAGGCTCCATCCACTTGCCAGCACTATGAAGCCACTCACAGGCACGTTGAGGTGCCAATACCTGGTGCTACTGTGTTGCTGTGATCAAGTAATTCTAAAGCATCAATTATATAGCACCTTTAATGTAGCAAAACATCCCCAAAGTGCTCTACAGCAGCATTCTCAAAACAAAACTTGACACCTAGGGGGTTATTAGGGCAAGTGACCAACAGCTTGGTCAAGAGATAGGTTTTAAGGAACAGGGAAGAGCCAGAGAGGTTCAGGGCCTATACAGGCAGCTGCATGAACAGTCACCAATCTTGCAGTGAGGAAAATCAAAGAAACTCCAAGAGGCCAAAATTGGAGGAGTGCAGAAATCTCAGACGGCTGTAGGACTAAAGGATGTTACAGAGAGAGGGAGGAGGAGAAGCCATGGAGGGATTTGGAAACACGGAAGCTTGTTTGATGATAAAAGCGTCTTGACTGGTATCTACCCACCCCCAGGAACAGGACTGCTTTCTGTCCCTCTGTTGTTCAGGCTGCCAACTGAGATTTGGAGACAAAGAGCCCAGATGGAAAAAAACAGTAAAAACTGGGAAATAAGAATGCTGGTCCGAGCTGGTCTTGCATTCTTTAAAATGGAACACCAGTAAAAACTGGGATATAAGAGCACTGGTCCGATATGTTTCTTTCTTGTGGGAGGGGAAAGCCTTGGATAAAGGATGTGACAACTGTGAAGATGGCATGACATGCCAAGAAGTACAAGTTAAGAATTAACATCTTGGGGTCAGGATCTTGGGGACCTTCTCACCAAACTGAGTTACCAAGGCCACTGAAAAAGACAATACAAATGGGTTTGTGCCAAAAGACAACGAGATGTGCTTCTGGTGAGAAAAGGAATTGAGGGATAAATTGGTACGGTGAATAGGGAAGGTTGATCCATTAGAGAGAGATGGCCTGCTGAACCATATGGCTTATCCATTCCTAAAAATTCTCACATTCCAAGAAATCATTTCCACCCTTTCTACTAGGGTTGCCAACTGTGATTAAATGTATTCCTAGAGGTTTCATCACATGACTTGACCTGGTGCTCCAGCCATTCGTTGACGTATTGCCCTCCTACATCAATTGGAAAACTAAAGGACTTGTTATCCAATGGGACGATGCTTGGCTGTCAGCCAAACAGCCTTTGTTTCCATCCATTTTCAATAGTTTTAAATCAGGGTAAAGAGAAATGTTCAAAGAAAATGACAGAAGAAATATTACTAAATGTCCCAATAGTATTTCTCCAGGGTTGCACACTACAGTGTCCTGGAGATTGATCTTGAATTCCTGGAGACTCCAGGCCAATCCTGGAGGTTTGGCAACCCTACTTTCTACATTTTTCTCCATGATACTCTGAAACAGGGCTTCCCAAACTGTAGGTCGTGACCCCCAACGGGGTCGCAAGATAAGATTTTGAGTTAACGAGCTCGGAGACAGCAATGGCTACCGTGGCGCTCAGGCCGAATGCTAACAGCTGCAAGGCCCCTTTAAATCCCCCTGTTTTTTTTCTAATGATGGAAGGATAGTGGCCAAATGGACAGATCCTTGAGGTCTGGTCCCTGCTGCAAAAAAAAAACCTGCAAAAACCTTACATCATTCCCCCCCCCCTACCCCGGCTCAGCAACTGAAGGCCACCAACACTCCCCCAACTTGACAAACTCTCATACCACCCCCCCCGAAATTTCCACTCTGGGGACATGCAAAGTCTGGGGCATTAAAGTGGGGTCACACTGAGAAAAGGTTTGGGAAGCACTACTCTGAAAGAAGCCACTGGCAAAACCCTAGCAACAGGTCACCTGCCCACATTTATGGATAAACTTGGCATGGGTTCAATGGAAAGAAGAACAGTACAAGTAGGCCAGCTGTTAATTGTACATTAAGCGAATGTTTAATTGTATGGGTCTTAACTGGGTGTCCCTATAAATAGGAACAGACTGAAACAGTGTTTGTTGGGATTGGAGATGCGCGTTTGTAACGTGTATCTCTGTAAATAAAAGTTTGTAAAGTGTGTAAAGATTGGCTCCAGCTCTATCCTCCGCTGGCTGGCTTTCTGGTGTAGAACATCTGCCACTTGTTATCATTTATTGTGAGGGGAATTGATTACAAAAGTAGGGAGGCTATACTTCAGTTGTACAGGGCACTGGTGAGATCACATCCGGAGTACTGTGTACAGTACTGGTCTCCTTACTTAAAGAAAGATGTAAATGTGTTAGAATCAGTTCAGAGAACGTTTACTCGACTAATACCAGGAATGGGCGGGTTGACTTATGAGGAAAGGTTGGACAGGTTAGGCTTGTATCCACTGGAATTTAGAAGAGTAAGAGGTGACTCGATTGAAACCTTTAAGATCCTGAGGGGTCTTGACAGGGTGGATGTGGAGAGGATGTTGCCTCATGTGGGAGAATCTAGAACTAGGGGTCACTGTTTAAAAATAAGAGGTCGCTCATTTAAGACAGAGATGAGGAGCTTTTTTTTTCTCTCAGAGGGCTGTGAGTCTTTGGGATTCTCTTCCTCAAAAGGCGGTGGAATCAGAGTCTTTGAATATTTTTAAGGCAGAGCTGGATAGATTCTCGATTAACAAGGGGGCGAAAAGTTATCGGGGTAGGGGGGAATGTGGAGCTGAGGTTACAATCAGACCAGCCATGACCTTATTGGATGGCGTGCAGGCTCGAGGGGCCTACTCCTGCTCCTAATCTGTACGTTCATATGTACGTATGTATGTTATAAAATTTGTCAGTCCAGTACCAAACGCAATTCAGAGAAAGATTTAATGCAACGCCTTTCACAGCCTCAGGATGTTCCAAAGTGCTTCACAGCCAAGAAAGCACCTTAAGCTGGAGTCACTGTTTATAAAGTAGGAAAACACAGCAGCCAATTTCCACACAGCAAGGTCCCACAACAGCAGCGTGATAATGTGGTATTCTGTTTCCAGCTGTCGGTACATTGGTCAGGAAACTGGGGAGAACTCCCCGTGCTCTTCTTCAATATATATAGTGCCGTGGGATCTATTATGTACATCCGAGGGGAGGTAGATGGGATCTCGGTTTAACATCTCATCCGAGAGACGGCACACCTGACAGTGCAGTATTCCCTCAGTACTGGGCACTTGCAGTGTCAACCTAGATTTTAGGCTCAAGTTTCTGGAGTGGGACTTGAACCCACGACCTTCTGACTATATATAAAAAAAGGATTAACGTATTTCCGCGCAAATCACGCCCACGTATCCTCTTGGCTGCAGAACACTTCTCGATTCAGGGAAGCCTTGGCTGCCACATGTCCTGTGTTACAACCGTGACTACATTGGCTATAAAAGTGCTTTGAGACATCCTAAGGTCATGGAAGATGCTACGTATATAAAAAGCATCTTGCTTTTTACTACTGTGCTTGATGTTAAAAATCTGACAGAAAATGGTTAATGTTACAAGACTGAAATCTTAAAACATGACAGTCATGAAAAAAAATGGGATGGATCCCTTTAGGCAGGTATCATGAGAAACAATGGAAATAGAAGAGGGTTTTTTTGGGGTGGGGGGGGTGGGGGGAGCGGGTGCTGGGGGTGGACTTATAATTTTGCTACGTTTTGAAGCCGTCTCTTTAAAACCAAATTAAAGTGGAAATTTCTGTTACCTTTTTTGGTTGTCACCGGATTTTAATTTCATTGTGCAGTGCCATAACAAGTGAAGTACGAGCTGTGCTTTAACGGCTATGTTCTATAAATATAAGAGGTGCAATTTGTAAACCAGCGCAGTTTATAGAAGGGACAACTGCGATAGAGTTGAGTGGGCTTAAAGTGCCAGCATGACGCACATAGATTCTAAATTTGCTGTGGGAGGGAAATCCTTGCAGGATTTTATATCCTTGGATGCCGTAACTTTCAACTGTGCCCTTTGTTTTTTTTCGATTGGGAGGTCACAGGATTGAAGGTTAAGGGTCTCCCAATGTCAGCCAATTGGGCAAATTCGACCGAAACCCATCACCCCGTGCCCACGCCAGGAACTGATCTGCGCCCCTTCAGCGCGTCGCTGCTTGAGAGGTCCACGGAGGAATGTTAGTCCCACCATACACAACCAAGAGAATGAAAAAAACCACGTGAAAATATTGCTGTCCACGAGTGTGGTTCCAGGCCACAAAAAGTACTGAGTGAGTCAGGGGAAAATGCAGCAGCAGAGATAACAATTTACTTCATTGCCCAACAGCTCTCTGGATGCACAGATGTGTGGATCCTCACTGGTTATCTAGAACATTTTTGGTTGTTGTGTCAATCCGGTACATTTCAAGATTAAATCCTGAGGCTCAAATTGGGTTGATAATCTCATGCAGTCTGTGCCACAGAACCTTCCCAACAGTGCCCTCCAGTGGTGACGCAAATCTGCCCTCAGTAGAAAATAAGTACAACAATTTTACATAAAGAGCCCTGTTAACATCTCCGAATAAACTACCTGGACGGTACTGTTGTGTTGTTACGCAGGTGAACGAAGCTGGCATTTGGAGCACAGCAGCAATGCATAAATAGCAATGTCCAGTTTGGTCGTTTTTGTTGGTGTTGGTTGCGTGAAAAATCTTAAACTGAAGTGAATTGCCTGCTTCTCTGTAATTGGTGATCATGAGATGTTTAACATCCACCTCTGAGAAAGGCAGTTAGGTCTATCGTTTAGCGTCCCATCTGAAGAATAGCATCTCCAATGCGGCAATGTAGTGTCAGCCTTAACATGTGCTTAAACCCTGAAGTGAGATTTAATCCACAAACTCCTGCCTCAGAAGCGAGGGTACTGCTAACTGAGCCAAACTGACAGAGAGAACAGACGAGATTAATGATTTTGAATTGATTAATGAACTTTTAATATGTTCACACGGCTATTTTAACACAAATGTGCTGGGCTGTTTGATAGTGTAAAGCGGGTGCTAGTGAGTCAGCAGCCTGTTATACATCTCTCTCAATTTTTACAGCATTTACTTTAAAGTGGTTTAACCTCTCTCTTAAAACAGCAAAAGATTGTTCAACAAACACTTTAAGCTACTGTCTGCTCGCATTTCCAAGTGTGATCTATGTAGAAAATTTGAATATCATTGCACTTTATGCGCTGGCCATTTTGAAATGTTTGTAATGTTCTTTTTATTGTATTGCAACACCTCAGAGTGCGACATGATCTATTGTCAGGAAGATATAGTCATTTTCATAATGATATTTGGAATTTTTTGTAAAGTATTAGTGGGGTCTGTGTCTATGGGTTTGGGAGAAGTGGGGGGGGTTTTAATTGGATTGCAGACAGCTGCTTTGATGTATCAGATGGGAAACTAGGTTTGAAATGCTAAGTAGGTAAGCATGGGGGATGTTTGGAATGTGAGGTGTAAAGGGAACGTTTGCATTTTTAAATAAACCAGATTAGTTTGAATTCAAAAGAGGGGGCGAAATATTTCACCCAGCCAGGAGGAGTTAAGAAACAGTGTGTTTATTTTTCCCAAAGATTACTGGTAAAATTGGTACGATGATAGATTTTTATTATTAGAGAGGTAAAGTCCAAAGACATAGTGAAACAATGGGAATTTGCATTCAAAGGGAAATTTTGTATAAAGTAGAGAAGGCTGTGTGCAAGGGAAGGCATTCTAAGATCTAACAAGTGTGAAAAGCCTCCAGCCTTTGTGCCCAAACTGCTGTCTGCAAGAACTGAAGTTAAGAAAACGTAAGAAAATTCGGCTGTTCAGGGTATCGTGTTACTTTGCCTGGGTCTCTTATGTGTTTTTACTGTTGCCCTAACGGAGGTGTAACCGGGACTTAGATTAACCAGGGGAGCTAGGAGTTATCATAGTAGTAATTTGTAAACCTATGTATGAGCTTAAAAATATTTTTTTATTAATAAAGGTTTAATTTGGTTTTGTAAGGAACCTCTAAGCCTCGGCAGCCTTCTTCTTTACTGAATTCAAAGCCCACATCTCGAAATAACTACGAATTACAAATAGTTGTGGCAGCTGCTTCAAGTTTCCCTCTGGCATATGGGCAGCTTGGCATTTACCATCTGCCTGCCATAACACCATGTAGAAAATTTGAATATCATTGCACTTTCTGTGATGGCCATTTTGAAATGTTTTGTGATGTTCTTTTAGCTACTTTATGAATAAAGTATATTTATGCAAAAAAAAAATTGAGTGTTTGTTGACACCCGGGCTGCATTTCCTATGACATCGGGGCTCCGACATCAGGACCATACCTGGAACCCCCGTCCAATGTGTGACGTTGGCTGGGCCCTGCAGTTGAGAGGGCCAATCGAAATACCTGAGGCTGTGGGTGGCCGGCACCTCCATAGGAGAGGTAGACGCTACCAATGCATGTAGGAGACTGTGAAGGCACCTCAAAATGGAGGTGGTCTCTGAAGATTTGCATTCATCAGAGCATTTCACAAGTATACCAATATAAGGGGAAAACAACAATTTATACTGTATGAGAAGAGAGTGCTGATTAGTTGGCAAATGAACTCCGATTGGTAGAGGTGTTGCCATGGAGAATGCACCAGCGATGGTGACTGACAGTTAACTGGCATGGTTTGAAATTTAGACCAGGCAGCTTGACCCTGATTGGTCAAGGCATTGCCCTGAGGAATGAGTCAGCGAATGGCTGTCACTTATTTTGTTCAGCTGAAACAGGCACAATGTTCTTTCTGTCTGCAAAGAACAGGGCCCTATGTATTAATATATGGAGTTTCCAGTACACGCCAATACACCAGACTGCAAGCCTGACAGACAATCTTAAATTGGTTATCAGCGTAATTCTTAGCACGCTGAGGATTGTTTAGCAAATGTTGTCCAATCACGGAATCACCAATGTTGGACACTGTGTTTTGAATTTTGAAAGCACAGGCTGGCTGGGTACGGTCTGTAACCCTGCCCTTTGCGAACAGTGGAAGGGACATGCTGTTTGATACAATCCGACAGTCTTTGGGACTTACAGGCTACGTGCCTAGCATCACACTGGCACTGAAATTCATATACCACATTACTCATATGTGTGATTGGCAGAAAGTCATTTCGGCTTGACAGCAGCACCCTGTAAGTGATGAATACCACTCGTGTTACTATTGCATAGTAGCAGCGTGAAACAGTTAGCTTCGCCTGTTGCTCAAATTTTTGAGATACCTTGCCCTTCCAGGGTAATCTGAGGGAGACTGGACACTTTTCAAGGTCGAAAGTGAGGGCCGGAGGCCCACTCACGAGTTTGCGTGATATACAGCACAAAATGATCTGATCAGGGTAGCCATTATCCCGCAGGATGATTTTGACGCACCCTACTTCACTATCAAGCTTCTATCATGAGCAAATGGCTCGGGCCCTAACTACAAGGTTGCCAGTAAGATCAATCTTATAGGTTGTGTAACTGTAAGAATCCAAACACGTGTATTGACCAGAAAAGGTAGGTTTTCAGTTGACTGTGGTAGAGAACCCCTGACAGATTTCTCCATAAGACCATAAGACATAGGAGCAGAAATTAGGCCATTCAGCCCATCGAGTCTGCTCCGCCATTCAATCATGGCTGATAAGTTTCTCAACCCCATTCTCCCGCCTTCTCCCCGTAACCTTTGCTCCCCTTGCCAATCAAGAACCTATCTATCTCGGTCTTAAATACACTCAATGACCTGGCCTCCACAGCCTTCTGTGGCAATGAATTCCATAGATTCACCACTCTCTGGCTAAAGAAGTTTCTCCTCATCTCTGTTCTAAAAGGTCATCCCTTTACTCTCAGGCTGTGCCCTCGGGTCCTAGTCTCTCCTACTAATGGAAACATCTTCCCCACGTCCACTCTATCCAGGCCTTTCAGTATTCTGTAAGTTTCAATCAGATCCCCCCTCATCCTTCTAAACTCCATCGAGTATAGACCCAGAGTCCTCAAATGTTCCTCATACGTTAAGCCTTTCATTCCTGGGATCGTTCTCGTGAACCTCCTCTGGACCCTCTCCAGGGCCAGAACATCCTTCCTGAGATACGGGGCCCAAAATTGCTCACAATATTCTAAATGTGGTCTGACCAGAGCCTTATAAAGCTTCAGCAGCACATCCCTGCTTTTATATTCTAGTCCTCTCGAAATAAATGCCAACATTACATTTGCCTTCCTAACTACCGACTCAACCTGCAAGTTAACCTTAAGAGAATCCTGGACTAGGACTCCCAAGTCCCTTTGCACTCCAGATTTCTGAATTCTCTCCCCATTTAGAAAATAGTCTATGCCTCTATTCTTCCTACCAAAGTGCATGACCTCACATTTCCCCACATTGTATTCAATCTGCCACTTCTTTGCCCATTCTCTTAACTTGTCCAAATCCTTCTGCAGCCTCCCTGCCTCCTCAATGCTACCTGCCCCTCCACCTATCTTTGTATCATCTGCAAACTTAGCCAGGATGCCCTCAGTTCCTTCATCTAGATCATTAATGTATAAAGTGAAAAGTTGTGGTCCCAACACTGACCCCTGCGGAACTCCACTAGTCACCGGCCGCCATCCTGAGAAGGACCCCCTTATCCCCACTCTCTGCCTCCTGCCAGACAGCCAATCTTATATCCATGCTAGTACCTTGCCTCTAACACCATGGGCTCTTATCTTACTGAGCAACCTCCTGTGCGGCACCTTGTCAAAGGCCTTCTGGAGGTCCAAGTAGATAACATCCATTGGCTCTCCTTTGTCTAACCTACTCGTTACCTTCTCAAAGAATTCTAACAGATTTGTCAGGCATGACCTCCCCTTGATGAAACCATGCTGACTTTGCCCTATTTTACCATGCACTTCCAAGTATTCTGAAATCTCATCCTTAATAATGGACTCTAAAATCTTACCAGCGACCAAGGTCAGGCTAATCGGCCTGTAATTTCCCGTCTTTTGCCTCACTCCCTTCTTAAACAGGGGGGTTACATTAGCAATTTTCCAGGCCTCTGGGACCCTCCCTGACTCCAGTGATTCCTGAAAGATCACCACTAACGCCTCCATTATCTCTTCAGCTATCTCCTTCAGAACTCTGAGGTGTAATCCATCTGGCCCAAGTGATTTATCAACCTTTAGACCCTTCAGTTTTCCTAGCACCTTCTCCTTGGTAATGGCCACCATACTCACCTCTGCCCCCCGACTCTCTTGAACTTTGGGAATGTTACTCGTGTCTTCCACCGTGAAGACTGACGCAAAGTACCTATTCAGTTCCTCCGGCATTTCTTTGTTCCCCACTACTACTTCTCCAGCGTCATTTTCCAGCAGCCCAATGTCCACTTTTGCCTCTCTCTTACCCTTTACATATCTAAAAAAACTCTTGCAATCTTCTTTTATATTACTGGCTAGTTTACCCTCATATTTAATCTTCTCCCTCCTTATTTCTTTTTTAGTTGTCCTCTGTTGGTCTTTGTAGGCTTCCCAATCCCCTGGTTTCCCACTGCTCTTCGCCGCATTGTATGCTTTCTCTTTAGCTTTTATGCTGCCCCTGACTTCCCTTGTCAGCCATGGTTGCCTCGTCCTCCCTTTATTATGCTTCTTCTTCCTAGGGATGAATTTTTGCTGTCTCTCCCAAATTACTCCCAGAAACTCCTGCCATTGCTGTTCCACTGTCTTTCCTGCTAGGCTCATCTCCCAGTCAACTCTGGCTAGCTCCTTCCTCATGCCTCTGTAGTTGCCTTTATTCAACTGTATTACCGTTACATCTGATTCCAGCTTTTTCCTCTCAAATTGCAGGGTAAATTCTATCATATTATGGTCACTTCCTCCTAAGGATTCCTTCACCTTAAGCTCCCTTATCAAATCTGCCTCATTACACATCACTAAATCTAGAATAGCCTGTTCCCTAGTGGGCTCCACCACAAGCTGCTCCAAAAAGCCATCTCGTAGACATTCCACAAATTCCTTTTCTTGGGATCCACTACCAACCTGATTTTCCCAGTCTACCTGCATATTGAAATCCCAACTACTCCCAACTCCTCTACTCCCAACTATCCTGCCACAAACTAGCTTCCGCTGAAGACGCTGAATCCTTGAAAGCGCATCTAGCTGATGCACAATGCAGTATGCACAATGCGGGATTCCGAATGACCTGTCTGACTTTCACATGCAGCGCAAAAGTCTTACAGCGTTGCCAGGCCTTAAGACCAACCCAACATACACATCAATAAACCTGACAAAGGGGCGGGAATGGTCATCCTTAACAAGTGTGACCTTATCAACAAAAGTGTACGCCATTCTTAATGATTGGTCCAAATTTGTATCCATTGGACCAGCCGCTCAGCATAACTGGACAGCCTTGCTCGAAAGTAAGCTAAAAAACGCTTGCTGGACTTGTGCAAGAGCGATGAGCTGCCTCGTGAGATATATGACAGGGTTCATCCTCACGGCTCGTGTAAGTATGGGCTGCCTAAGTGTTATGATATGACAGGTGGTATTTGCCAGGCTGACCAAATCCCAAAGGGAAACTTGGCTACACTATCACAACAATCTTGTAATTTGTATTTATTATGGGAAGGCTTGTGCACTGAAGTCAGAAGAAATGAGTCCACTACCACCTTTCGAGATTTTAAAAATTAAATTAAAACATTTATTAACAAAAGAAAATAAAACTTAAACACACAAGGCTACAGTTGCATAGTTACAATTAGTTTTATAACAGTTCTCACCAGATTTCCACTTAACTAAACTCCCAACTACACACCCCTTTCGGGCAATACTCCAAATAGATTATTAATCTATAAAACATCCAGCAATATTACCACATGCACCCACTATAGCTGTAAGGGAGATATTTCACAACTTCTTTCTCCCTCTCACTCGACAATGGAATTCCAAAGCTTTTAACAAAACCTTGCTTTCTGGAACAACAAATTTCTCCAGAACGGTTAGAGGTTTTTTCCCACAGGTCTGTTTCACACAATACATCTTTCCAGGTCTCACCCAGCCACACTCCATACAACTTTCCACCTTTCTTTAAATATATTTTTCACCTTTGATCTGTAAATTCCCATTGTTGCAAGCTTTCTTTGGCAGTTACTTTTCCCAGGATATAAAAATCTTCCATGTTGTCATTAGGGCCAGCACATTTGGGAAAAATAAACTTAATAACTTTGCCTTATTTATCTTGCCAATTGTAAACATCTTATCATGTCTCTTTGAAAATCAAACAACCTCTCAATTTATCTAAAAATGCAAATTCCATTCATACTGTATCTGCTGAGACTTCATCCTAGCTTACCCATCTCCATTTCAAAGGCCTGTTTACACCTGGCACCTTTTGATGATTCGAACCTTGCAGTCTGACTGTCTGCAGTTTAATTAAACAAGACACACACACACAAACACACAACACAGCCCCCACAAGACTGCTTTAAAGTACCCCACAGTGATAGTGGGAAAAGAAAGATCTTTTCTTTTACACCAAGGCACACAAAAGTGATGTCCCTTTACACCCTATCTTATCTATGACTGGTTCTGTACAACATGAATTGGCCAAATGGTTGGGCAAATTATTACAACCAGTTTTGAGCAAGTTTCCCACATACACGTTGAAGGATTCCCTCATGTGTGCGAAGGCCATACAGGACTAGCATATCGATAGCGATGCTGTGTCCATGTGCTCATTTGACTTTGCTAGCCTATTCACCAATGTTCCCCTTAAGGAAGTCATGGATATTTGCGCTGCAGCACCATATCATGACGATCTAGACCCCGTCACCATTGTGTGAATCAGTATTCACTGAACTTATGAACTTGGTGACTCACGCAGTTGAGCTCAGTTTTAATGACGCCATGTATGCCCCAAATAAATGGTGTTGCCATGGGATCCCCTCAAGGTCCAGCTCTTCCAAACATCTTTGTTGGGTTCCATGAGAAATGTGTCTTCGATGGAATGACATCTAACCTCCCACCCCTCGCATGTTTCTGATATTCAGATGGTACGCTCGCTATATGTAAATCCGCAGCGTCAGGTAATAATTTCCTTACATGTCTTGATTGGCTCCGTCCTGCGCTCAAATTCACCTTTGAAATGGAGCAGTCAAATGAACTCCCCTTCCTTGCCGCACTAATTGAGAAATCTTCCAGGGGGGCGTTCTCTACCATGGTTTACTGCAAACCTACCTTCACTGGTCAATTTTCACATTGGGATTCTTATAGTTCCACACGCTATAAGATTGGTCTTATTGGCAACCTTGTAATTAGCGTATGAGCCAGTTGCTCACCATGCAAGTTTGATGCTGAAATAGGGGCATCAAAGGCATCCTGTGGGATAATGGCTACCCTGATCAGATCATTTCGCGCTGTATATCACTCCATCTCATGAACAGGCCTAAGGCTGTCACTTTCAGCCCTGAAAAGTGCCTAGTCTACCTCAGATTACCCTGGAAGGGCAAGGTACCTCAAAAATTTGAGCAACAGGTGAAGCTGGCTCTTTCACGCTGCTACTATGCAGTAGCGACACGAGTGGTATTTGCCACTAACAGAATACTGGCGTCAAGCCCAAATGACATTCTGCCTGTCATACAAGTGAGTAATGTGGTATATGAATTTCAGTGCCAGTGTGATGCTAGGCCCTACATACCAAAGGCTGGCGGATCATATCAAACAGCATGTCCCAGCTGTTTTTCGCAACGGGCAGGGTACAGACCATACCCAACCAGCCCGTGCTTGCAAAACTCAAAACAGTGTCCAATATTAGATGTGATTCTGGGATTGGACAACATTTGCTAAATAATCCTCAGTGTGCTAAGAATTACGCTGACAGCCAATTTAAGATTGTCAGTTGGGCTCACAGTTTGGCGCATTTGTGTGTACTGGAAGCTACATATATTAATACACAGGGCCCTGTTCTTTGCAGGCAGAAAGAACATGTATACACATTGCACCTGTTTCAGCTAAACAAAACAACTGACAGCCATTCGCTGACTCATTCCTCAGGGCAATGCCTTGACCAATCAGGGCAATGCCTTGACCAATCAGGGCAATGCCTTGACCAATCAGGGTCAAGCTGCCTGGTTTAAATTTCAAATAACGCTTGGCAGTTAACTGTCAGTCACTATCACTGGTGGATTCTCCATGGCAATGTCTCTACCAATCCGAGTCTACTTGCTAACCAATCAGCACTCTCTTCCCATATAGTATAAAGTGTTGTTTTCCCCCTATATCGGTACTCTTGTGGTGTATTGATGAGTGCAAGACAAAAAGCTTTGACATATCTCTTTTCAACAATACTCAAGTACTGTTCTACTAGATCGAGATTTGGTTAGCAGACAAAAAGCAGAGAGTAGGAATAAACGGGTTATTCTCAGGATGACAGGCCTTTACCCATGGGGTATGACAAGGATCCATGCTAGGTCCACAGCTGCTCACAATCAATATAAATGATTTGGATGTGGGACTAATTGTAATATTTTCAAATTTGCTGATGACACCAAACTGGGTGGGGACGTAGGTTGTGAGGAGGATGCAAGGAGGCTTCAAGAGGACTTGGACTGGCTAAGTGAAGATCATGGCAGGTGGAATATAATGTGAATAAATGTGACGTCACTTTGGGAGAAAAAAGCAAGAAGGCAGAGTATTTCCTACGTTGGGGTGTGTGTGTGTGTGTGTGTACGCGCGAGCGTTCGTGTTCAAAGTGGCCTGGGTGTCACTAGGTGCAGCAAGCAAATAGGAAGGCAAACGGTATTCATCATGGGGGAATTGAGTACAGAGTAACGATGTCTTGTTGCAGTTATGTAGAATCTTGGTGAGGCCTCACTTGGAGTATTATGCACAGATTTTTTTCCCCTTACCTAAGGAAGGATACACTTGGCGTAGAAGGAGTGCAATGGGGGGTTCATCCCTGGAATGGCGGGATTGTCTTATGAGGAGAGGTTGAGGAGACTGGGTATTTATTCCCTAGAGTTTCCCTAGAGGGGTGACCTCATTGAAACTTACAAAATTCTTACAGTGCTTGACAGGGTGGATGTAGATAAGATGTTACCCCTGACTGGTGAGTCTACAACATAGGGGATAGTCTCAGAATAACGGTTCATTATTAGTGGTTTGTTTACATGTGTCAAGTTAGGGAGAAACTTTCCTACCTGATTGGCTATGCCCGTATCGTTGCGGGGTGGTGGAAAATCTTTTATGTCTTTGGTCTTTTGAGGATCAGCCCTGTTGGCTGCTGCATGAACGATATGTCCCAAGCACTTTATAGTTGTGAAAACTCACACATATTGTTGAGAGTTAGCCATGCTTCTTCCAAGCAGTGCAACACTGCTCTCACTCTTCTATCATTCTCCTGTGTGGTGGACCCATGGATCAGGATGTGGCAGTTGACACCTTCTAATCCCTCCAAAATGGTTGTCATTGTTCTCTGGAGCCAACGTGATGCCAAAGGGTAGGTGATTAAAACAATGCCTCCCAAAGGATGGGATAAATGTAGTCAGTAGTTTGGATTCCTCGCCCAGAGGCAGTTGCCAGAAGCCACTGTTCAAGTCCAACTTTGTAGAACTGGTACTTTTTGCTAGCTTTGCCAGACTCTCATCCACTGATACCATTGGATGGATCTCCCTTTCCACTGCCTTGTTTAGCTGTGTGAGGTCAACACAGATGTGTATCGAGCTGCCCGGTTTTGGCACAGGGACCATGCCTGAACAGCAATTCATGATACTGTTGCCCCTGATGCAGCATGGATTTGATTTCTTGTTTCACCTTCTTTAAGTGTGGGCGTGGAACCTTCCTTGGGGTGGACAAGCACATTGGTGTTGCATCTGGTCTCAGTGTGATGCAATAGACTGTTTTCCGCTTCCCTAGATCTCTAAATAGTTCTGGGAAATCTGCCCTGAATGCTGTTGATTTTTGTGAGCTTCCTCTTTCACCAGCTTTATAGATGAGTTGTAAAGCTGTGCAAGCTTTCCAGTTTAGCAGTGAGCATTCTTGGTTGTGAATCATATATAAGGTTCCTGTGATTTATTTTCCTTTATATTGGAGGTTCGCAGTCAACTGTCCCTTGACTTTCAACTGAATGCCTCCTGAACCATGTAGTCTTATGACTGATGTCTGGAGTATCTCTGGTTTTAACCACTTCCCTGTATCTGACAAAATTGAAACTCCTGCTCCAGTGTCTAGCTTGACGTTTGTTTTATGTCCATTGACCATAATATTTGTATTCCAATGATTTCCATTTGATCCTGTGACTTCCCCCAAGGATTGTACTTCTGGTTCTTTTTCTTCTTCATTCTCTTGAGTGAATTCAGTTTCTTGGGCGGTACATGAATTTGGCAGTTTCTCCTTTAATTGTTTGATTAAAAAGCTGTTTGCTGCGACAAACTGATATAAAATGGCCTTCTCTTCTTGCAGGGATGGTACTCTGTATTTTTGGCCTGGCATTCTTTGTACCCATGCAGCCTTTCCCTGCCACAGCAAGAACGCTGAATAATGGTGGCTACCGCACCCTCCTCTTTTTCTCTGTTTGGGGTTAGGTGCGCTGCAATTTCTTTGTTCTATGACCAGGACTGTATCTGCTTGCTTTCTTAACGAGATTTCTTTATCGCCTCAAACAAAACTTTTGTTTTGCTTTCTCTCTTCTGCTTGCCTTGTTATCTGTACCGCGTTTGATAGGGTCGAGTCTTCCTGCAACTGCAAAAATTCCAAGGGTGTCTCCTCTAAGACTCCCATGTCAATGCAATCTCTACTTAGTTCATCGTTCAGGGCTCCAATCACAATTTTCTGTTAATCGATATAGCTCATTAACAAAGGAATCTACAATCAAAAGGACCTACAAGCAAAAGCTGGTTGGGACTGTAAAGTAACCACTTGCTGGAAAATTCCTGTGTGGATTACACTTGACCAACTAGTCCAGAGAGAACACCTAAAAAATGTGTCAAGGCCTACTTCAGACTGAGACACTTCAAAGAAAGAGATGCAATGCAAAGACTGAACTGTAATCTCCTGTGGTTGTGGAGATAATGGAGGCTGATTACCATCTTAATAGAAACCATCTCCTGTTAAATTATATTCCAGACATTGGACATGATGTGAGTTGGAAGGAAAGCAGTTTCTGGGCAAAAGACATGTTTGTCTTTTTCCCTTCCAGAATACACAAGAAAGAGGGTTAAAAAGCCAACTGCCCTGGTCTCTGTGTGCTCGTTTTGGTGTTCTGCTCTGGTGCTACTGTGTGCTGTGAAGCTCACAGCTGAAGAACATCAACTAGGCATCCCTGCTGTTGCAGGTAAAAACGTTTCTCTCTGATTGTTGGAAGCAGGTCACAAGTCAGCAAAGACACAGTCAAAAAGGAAACAGAACAACTCCTTTCAGCTAACCTGCAGAACCAAGAATCTCCAAACCAACTGCTCAACTGCCCAAAGTCAGCTCTACCGGAATCACCCAACTTAACGGCTGCAACTTTTTACCATCTACTCCTCACGGACAAGCCAAAGACTGATTCGTATAACTTTTATAACTTTTGTTTCACTTCTCGTTTCTAATCTGCGTTTATACATGTTGCGTTTTTATTATTTTCTCTCGCGCTTTAGTAGCTAGTAAACTCGCTCTTCCTCTGCCTCAAGAAAGCCTGGTTAAATTGGCTCCTTCTAAATACATTTGGACTGGGAAAAGGTATCCTCAAGGGAAGGGATCCTTTTTAAATTAACCTTGTTGTGACCAACCGAGGAGGTTGAATAAAGAAAGAGAGTCAGTTCATTCCTCCTCACCAGGGAACATAACAATTTGGAGTACATCTTCCGGGGTCATAACAAATTGGGGGAACCTCGCCCTGGGACTGGTCGTAACTCTAGCCCTCCAGAAGACCTGGGATGATTTCTTATTTTATTCTTTGATGGAGCACTGGCAAGGTGAAGGTGAAAGAAGGGTGGGGATTGGAAACAGAGTTGATCAGGTTTTCCAGTTCCAGGCGAGAGCAGGAAGTGGCACTTATACGGTCATCTCTGTATTGGAAAAAGAGTTGGGGAAGTGGGCCCGAGTAGGACCAGAACAAGGCATGTTCCACATACCCCACAAAAAGATAGACATAACTATGATCCGTGGGGTACCCATTGCAACACCTTTTATTTGGAGGAAGTGGGACAAGTTAAAGGAGAAATTGTCTTATTACTATAACCATTACCACACCCTTTGCCTTTTGCTCCATGACATCTTTATAATATAATCTCTCCCTCTACCTCTACACTACCCCAGACCTTCCCTTTTGTTCTTCCTCAGCCTCCCTCCTTTCAATGGCATAAAACCCATCATATTTCTACCTTCCTTCAGTTGTGAAGAAGAGCCATATTCAACTCAAAATGTCAACTCTGTGTCTCTTACCATAGATGCTGCCAGACCTGCCGGAACTTTCCAGCACATATTGTCTTTATCTCTGGGTTATTAGTCCAGTGACTTTACCACTACGCCACTAACTCTCTTAATTCCACATTAAAGGCTATCACATAAGATCAAATGTGTAAGTATTAAGCATAAACCTTAAATAAGGACAGGAAATTGACTGAATAGTTAAACATAAACCTTTAGGTACTTGTTCAAGGAACTACATCAGGGTTCAGGGATAGCACTGGCCAGGATTTTCTGGCCATGTTGTGGGCGGGACCCGCCAGGGTGAGGTGGCGCCCAGACAGAAGTCCATTGACTTGCGGCGGGACCGGAAGATCCCGGCGGTGATCGGGCGCAGAAAATCCCGCCCACTGAGTGGGGCTCCCCGGGAACAGCTGTTGGGACCACTGCAGTTTCTAATTTATATCAATGGCTTGGATTTAGAAACCCAATATAGACTTGGTCAAACTTGCAGGCAACGCTAAATTAGAGGGAGAATGGGATCAATGGAGGCACTGCCAAAATTGCCAAAATTGTACAATGACAAGATACGTGATTGGGCAGAACGATGGCAAATGAAATTGCATGTAGGCAAGTGTAAAGTACTGCACATTGGAAGGAAAAATAGGAAACTCATATATTCCATGTATGGTATTGAAATTGAGATGGGTGAACTTTAAGGACACTTGGAAGTTTTAGAAGACTTGATACTTAGCTTGTCCAGCCAATGTCGAGCAAGAACCAACAAAGTCAACAGAAATGTTAAACTAGGAAGTCCAAACAAGAAAACACAACAATCAGATGAAGTCACGATCAAACTAGACAGAATCAGACCTTGAGTGCTCAGTTTTGGGCAAGGGACATTCAAATATGCAAGTTAGTGAAAAGAAAAGGCATGAGACTAATTCCTAGTATTAGAGCTCCGAGTAGTGAAAAACATGAGCTTTTTAACTTGAGGTGTTTGACAGGTGATCTTATAGAGTAATGTCAAATAGTAAACAGTACAGAAAAGACAAATCTGGCTAATTACCTTTAGTTAAATCAGCAAAGTAGGTCAAAGGAACGCAAGTTCAAACCTGCAAAAAGCAAATTTAGGATTGATATTAGGGAGTTCTTCTTCACCTAAGGAGATCGGCGTTATGAATAGATTCCCCGGTTCAGTGGTGGAACCATGGAATCATTTAAGAAACAATTGAAGTCTACAATTGCAAAACTTTAGGGTAACTCTGGATGGAGGAGCTAAGGTAGGACAAATTATTTGGAATTATGGGGAACGCAAAAAGTCAATGGAGAATGCATCCCACCAAAACCGGCTGCTCCGCAGCCATCTAACACTCCACGGGGCATTAATTGGCTCATGGCAAGACTTCCACCCCATCTGGAGAAGAGGTCCCACCTTAGAGAGCTTCCAGCTCTGCAGTCCCAGCAGTGCCAGGTTCGAGCAGTTATCACTGGCTAGAGAGGCATGTGTTGGCATGGAGGTTATGAGGGACCACTGGGGTAGGTGGGGAACATGGGTAAGACCTTTTGAAGTTACCTTCATGTCCCTCATGCCCTCCAAACTAACCCAGGCCCCTCCACCCACACCCAATGGCCCCTCATACCCTCCATGCCAAATCATAACACTTCCAAGCCCATTCATGCACTAAACACTCTGTACAAAACCAATGAACCCTACAGTAACAATGGAATGCGTGGACAAGCTTAAAAAACAGACATTCAAGAGGTTCCCGCATCCAAACTCTAAGGGGCCCTGAATCACAAGTCCTTGACAAGCTGGCCCGACTCCATGAAAATTGCAAGGAGATGCTTACCAACGGAGCTGGCTAAGTTAGTAATGTTCGCTGATCACACCCTTCACCCGCACGAGCAAAAATCCCCCAAATCATGAAAACCCAGCCCAAAGAGCGGTGTGAATGTGGAACTCGCTGCCACAGGCAGTGGTTGAAGTGAATTTTTAGATGCATTTACAGGGAAGTTAGACAAGCATATGAGGGAGCAGGATTACAATGCTAGATTTAGATCAGGATAGACAAGAAGGAGCTTAAGTAGAGCATAAGCACCAGCATGGACTGGTTGGGCCAAATGGCCTGTTTCTGTCCCGTATATCCTATGTAATACAATGTAAGGTGAGGCTACCTTGGACATGGACTTCAGATGAGTGACATTGCCCTATGATGATACTGACAGTCAGCGCTCCATCAACCATCAGTATCAGAACATTACTTTCCAGCACCAGGCAGAGCAACACAAACAACCATACATAGAGAGATTAATTCCAAAGGAGAATGGCAATGCATTAGTTGCAGCCAACAGCTAGGTATTAGGAGCTTAAGGACAGACAAGTATGCAGCAAACAGATTAGAGTGAAAATGCAGACTGTCAAATACATTAGACTCTATTCATGGCCTGATAGGCTGAGATAAGTACAATAGGTGAATATTACCAGGCCTGACTAAGGCAGGATTGACCTTACTGTGAATGATTGTGAAAAGGAGCAATAATTGGGCTTGTAGCTAATCACTGAGAATGGTAAATAAATGAGTCCGACTAGATGTGGCAATTACGGACTATACACAGTGAAGAGTGCTGTATTCAGGGTGAAAATATATGTTGAAAGTTAAAAATATTCCTCTGGAATGGTATTCATGTTTTCTCTTGCAGGTACAGTTATTCAGCACAATATAAACACGCAGGCCTACAGCAGAGCAACTAAAGAGGATCAGCTGTGCGGAGAAAGAAGCTGGTGGGTTTTATACTGAGATAGAATCAGTGAGATTGCCGTTACTCACTGTTGCCTCTGATTACAGGGGATCAGTCGTCCTCTTCTTCAAGCTTATCCATCGGGATAAAACGCTGCGTCTTCAGGAATACCCAGGCCAGGTGACAAACCAGTGTGTGGCTCTTTAAAATTCCTACCTTGTCTTTAAAAGCGAAATAAACAGCATAATTCAATCTTCAGCCTTCATTTGAGACTAAAACAGAGACAATTTAACCAGACCAAGTGGTAAGCAGGATCACTAAATTGATTGCTCGTCTTATTTGTTATCCACTCCTCTCCACTCAGTGCATCAAATATATTTTGTTTGCAATGTTTCCCTTCCCCAGGCACCATTCGGCACAGCCTAGCTCCAGCTGACAGCTAACTCCCACCCAGCACCCACTGATAGGCTGGCTCCCTGCAAGCGACCCGTGATTCACTTGTCGATTGGACGATTGTGCTGCCAGTCAGGGGAAATAGCTGGTCCAACCGCAGGAGCAGGTTGTATGTGTGGCAGTGCCAGGGAGAGGCTACAGAAATCTCCATCTGCCAGCACATTCTGGGACTCTGACTTGGGGGGAGTGGGGAGGCTTTGTGAGGGATTACATAGTGTTGTATGTTTGACTGTATTTCAATCTTTACATATGACCCTCCCCTTGCCCGACACACCCACCCCTCCTCCCCCCGCCCCCCCACTCCCACTGCCCCAGTGTTAACAAAATATTAGAATCTGCAGATTTTTTTTTAAATAATAAATTCTGCTCTTTCCTTTTCCTGCTCACTCGATGGGATTGGCTTTGCCTGGTGCACCCTCCACAGGTGCCAGCATCTGCTGGCACCTTGTTCACATGGGCATTCTACAAGCCAGACTAGAGAGGGAATAGCAGACTAATCAACTGGAGAAGGCATCAGAGTCCAACTGGATCCTGTCAACACCTGATACCCACATCTATGACCATCTAGTCAGGGGCAGGGTTGCTGATCCACTGCAAGATTAAGGTGACCATAGACAGGGACAGCGCCCGATTCCCAAGCAAACAACATCCTTGAAAGTTCACCAAACTTGTCCCCAAATACCCTAGCTTTTAATTTCCCACATTGGGATGTGTTTAACACAGAAGTGAGTGAGGTGAAGCACAGAATATGTAGTGTACGTCACTTTGGATGAAGGTGTCTGAGAAATGTCTAAATAATAATCATAATAATCAGCGTGTACGACCTAGAAAAGATGCAAGATATTAGGTTGGTGTAAAGTGAAAACAACGTTGTTAAAAAAGTATAATTCCTACTTTAATGAGCAGTTTCAAAAGGATTTCCCATATTTAGGACCAACTGAAAGAGAACCATCTTTATTTATGCCAGTCAGTATTTTCCATTTCGAGGGAAGGCAGAGCATCCATAAAAGAGCACATAGTTACCACTGAGCATAAAAGCTGCACCTACAACACAAGCTGATTCAAGTTCTGTTACCAATTCTGTTTTGGTTAGTTAAGCCAACACAGGCTAGGTCACGTGGCCACTGGGTACAAAAAGTTTACACTCCTGAGCAGAGTTGAATATTACTTATAAATGATGTGAATGCACTCAAAGTGTGTGATGTCACCTCTGTGGTAATTAAATGCACATTTGTTTTGCATTTGTAGTGAATACAAGCAACTGTTAAAATATAGTTTGCTAAAACGTTTTTGCCTCACTACACTGGCAACCTACGTTTTCCATCCTGACTATACTTTGCTGTGCTCTCACCCTGTGACCCCTGGATTCCATTTAAAAGATGTGGTCCCAGATTCCAACCTGATCTCGACCCCACCACTCCCAGCAGCACTGAGGGTAACTTTAACGCCACCTCAGCAGCTTTGGCTGAGATCGGGTGATTTTTCAAAGGGGCACACAGTAAACACTTTCTCAGAGTCGCAAAGACGATCTTCTAGGTGCAAGTGATGTTCTGCGACAATCTACAAGCCTCAGAAGTGAAACTGTGCTTTCAGAGTTGCCACATTACTATTATGCAACTCCAGCAAATCTCTCTGCTCTTAATGTCTATATATATGAAGAACAATGGCAGATGCAAACAATACAAGTATATTGACTTCAATCTTTCTTGGGTTGCTAAGGTAATTTATACTAGACAGGAGACTGGTATCAACTTATTTTATAAAATAGCCAGCCAAATCATCAATGGGTAACAGTGTGCACGTACGGAACATACGAGTGAAAAATGGGCAATACATTATTGGGGCTGAGTTAGGTTATGCTGACAGGTTGTCTTGTGGCTCAGGAGGTAGCAACCCTGCCCCTAAGCCCGAAGAGTTCAAGACCGATTCCAGGACAAGCCAGGTTGATGGCCAGCCTTCCAAAACGTCTCCCCAAAGGGGAAAGAAGTAAGTGTGAAGGTTTGAAATAAAAAAAACTGACACAGTTAAAAGGTTTGGTGGACTTGACACTCAACAAGCGGAATTTTACACCCCACCCGGGACAGGGGGCAGGGCCGTAAAATGCAGCGAGGCCGCCCAAAAGTCCAACGGCTCCGGCGGGACCGGAAAATCCCGCCAGTGGGAGGGGCCGTAAAATTCCGCCCAATGTCTCCAACCGATGAAGAGCAGTCGTCAGCAAAGTCAGTTGAACGGTAGAGCGCAAGTTAGGGGGGAACTCGTGACCACATCGTTCGGCCCTGTGCTCACACGCACCTCGAGTAACCAGGGTCACGTTCCGGTCTTGGAGGAAGAAGGGAGTCAATCACCAGAGGCAGTTAGAGAGGAATCACAAGGTCAATCACTGATGTTAAAGGTTCGTATCATGAAGTAAAATGAAAGAAACTTGAACCCCTCTGGCTTGAAAGGTGGCATTTAAAAAGTGGTCTTACGGAGGTGTGCAGGATTGTAAAGATATGGTCACTCTGGCAGCTTACTTTAAATTAAAATGATAAGAAGGGGATTTGGTCCAGAAAGGGTAACCAGTAAAAGGCAAAATTAGGACTAAAACCAGAATGTTCTTTATATAAAGGCCGGGATTTTCCGTGTCTGCTGGTATCGGGGGTGTTTGATGGCGTGAGCAGACAATATGGTCATAAGGCCAAAATTGGTTATGATCGTCTGCTCAGCCCATCGATGGAGGGCCATATTCCTCACCATCAGACGTTGGGAACCTCATTGTAATACATCAGTATATCATTATAAGGCCAGCCCGCCGGACTTATTACCCCCAACCCCCGCTGGATCATCTACAGGAAAACATGTCAGCGGGAAAACAACAGCATATATAAGGAGTGCACTTGGCAGGCTGCACTTCACTCTTCACCTACCTTGCTTCGGTCAGCACTCGCAGTCATCAGCGCCAGGCTTCACAGACAGTACCACATCACTTTTAGGGGACTCCACCTACCAGGTCAGCCATATATGGGTGGCTTTTCAATGGCTGCAGGGCTAGGACTGGCTTGGGGAAGGGGCAGCAGTGACCTCAGGCAAGGGAAGAGGCTGCAGGGTGAAGGCTGTACTGGGGAAGGAGGGTATCCAAGGGTGTGTGTGTGTGTGTGTGTGTGCGGGGGCACATTTTGATCTGTGCAAGTGGCCTCAAGATGGTGAGGGCTGAGGAGGCAGTCTTCAGAGGGAGAATAGGTGGTGATGTCCC
Organism: Cetorhinus maximus; assembly: GCF_964194155.1. Lineage (NCBI taxonomy): Eukaryota > Metazoa > Chordata > Chondrichthyes > Lamniformes > Cetorhinidae > Cetorhinus > Cetorhinus maximus. The sequence continues at coordinate 9,670,285 of NC_135884.1, read as the reverse complement.
TTGAGCTGGCAGTGAGTGAGATGCCAGTGAATTTTTTTTTTTTTGTAAAAATATACTTTATTCATAAAATATCTTCAATCACATTCAAAACCATTTCAAAAACAACATTACAAGGGTACAATCCAGGTTAAACTTTTACAAAATGTATCACCAGGTGCATCAGTACAAACAATATTACAATCATTTACAGCCTTTCATTTTGATCTGTACAGCCCGAGGGGCTCTAAACAGTTCCCAGTCTCTCGGTGCGCTGTGGTAGAAAGGTCTTAGACAGCGACCCTTCCCCATTGCGCCTTTGCGGCAGCTGCCCCAAGCTTTAGTGCGTCCCTCAGCACGTAGTCCTGGACTTTGGATTGTGCCAGTCCGCAACAATCGGTCGGGGACAACTCTTTGTGCTGGAAGACCAACAAGTTTCGGGCAGACCAAAGCGCGTCTTTCACCGAGTTGATGATCCTCCAGCTGCAGTCGATGTTTGTCTCGGTGTGTGTCCCTGGGAACAGCCCGTAGAGCACAGAGTCCTGTGTCACAGAACTGCTCGGGATGAACCTCGACAGCAACCACTGCATCTCTCTCCAGACTTTCTTTGCAAAGGCACAATCCACAAGGAGGTGAACAACGGTCTCTTCCCCACCACAGCCACCTCGAGGGCAACGTGCAGAGGGGGTGAGACTCCTGGCGTGTAGGAAGGATCTGACGGGGAGGGCCTTTCTCACCACCAGCCAAGCTACGTCTTGGTGCTTGTTGGAAAGTTCTGGCGATGAGGCATTCTGCCAAATGACTTTGACAGTCTGCTCGGGGAACCATCCCACAGGGTCCACCCTCTCCTTTTCCCTCAGGGCCTCTAGGACGTTACGTGCTGACCACTGCCTGATGGACTTGTGGTCAAAGGTGTTTTTCTGCATAAATTTTTCCACCAGGGACAGGTGGTACGGCACGGTCCAACTACTTGGAGCGTTCCGCGGCAGCGTGGCCAGACCCATCCTTCGCAACACCGGGGACAGGTAGAACCTCAGCACGTAGTGACACTTGGTGTTTGCGTACTGAGGGTCTACGCACCGCTTGATGCAGCCACACACAAAGGTGGCCATCAGTATGAGGGCGATGTTGGGCACGTTTTTTCCCCTTTATCTAGAGGCTTGTACATCGCGTCCCTGCAGACACGATCCATTTTCGACCTCCAGATAAAGCGGAAGATGGCTCGAGTGATCGCCATCGCGCAGGAGTGTGGAATGGGCCAGACCTGCGCCACGTACAGCAACAGCGAGAGTACCTCACACCTGATGACCAGGTTCTTACCCGCAATGGAGAGGGAGCGTCGCTCCCACATGCCCAGTTTCCTTTTCACCATAGCCACTCGCTCCTTCCAGTTTCTAACGCATGCCCCGGTCCCTCCGAACCATATCCCCAGCACCTTCAGGCCGTCAGCCCTGACAGTGAAGGGGACAAAGGATCGGTCAGCCCAGTTCCCAAAGAACATGGCCTCGCTCTTCCCACGATTTACCTTGGCTCCCGAGGCCAGTTCGAACTGGTCGCAGACGTGCATCAGTCTGCGCACCGACAGCGGATCCGAGCAGAAAACGGCGACGTCGTCCATGTACAGGGAGGCTTTTACCTGAGTGCCTCCACTGCCTGGGATCGTCACTCCTCTTATGCCCGGATCCTTCCTGATGGACTCGGCAAAGGGTTCTATGCAGCACACGAAAAGGACAGGCGAGAGAGGACAGCCCTGCCTGACTCCAGATTTGATCGGAAAGCTATCTGTTTCCCACCCATTGATTGAGACTGCGCTACTGATGTTAGTGTAGAGCAGTTGGATCCAATTTCGAATTCCCTCCCCAAAGCCCATTTTGGAGAGCACATCCCCCATGTAGGTGTGCGATATTCTGTCAAAGGCCTTCTCCTGATCCAAGCTGATGAGGCAGGTATCCACACCCCTGTCCTGTACATAGGCAATCGTATCCCTGAGCAGCGCCAGGCTGTCAGAGATCTTCCTGCCTGGCACAGAGCAGGTCTGGTCAGGGTGAATCACCAATTCCAGAGCGGATTTGACCCGGTTGGCGATGACCTTGGACAGAATCTTATAGTCCACATTCAACAGTGAAATGGGTCGCCAATTTCTAATTTCCTCCCTTTCCCCCTTGTGCTTGTAGATGAGGGTGATGATGCCTTTCCTCATGGATTCTGACATGCTGCCGGCCAGGAGCATACTCTCGTACACTTCTAGCAGGTCTGGGCCGATCAAGTCCCACAGAGCCGAATACAACTCCGCCGGCAGGCCGTCGCTTCCGGGGGTTTTACTCTTCTCGAAGGACTCGAGGGCCTTAGTCAGTTCGTCAGGAGTTAGCGGTTTGTCTAGGCTCTCCCGCGTACTGTGGTCTAAGACCTCCGTGATAGAGGACAGGAAGGACTGGGAGGCCGTGCTGTCCGTGGGCTTCACGTCATACAGTCCGGCATAAAAGGATTTGCTGATCCTCAGAATGTCGGACCGTGATGACTTTACTGAGCCGTCTTCTTCCTTCAGGCTGCTGATCACAGAGCGCTCTCTGTGTACCTTTTGGAAGAAGAAACGTGAGCACGTCTCATCCTGCTCCACGGAGCGGACTCTGGAACGGAAGATGATCTTGGAGGCCTCCGAGGCAAAGTGCGAGGCTTGCTGGCCCTTCACCTCTTGGAGCTCCTCCTTGACATCGACCCCCATCGACTGCAGCCGGAGCAGATTCTGCATCTTTTCCTGGAGTCGGGACATTTCCCTCTGTTCCTTTCTAGCTTTCTGGGTGCCTTTGCGGATGAAAAACCTCTTGATGCTTCCCTTGATCACTTCCCACCAGTGTGTCAGGGACTCAAAGAGGGGTTTCACGGTTCTCCAACCTTTGTAATCCCTCTTGAGCTCCTCAATGTTCTCTGGGGTCAGCAGTTGCACATTTAGCTTCCATGCCCCCCTGCCCACCCTCAGGTCTTCCTCCAAGTGGCAGTCCGCCAGTAGGAGGCAGTGGTCAGAGAAGAACACCGGCTTGACCTCGGTGGATCTGACTGTGAATGCACGGGACACAAACAGGAAGTCTATCCTGGAACGAATGGACCCGTCTGGCCGCGACCAGGTGTATCTACGCTGCGCTCCGTCTGCAGGGTTGCTGAAGACGTCGTGCAGCTTGGCATCCTTAACTGTTTCCATCAGGGATCTGGACGTAGCGTCCAATCTGCTTCCGGCCCTGCCGGATCGTCCAGCCGCATCGATGATGCAGTTGAAGTCCCCGCCCAGAATGACCGGCCTGGAGGTCGCCAGCAGCAGTGGGAGCTGCTGAAAAACCTCCAGCCGCTCAGCCCCTTGTGCCGGGCCATACACGTTAATTAACCGGAGTGGAGCGTTCTTGTACATTACGTCTGCTACGAGGAGTCGCCCGCCCACCACCTCCTTGACCTCGGAGACGGTGAAGTTGCCTCCCCGCAGCAGAATACCCAGGCCGGAGGAACGAGAGTCGTTGCCAGTGAATGTGTGATGGGCTTGAGTGTGTGAGTTTAGAGTGATGAGATGGTTGCTATACCCTGGAAGAAACTATCAGGAAGCGTCCTCCTCTTAGGTGTATGGACAAAAATTTGGTTTGTGGCAAAGTGTGCCAGGCACATTTGAGAACTTCATTATACATCTACGTGTCACTAAAAAGCTGCTTGGGGTCCGAACTTCCTGTCCACAAAACTCACTTCATGTTGTGTGATCTCTACATGTCTATATTTAGCATTGTCTGAGATTAAAAAGTATTTTCACAACCTTGGTGTTATATTTGACCCCGAGATGAGCTTCTCACATCATAACTAAGACCGCCTATTTCCATCTCACTAACGTTCCTGCCTCAGCTCAACTGCTGTTGACCCCTATTCTTCCTTGTTACCTCTAGACTTGACTATTCCAATGCACTCCTGGCTGGTCTCCCACATTCTACCCTCCATAAACTTGTGGTCATCCAAAATTCTGCCACCCTAACTCGTGCCAAGTCCCATTCACCTATCACCCTGTGTTTGCTAACATACATTGGCTCCTGAACCAGAAATGCCTTGATTTTAAAATAATCATCCTTGTTTCCAAATCCTTCCATGGCCTCGCCCCTCTCTATCTCTGTAATCTCCTGCAGGCCCACAACCCTTTGCAATATTTGCACTCCTCTCATTCTAGCCTCTTGAGCATCCCCAATTGTAATCCCTCCAAGGCTACCTTTAATTAGCTGCCAAGGCCCAAAGCTTTGGAATTCCCTTCCTAAACCTCACCTCTTCTTGACCTCATTTGCTTCCTTTAAGACGCTCTTTAAAACCCACTTCTTTGGCCAAGCCTTTGGTCATCTAACCTAGTATCTCCTTATGTGGCTTGATGTTACAATTTGTTTTATAACAATGCTGTAAAGTGCCTTGGGACATTTTATTAAGTTTAAAGGCACTATATAAATATAAGCTGCAGTTGACTTTTAGATATGATTAAAATTAAAATGTAGGTTTTAAGAAGTATCTTAAAGGAGGAAAACAGGGTTGAGAGATGGTATTCCAGAGCTTGTGGCCTGGGCAACAGGAGGTGTGGTCACCAATGGTGAAGCAATTAAGATTTGGGATGCTCGACAGGCCAGAATTTGAGGAGCACAGATATCTGAGGTTACAGAGGAGTGGGGCCAAGAAGGGAGTTGTAAACAAGGATAGGAATTTTAAAATCAAGATGTTGCTCAACTGGAAGTCAGGTCAGGGAGCACTGGGGTGACAGGTGAATGGGATTTGGTGCAAGTTAGACACGGGCAGTAGAGTTTTGGATGACCTTAGGTTTATGGATGGTAGAATATGGCAGACCAGGGTGTATTGGAATAGTCAAGTCTAGAGGTAACAAAGGCAGGGATGAGGGTTTCCACTGCAGATGAGCTGAGACAGGGACAAAGTTTGGCAATATTATGTGGGTGGAAATAGGCAATCTTAGTGATGGCATGGATATGAGGTCTGGAATTCATCTCAAGATCAAATATGACACCACGGTTGCAAACAGACTGGCTTAACCTCAGACTGTTGCCAGGGGTGGAGTTGGTAGCTGGAAATGGAGTTTGGACTGTAGGGACTGAAAATGATGGCTTCAGCCTTCCCAATATTTAATTGGAGGTAATTTCTGCTCATCTAGTGCTGGATGTTGGTCGGATAAGCAGCCTGACATAAGAACAATGGAGGAAGCGAGAGAGGTGGTGGCGAGGTAGAGCTGGGTGTCATCAGTGTACATGTGAAAATTAATGCTGTGCATTTGGATGATGTCACTGAGTGGCAGCATGTAGATGAGAAATGGGAGGGGGGGGCGGTGCCAAGGATAGATCCTTGTGAGACTCCAGAGCAGAAGTGGGAAGAGAAGACATTGCAAGTTATTCCTTGGCTATGATTAGATAGATGAGAATGGAACCACGCCTGAAAGCATTCCCCACCCAGTTGGACGACAGTGGAAAGGCATTGGAGGAGGATGGAATGGTCAAATCGTATTAAATAATGCAGACAGGTCAAGAAGGGTGGGGATGGAAAGTTTACCTTTGTCACAGTCTCTTAGGATATCATTTGTGCCTTTGATAAGAGCTGTTTTGGTGCTGTGGCAAGGGTGGATACCTATCTGGAGAGATTCAAACATGGAGTTCCGGGAAAGGTATGAATGGATTTGGGAGGCAACAACATATTCAAGGACTTTAGAGAGGAAAGGGAAATTGAAGATGGGACGGTAGTTTGCAAAGACAGAGGGGTCAAGTGTTGGTCTTTTTTGAGGAGATAACAGCAGATTTAAAGAAGTGAGGAACAACACCTGAAGAGAGAGAACTGTTTACAATATCGGCTGATATGGAGCCAGGAAGGGAAGGCGGGTGGTCAGTAGTTTAGTGGAAATAGGGTCGAGGGAACAGGAGGTAGGCCTCGTGAACGAGATAAGCTGAGAGAGGACATAAGGGGAGATAGGAGACAAAGTAGAGAAAGATGCAAGTTCTGGTCTAGGGCGGGGGGGGGAGAGTTACAGGAAGGTGGGCTAATGGATGGGAGGGACGCGGCAGATCAGTTGATCTCGGTCTTAGCAACAGAGAAGTCCTTGAGATCCTCGCACTTATTGTTGGGGTGAAGGTGAAGGGGACGGGGAGAGGAGATTGAGAAGACGGTTTGTAGGAGAGAGAGAAGAAGCTGGGGGTGGGGTTACCTTTGCATTCCGGGATGATCCAGGAATAGTGAGCAGTTTTAGCAGACGAGACCACGATTCGCTAGTGTTTTAAGGAGTCCAACCAGATTTGGCAGTGGTTGGCTAAAACAGTTATCCACCAAAACCAATCAATTGTGCATCCATCAACTGGATTTAAGGGAGTGAAGGTGAGGGCCATACAGGGGGAATGGCCAATAGTGAGAGAGAGTATTGGTTTTAATGGTTGTTGTTGATGTTACATCCACAACCCTCGAGTCATAGAGTTTTACAGCACAGAAAGAGGCTCTTCGGCCCATCGTATCTGCACCGGTCATCAAGCCCCAATCTATTCTAATCCCATTTTCCAGCACTTGGCCCGTAGCCTTGAATGCTACAATGTTTCAAGTGTTCATCTAAATACTTCTTAAATGTTGTGAGGGTTCCCACCTCTACCACCCTTTCAGGCAGTGAGTTCCAGATACTAGATGAATTTTTTTTTCTCAAATACTCTCTAAACCTCCTGCCCCTTACGTTAAATCTGTGCCCCCTGGTTATTGACACCTCCACTAAGGGGGCAAGCTTCTTCCTATTCTACCCTATTGATGCCCCTCATAATTTTGTACACCTCAATCAGGCCCCCACCCCCCTCAGCCTTCTCGGCTCCAAGGAAAATAATCCCAGCCTATCTAGACTCTCTTCGTAGCTGAAACGCTCCAGCCCAGGCAACGTTCCTGGTGAATCTCTGCTGCACCCTCTCCAGTGCAATTCCATTCTTCAATTTTAGTTTGATTGTACCATTCCCAATTAATCGCAGCATTCTAAAATTTTAAGCTCACTTTTTCAAAAACGGGAGTGTTTATTTATTCTGGCTGGGGCAAGCCTATTAAGTCCAATGAAAGGGCAATCTGCTTACGCATTGCATAAAATGTACAGCACGTCGCCACTGTAGGTCATCGCCCTTTGGGTTCCATCATGGGCGCAGCCACCTTGTCTCATGGCTTTGTACTGTTGTTTTGACGGCTGCATTAAAGTTTGACATTTTCACCTCAACGCTTGGTATTTTGATCCTGTATATTTGCCGATCTGAAAGAAAACACAACCTACTGGCAGCGAGAGGACCCTGATTCAAAGTAAACGGATGAGCTTATTCGGCACTTAAACTCGGGTATTGACCTCCATTTAGTCCACAATATTACAATACTGTAACAGTGGAAACTATGTCGGCCACGCGTTGGGCACCGAAGCAATGGTGCTTAGGAAAGATTGAGACAGTCAATTCATTTGAGCATTGGCGTCAGAACCTAATTTACACTTCGCCTGCTTCCAACTTTGCCCCGTTCCTCATTGATGGCTTCACGTGGGAGATGAGAACCAAGATATAACCCTCCCCGTGGATTCAGGGACACAGCAGATGAAGGGGCATCTCCAGGACTCACTGCCCAACAAAAAGTAAACTTATTGAAGCTGATACTGGGACAGATAGTGAATTACTGCCCCGTTGTATCACACAACTCCATAGTTAAAACATCCACTTCTCTCACTTCAATATGGCAGGCCACCTGCTTACATTATGGTTTTCAGGCCAGAGTGCCTACCCCTTAGACCTGGCTGATTGCAGATTGCAGGCAGACAAGAGACATGAGGATCTACATAATTCCTGATGGCCTTCTTTGAGGATAACCTCTTGCAGAAAGGTGGGTTCAGTCATCACGGCCGCCCTCTTGACAAGAGGAGATGTCCCCCTCACTGGAGAACATAGTGGTTCAACATTGGTTACAACTCAATCACCCTAACCTACCATGTCTAGTGAAGCAGTGGTACAGGCATCAAGCTCAGGTCCCAGACCCTGCATCCGTCAAGCCAGAGATCACTTGGATTCGCTGTGATATGAGATTCACGCATCTACTGATGTCATGACTCTCCACGCTGCCACTTCCTCCCTCCAGGACCACTGGACCGTTTCACCTTCGCCTAACAAGGCTAGACTCCCTAACTCCCCTCTGTCATGCACACAAGTGTCCTGCCCATTGTGTAAGCAAGTGGGACGATAAGATAAATATTTTCTCAGCAAATGTAATTTTCTACCAAATCAAGACGTAAATACATGGCTAAAGTTCACAAGATAGCTGCTATCTTGGACAATGATGATAATGATAGTGTCACGGACGCTCATTTAGATGAAGGGCATGAGGGACCCGTTGATATGTCATTGGAATCAGCTGCACCCCCAGCACAAATCCATCAGTCACCCTATTTAAACACATTCTTTGAGTACCATGCTATTTGGTGACCATTGACAGTACAGCCACTGGCAACAAGACCCATGCTTCCACAGGTATGAGACTCCATGTCCCAGTCAAGAGTTCATTCCAATATGCTCACCAGGCTAATGGTTCAACACTATTACATGTGGTTGATGAAATGCACTTCTCTCTGTCCAGACACCATCACAACTTTGCCTTTGAAGGCCTGGTCATGGAGAACCTTGATGTCGAGGTACTAGCAGGCACTCAGTTCATGGAAACCAATGATGTATCAATTTGACTGGCCAAACACCTAGTGCTGGTTGGTGACTCCACCATCAATGTTTATGGATCTCATCCTTTCTCTGGCCCATGCAGAGTGAGACTAGCCCATGTACTTCACAGTCCCTCAAAGTCAACAACAATCCAGCCAGGGGATTTCATCGAGATGACCCTACCTGATGATCATATCGACTTCACGACATTTTCAGTTAAACCGTCCTCTCTTCCTTCAGCATCAAAGTGTGCCAAGCCACCCAATGCTTGGCCTCCACCATATATTTTTAGTGTTGCTGACAAGATTGACATTGCGAACCTCTCCCTTGAACCTCAGGTCCTGTCTCGCAATGATCATTTTCTCAGATACGACCTGTCTTCACCCCCAGCAACCAAGGTTCTCAGCCCTCTCAGGACAACATGACACAACCACTTACCAAGCAATGCAAGCGTAAGCACCATCAGCTGTTTTCAGAGACTGTTCAATGTGGATCTGGATCACACACCTGCCGCAGCGCACACGTTCCCAGTTCCACACATTCCTTCAGGAGTATGATGATGCCTTTGATCCAGCATTCCCAGGTTACAATGGCAAGGCCAGACCCTTCCAGGCATTTGTCAACGTGGGACCTGCACGACCTCCACAAGGAAAGGGTCGCCTCCCCCAGTATGCCAGAGGCAAATTCGTTGAGTTGCAATGAAAATTTGATTACCTTAAAAGCCTTAGATTCTTTGCTCGGCCTGAAAATGAGGGGTCACTGTGGATTACCTTAACCCATCAGTTCTCGCGAAGAAGTCGAAAGGGATGTTTTGACTTGTCACAGTTCACTGATGTTGGGCACTACAGTAAGCTGCAACCTTCACTCATGCCAGATGTTGACTCAACCTTAAGCAAGATTTCCCAGTGGCAACAGATCTAACCAGCGCCTTTCACCAGATTCCATTGGTGTGATCTTCAATGAAATACTGTGGAGTTGTCACACTGCACAAAGATGTTTGCATATTCACTCAATCCGCCCGGGGGATTGGATCTGAAACTACCCTTGGGGAATTGACACGCCGTGTCTTTGGTGATCTTCAAGTGGAGAGTTTAGGGGATATAGGGGATTTAGAAGTTACCATAGTAGTAATTTGTAGATCTATGTATGTACTTAAAATCATTTCTTCTATTAATAATGGTTTAATTTAGTTTTGTAAGAAATCTATAAGACTCGGTGGTCTTATTTCGAAATGTATACAATTTGCAAAACAGTTGATGCAATTGGTTCAAGTTTCTCTTTGAGGTTTGAGCAGCTCAGCATTTACCATCGGCTGTGCCATAACAATATCTGATCCAGGACCACGGTCTTTATCTCCTACTCCAATCAGCAGCCCCCAGCTCAGGCTCCCGATCCTATCCTACCGGCTTGCAGCATGGCAAGCCAGTCAACAACTAGCCCTGTTCCCTCGATGCCTGCTTTAAGATACTCCGGTTAGAGATGTCTCCCAAAGCATCGAGAAGATTTCATACTTCTGGTTTGATGCTGGTATTCGAGTGCTAAATAAACTCCAGTGATTACAGGGTGGTTCAACCCCGTGAAATCTGTTTGTGCAAGTTTTGGACTGCCTTTTGCAAAGACATTTTTGCTTCTTACGTTTATGCTGTTGCATTCTTTGGCCATGTATGTTCATTTATGAGTGCATGTTGATGCGAGTACACTGTTTTCTTTGTATTTATCTCAGTTGTTTCCTTTTGGGCATCATTTGTTAGCACAAGGTATGTGATATACAGGTGAGAGAGAGGGAAAGGAGGAGGTCACGCCACCATAGGTTATCACTCTCTGGTGACTGGGAGCCAGGGTTCAGTCGTGGGCATGGCCACCTTGTCTCATTGCTTTGTACTGTTGTTTCAGTGGCTGGGTTAAAGTTCGATGTCTTCACCTCAAGTGTTGGTATTGTGATCCCGAGTATGTGCCAATCTGAAAGTAAACACAGTCTCCTGGCGCAGTATCAGGCCATTCAGCTGGTCCATGCTAGTGTTTTAGAGTCTCCTTCCACAACTGTTCATCCCATCCTCATCCTATCAGCTTATCTTTCTATTCTCTCTCACCTGTTTATCTAGCTTCGCTCAAAATGCATCTGTGCTGGTGTTCGTCTCAGCGGCTCACCCGGTACAGGTGGCAGCTCTTTGTAACAAGGCAAACAAAAGGTTGCACTTCAGGAAAGCGCAGTCCAAAACAGAAGTACCTATTGAAGAGAAGAGCAGAGCTTCCGAAGGAGAGTCATTCGGACTGGAAACATCAACTCTAGTTTCTCTCTCCACAGATGCTGCCAGGCCTGCTGAGGTTTTTTTTTTCCAGCACTTTCTGGTTTTTTTATTTTAGAAATACCCATCATTTACCAACAATGACAGAAATGTGGAATGAAACCCTTGGTTTTGAAACATGGGTGAGATCAAAGGTGCCCAATAGGGTGCCCAGGAGAAGCCTCTTTCCCAGACAGTGGTTGAAGTGGGGGGATCTCCAGCAGAGAGAGTGGCTGAGGTGAGGCTGGGGGAATGTGGAGAGGGTGGGACTATCTGGACTGTTCAATCCAGCACAGGCCTGTTGGGCTGAAGGTGCAGCTTCTGTGCTGTAAAGACTATTTAGCAACACTAAGCTAGCAGAGACAAAAAGACTAAAGGTTTAAAAAAGCAGAATTTCGGTCCCAGGCTGCCAACACTGAATTTACCGGGCTTGGGTTTGTCCAGCGGACCCCGCGGCGCGAGTCCCGATTCTCAGCCGGACCAGCTTCAGAGACACACACACACACACACACCAGAGCGAGGGGGCGGGGTCAAAGGGGAGGGGGCGGGGCCAAGGGACAGAGGCGGAGCCCGGGGGACAGGGGACTAAGCCAAGGGAAGAGGGGGCGGGGCCAGAGTGCGGGAGCCGAGCCAACGGAATGGGGAAGAGGACTGCGAGAGGGGGGAGGGGGGGAAAGCGAGAGGGGTGGCGGGGACTGCGGGGGGCGGGGACTGAGAGGGGGCGGGGACTGTGGGAGGGGGCGGGGACTGGGAGGGGGCGGGTGCGAGAGGGGGAGGGGGTTGGGAGGGGGTTGGGAGGGGGCGGGGACTGGGTGAGGGGCGGGTGCGGGAGGGGGCGAGGAATGGGTGAGGGGGTGGGGAATGGGTGGGGGGGGAGGCTGCGAGAGGGGGCGGGGACTGGGAAGGGGGCGGGTGCGGAAGGGGGCGAGGACTGGGAGGGGGGCGGGTGCGTGAGGGGGCGGGGACTGGGAGGGGCGGGTGCGTTAGGGGCGGGGACTGGGTGGGGCGGGTGCGGGTGGGGGCGGGGACTGGTAGAGGGAGCCGGCACGAGGACCGGGGGCGGGGCCCACGCTATTGCGCCGCCATTTTGTTCCACCGACTGACCTGACAGGTGGGATTCCAGAACTTTATTTTCGCGATTTGATTAATCCCTCACTTCCTCTCCTCCTCCACCTCCACCTCCCTCCCTATCCCCGAACTTCACCTCCCCCTCCCTCTGGCAAGGTGCTCACTGATGGCAGGAGATGTGCTTCTCTCCATGCCCGGGCCCCGGGGCCGGCGCATTGGGATTCGGGTTGTGCAGGTGCCGATTGTCCGTCAAACTCAACCGGTAACTGAACAAGAGCAAAAACACCGCGGATATTGGAAACCTGGAATAGGAACTCAAACTGCTGATCATACTCGGGAAGTCAGGCAGCATCTGTGCAGATACCATCCAAAATCCTCTCCATATGTATTAGAGACACCCCCCCCTCACCCAGCCCCACCCCCCCCTTCACCCAGCTCTACCTCCCCCCCTCACGCAGCTCTACCTCCCCCCCTCACCCAGCTCTACCTCCCCCCCTCACCCAGCTCTACCACCCCCACCCAGCTCTACCCCCCCCACCCAGCTCTACCCCCCCCACCCAGCTCTACCCCCCCCTCACCCAGCTCTAACTCCCCCACCCAGCTCTATCTCCCCCTCCTCACCCAGCTCTACCACCCCCACCCAGCTCTACCCCCCCCACCCAGCTCTACCCCCCCCACCCAGCTCTACCCCCCCCTCACCCAGCTCTAACTCCCCCACCCAGCTCTATCTCCCCCTCCTCACCCAGCTCTACCTCCCCACCTCCTCACCCAGCTCTACCTCCCCCCCCCCAACCCAGCTCTACCTCCCCCCTCACCCAGCTCTACCCCCCTCACCCAGCTCTACCTCCCCCCTCACCCAGCTCTACCCCCCCCTCAGCCAGCTCTACCTCCCCCCCTCACCCAGCTCTACCTCAACGCCTCACCCAATTCTACCTCCCCCCCTCAGCCAGCTCTACCTCCCTCCCTCACCCAGCTCTACCCCCCTCACTCAGCTCTACCTCCCCCACCCAGCTCTACCCCCCCCACCCAGCTCTACCCCCCCCACCCAGCTCTACCCCCCCTCAGCCAGCTCTACCTCCCCCCCCTCACCTTGCTCTACCTCCCCCCCCTCACCTTGCTCTACCTCCCCCACTCACCCAGCTCTACCTCCCCCCCTCACCCAGCTCTACCTCCCCCTCCTCACCCAGCTCTACCTCCCCCCCCTAACCCAGCTACCTCCCCCCCTCACCCAGCTCTACCTCGCCCCCCTCACCCAGCTCTACCTCCCCCACTCACCCAGCTCTACCTCCCCCCCTCACCCAGCTCTACCTCCCCCTCCTCACCCAGCTCTACCTCCCCCCCCTAACCCAGCTACCTCCCCCCTCACCCAGCTCTACCTCCGCACCCCCTCACTCAGCTCTACCTCCGCACCCCCTCACCCAGCTCTACCCCCCCTCACCCAGCTCTACCCCCCCTCACCCAGCTCTACCCCCCCCCCACACAGATCTACCTCCACCCCTCACCCAGCTCTACCTCCCCCCCTCACCCAGCTCTACCTCCCCCCCTCACCCAGCTCTACCCCCCTCACCCAGCTCTACCCACCCCTCACCCAGCTCTACCCCCCTCACCCAGCCCTACCCCCCTCACCCAGCCCTACCCCCCTCACCCAGCCCTACCCCCCTCACCCAGCCCTACCCCCCTCACCCAGCCCTACCTCCCCCCCTCACCCAGCTCTACCTCCCCCCCTCACCCAGCTCTACCTCCCCCCCTCACCCAGCTCTACCTCCCCCCCTCACCCAGCTCTACCTCCCCCCCTCACCCAGCTCTACCTCCCCCCCTCACCCAGCTCTACCTCCCCCCCTCACCCAGCTCTACCTCCCCCCCTCACCCAGCTCTACCTCCCCCCCTCACCCAGCTCTACCTCCCCCCCTCACCCAGCTCTACCTCCCCCCCTCACCCAGCTCTACCTCCCCCCCTCACCCAGCTCTACCTCCCCCCCTCACCCAGCTCTACCTCCCCCCCTCACCCAGCTCTACCTCCCCCCCTCACCCAGCTCTACCTCCCCCCCTCACCCAGCTCTACCTCCCCCCCTCACCCAGCTCTACCTCCCCCCCTCACCCAGCTCTACCTCCCCCCCTCACCCAGCTCTACCTCCCCCCCTCACCCAGCTCTACCTCCCCCCCTCACCCAGCTCTACCTCCCCCCCTCACCCAGCTCTACCTCCCCCCCTCACCCAGCTCTACCTCCCCCCCTCACCCAGCTCTACCCCTCTCACCCAGCTCTACCTCCCCCCTTCACCCAGCTCTACCCCTCTCACCCAGCTCTATCTCCCCCCCTCACCCAGCTCTACCTCCCCCCCTCACCCAGCTCTACCTCCCCCCCTCACCCAGCTCTACCTCCCCCCCTCACCCAGCTCTACCTCCCCCCCTCACCCAGCTCTACCTCCCCCCCTCACCCAGCTCTACCTCCCCCCCTCACCCAGCTCTACCTCCCCCCCTCACCCAGCTCTACCTCCCCCCCTCACCCAGCTCTACCTCCCCCCCCACCCAGCTCTACCTCCCCCCCTCACCCAGCTCTACCTCCCCCCCTCACCCAGCTCTACCTCCCCCCCTCACCCAGCTCTACCTCCCCCCCTCACCCAGCTCTACCTCCCCCCCTCACCCAGCTCTACCTCCCCCCCTCACCCAGCTCTACCTCCCCCCCTCACCCAGCTCTACCTCCCCCCCCTCACCCAGCTCTACCTCCCCCCCCTCACCCAGCTCTACCTCCCCCCCTCACCCAGCTCTACCTCCCCCCCTCACCCAGCTCTACCTCCCCCCCTCACCCAGCTCTACCTCCCCCCCTCACCCAGCTCTACCTCCCCCCCTCACCCAGCTCTACCTCCCCCCCTCAGCCAGCTCTACCTCCCCCCCTCACCCAGCTCTACCTCCCCCCCTCACCCAGCTCTACCTCCCCCCTCACCCAGCTCTACCTCCCCCTCACCCAGCTCTACCTCCCCCCCTCACCCAGCTCTACCTCCCCCCCTCACCCAGCTCTACCTCCCCCCCTCACCCAGCTCTACCTCCCCCCCCCTCACCCAGCCCTACCTCCCCCCCTCACCTTGCTCTACCTCCCCCCCCTCACCTTGCTCTACCTCCCCCCCCTCACCTTGCTCTACCTCCCCCCCCTCACCTTGCTCTACCTCCCCCCCCTCACCTTGCTCTAACTCCCCCCCCTCACCTTGCTGTACCTCCCCCCCCTCACCCAGCTCTACCTCCCCCCCCTCACCCAGCTCTACCTCCTCACCCAGCTCTACCTCCCCCCCCAACCCAGCTCTACCTCCCCCCTCACCCAGCTCTACCTCCCCCTCTCACCTTGCTCTACCCCCCCTCACCCAGCTCTACCCCCCCCTCACCCAGCTCTACCCCCCCCTCACCCAGCTCTACCCCCCTCCTCACCCAGCTCTACCCCCCCCTCACCCAGCTCTACCTCCCCCCTCACCCAGCTCTACCTCCCCCCTCACCCAGCTCTACCCCCCCTTCACCCAGCTCTACCCCCCCTTCACCCAGCTCTACCCCCCCTTCACCCAGCTCTACCCCCCCTTCACCCAGCTCTACCTCCCCCCCCTCACCCAGCTCTACCCCTCCCCTCACCCAGCTCTACCCCTCCCCTCACCCAGCTCTACCCCTCCCCTCACCCAGCTCTACCCCTCCCCTCACCCAGCTCTACCCCTCCCCTCACCCAGCTCTACCCCTCCCCTCACCCAGCTCTACCCCCCCCCTCACCCAGCTCTACCTCCCCCCCTCACCCAGCTCTACCCCCCCCTCACCCAGCTCTACCCCCCCTCACCCAGCTCTACCCCCCCTCACCCAGCTCTACCCCCCTCACTCAGCTGTACCTCCCCCCTCACCCAGCTCTACCTCCCCTCCCCCTCACCCAGCTCTACCTCCCCCCTCCTCATCCAGCTCTACCTCCCCCCTCCTCACCCAGCTCTACCTCCCCCCTCCTCACCCAGCTCTACCCCCCTCACCCAGCTCTACCCCCCCTCACCCAGCTCTACCCCCCCTCACCCAGCTCTACCCCCCTCACCCAGCTCTACCCCCCCTCACCCAGCTCTACCCCCCCTCACCCAGCTCTACCCCCCTCACCCAGCTCTACCCCCCTCACCCAGCTCTACCCCCCTCACCCAGCTCTACCCCCCTCACCCAGCTCTACCCCCCTCACCCAGCTCTACCCCCCCTCACCCAGCTCTACCCCCCTCACCCAGCTCTACCCCCCCTCACCCAGCTCTACCCCCCCTCACCCAGCTCTACCCCCCCTCACCCAGCTCTACCCCCCCTCACCCAGCTCTACCCCCCCTCACCCAGCTCTACCCCCCCTCACCCAGCTCTACCCCCCCTCACCCAGCTCTACCCCCCTCACCCAGCTCTACCCCCCCTCACCCAGCTCTACCCCCCTCACCCAGCTCTACCCCCCCTCACCCAGCTCTACCCCCCCTCACCCAGCTCTACCCCCCTCACCCAGCTCTACCCCCCCTCACCCAGCTCTACCCCCCCTCACCCAGCTCTACCCCCCCTCACCCAGCTCTACCCCCCCTCACCCAGCTCTACCCCCCCTCACCCAGCTCTACCCCCCCTCACCCAGCTCTACCCCCCCTCACCCAGCTCTACCCCCCCTCACCCAGCTCTACCCCCCCTCACCCAGCTCTACCCCCCCTCACCCAGCTCTACCCCCCCTCACCCAGCTCTACCCCCCCTCACCCAGCTCTACCCCCCCTCACCCAGCTCTACCCCCCCTCACCCAGCTCTACCCCCCCTCACCCAGCTCTACCCCCCCTCACCCAGCTCTACCCCCCCTCACCCAGCTCTACCCCCCCTCACCCAGCTCTACCCCCCTCACCCAGCTCTACCCCCCCTCACCCAGCTCTACCCCCCCTCACCCAGCTCTACCCCCCTCACCCAGCTCTACCCCCCCTCACCCAGCTCTACCCCCCCTACCCAGCTCTACCCCCCCTCACCCAGCTCTACCCCCCCTCACCCAGCTCTACCCCCCCTCACCCAGCTCTACCCCCCCTCACCCAGCTCTACCCCCCCTCACCCAGCTCTACCCCCCCTCACCCAGCTCTACCCCCCCTCACCCAGCTCTACCCCCCCTCACCCAGCTCTACCCCCCCTCACCCAGCTCTACCCCCCCTCACCCAGCTCTACCCCCCCTCACCCAGCTCTACCCCCCCTCACCCAGCTCTACCCCCCCTCACCCAGCTCTACCCCCCCTCACCCAGCTCTACCCCCCCTCACCCAGCTCTACCCCCCCTCACCCAGCTCTACCCCCCCTCACCCAGCTCTACCCCCCCTCACCCAGCTCTACCCCCCCTCACCCAGCTCTACCCCCCCTCACCCAGCTCTACCCCCCCTCACCCAGCTCTACCCCCCCTCACCCAGCTCTACCCCCCCTCACCCAGCTCTACCCCCCCTCACCCAGCTCTACCCCCCCTCACCCAGCTCTACCCCCCCTCACCCAGCTCTACCCCCCCTCACCCAGCTCTACCCCCCCTCACCCAGCTCTACCCCCCCTCACCCAGCTCTACCCCCCCTCACCCAGCTCTACCCCCCCTCACCCAGCTCTACCCCCCCTCACCCAGCTCTACCCCCCCTCACCCAGCTCTACCCCCCCTCACCCAGCTCTACCCCCCCTCACCCAGCTCTACCCCCCCTCACCCAGCTCTACCCCCCCTCACCCAGCTCTACCCCCCCTCACCCAGCTCTACCCCCCCTCACCCAGCTCTACCCCCCCTCACCCAGCTCTACCCCCCCTCACCCAGCTCTACCCCCCCTCACCCAGCTCTACCCCCCCTCACCCAGCTCTACCCCCCCTCACCCAGCTCTACCCCCCCTCACCCAGCTCTACCCCCCCTCACCCAGCTCTACCCCCCCTCACCCAGCTCTACCCCCCCTCACCCAGCTCTACCCCCCCTCACCCAGCTCTACCCCCCCTCACCCAGCTCTACCCCCCCTCACCCAGCTCTACCCCCCCTCACCCAGCTCTACCCCCCCTCACCCAGCTCTACCCCCCCTCACCCAGCTCTACCCCCCCTCACCCAGCTCTACCCCCCCCTCACCCAGCTCTACCCCCCCTCACCCAGCTCTACCCCCCTCACCCAGCTCTACCCCCCTCACCCAGCTCTACCCCCCTCACCCAGCTCTACCCCCCTCACCCAGCTCTACCCCCCCTCACCCAGCTCTACCCCCCTCACCCAGCTCTACCCCCCCTCACCCAGCTCTACCCCCCCTCACCCAGCTCTACCCCCCCTCACCCAGCTCTACCCCCCCTCACCCAGCTCTACCCCCCCTCACCCAGCTCTACCCCCCTCACCCAGCTCTACCCCCCCTCACCCAGCTCTACCCCCCCTCACCCAGCTCTACCCCCCCTCACCCAGCTCTACCCCCCCTCACCCAGCTCTACCCCCCCTCACCCAGCTCTACCCCCCCTCACCCAGCTCTACCCCCCCTCACCCAGCTCTACCCCCCCTCACCCAGCTCTACCCCCCCTCACCCAGCTCTACCCCCCCTCACCCAGCTCTACCCCCCCTCACCCAGCTCTACCTCCCCACCCCCTCACCCAGTTCTACCTCCCCACCCCATCACTCAGCTCTACCTCCCCACCCTCTCACTCAGCTCCAGCTCTACCTCCCCACTCAGCTCTACCTCCCCACCCCCTCACTCAGCTCTACCTCCCCACCACCTCACTCAGCCCTTCCCACCACCTCACTCAGCCCTTCCCACCCCCTCACTCAGCTCTACCTCCCCACCATCTCACTCTGCTCTACCTCCCCACCACCTCACTCAGCCCTTCCCGCCACCTCACTCAGATCTACCTCCCCACCACCTCACTCAGCCCTTCCTCCCCACCACCTCACTCAGCCCTTCCTCCCCACCACCTCACTCAGCTCTACCTCCCCACCACCTCACCCAGCTCTACCTCCTCACCATCTCACTCAGCTCTACCTCCCCACCACCTCACTCAGCCCTCCCCACCACCTCACTCAGCCCTCCCCACCACCTCACCCAGCTTTACCTCCTCACCACCTCACTCAGCTCTACCTCCCCACCACCTCACTCAGCCCTTCCCACCACGTCACTCAGCCCTTCCACTGACTATGATTTGTCACACTGCTTGTCTGACATCCAGTACTGGATATTCAGAAACATCCTCAAATTAAATATTGGAAAGACCAAAGCTTTGACTTTAGTCCTCACCACAAACTTCATTCCCTAGCCATTAACTCTATCTTTCTCCTTGGAAACTGTATGAAGCTGAACCAAATTCTTCTCAACTCTGCTG
Organism: Cetorhinus maximus; assembly: GCF_964194155.1. Lineage (NCBI taxonomy): Eukaryota > Metazoa > Chordata > Chondrichthyes > Lamniformes > Cetorhinidae > Cetorhinus > Cetorhinus maximus. Next base: position 9,650,955 of record NC_135884.1, on the reverse strand, counting down.
TAGTATTTGACCCAGAGATTCTCCATAAGCAAGACCACTTAGTTCCACATCTGTTAACATTGCCTGATTCTGCCCTCCCTCAGCTCCTCAGCTGCTGAAGCCCTCATCTAGTGCTCTTCTGGCCAGCTTCCATAAGCTTGAGGTCATCCAAAACTCCGCTGCCAATGTCCTAACTCGTACCAAGTCCCGCTTGCCCATCACAGCGGACTAACATTGGCTCCAGGTCTAGCAGCACCTCAGTTTTCAAATTCTCACCCTTGTGTGAAAATTCTCCATGGCCTCAATGTTCCCTATCTCTAGCCTTTACCAGCCTGCAACGCTCCAAGATTTCTGCATTCCTCTAGTTCTAGCCTCTTGCCCATCCCTGATTTTAATCCCTCCGTCATTAGCAGCTCTGCCTTTATTTGCTTGGGCCCTAAACTCTGGAACTCCATCCCTAAACCTTGCTGCCTGTCTAACTCTTTCCTCCTTTAAGACACTCCTTAAAACCTATCTCTTTGACCAAGCTTTTGGTCATCTACCTTGATATCTCTTTCTTTGGCTTAGTGTCAAATTTTGTTTGATAACTCTCCTGTGTTAGGACATTTTACTGTGCCATATAAAGTTGCTATATAAGTGTACATTGTTGTTGTGGTTATTTTTGAGACAGAGAAACAGTTAACAGTAAGGCTATCGACTTTAAACATTAGCTCAGTTTCTCTTTCCACAGATGTTGCATGCCATGCTGAGTGTCCCTGCATTTTTTACCACATTTTGTCAGCATTTTACAAGCTTTTCCTCACTGGCACTAGAGGTTGTCGGTATGACTTGTGCAGATCACTAAAGCTGGGATGAGAGCCTTCAAAAACCAAATTTAATCTAATCCTGCCACTCAACCTATTAGCTGTTACTTTCTCTTGAGACAAGCAGTAAAATTATAAAATGAGCTGATGGTTTCTTGGAGTCTCAGGTGTATCTGTGTTTATTTAATGTTCAGCCCAATGTAAACTTCTGAGATCTTTTTATTTTTCACATAAGAACTTTCTGGGCCATGTCTGGCTTCTGTCTTATTATCTTCACCACTGGAGATGGGTACACAGATATGATATGGCCCAAGGAAGAACTGATTGGTTTTTGGAAAAGTTGCAGATCCAGATCCCTGATTTTTTTCAAAGGATCTGTTAACATTGGGAGATCGGGTGAATTAACTTTTTTATTGAATGTTGTCAGTTGTTTTGGAATTTTGTGGATTGTCTCAGCTGCTGTGGGTGCAATTTGTGACAACTGTCAAAATGTGAGCAGAGTTTTCAGAGCAGATTGTTAGATGTGGATTGGCCTGAAGCCGCCTCATTGAGATGGAAGCTCATAATAAAAAGATTTCTTTGTTCAGCTTTGTAGTTACAGAGCATCAAGCAGGCAGGGAAAAGCTTCAAGGAAGACCTCTATAATTGTAGTCAAGTTGAGTTAACACAGCATGATGGAGTTATGATCTCTATTGAGTGCCCTGTTCACTTGTCTGAAAGTCTGTTTTCTTTAATGCTATATGCAGCTACTTTATTTTTGAGATAACATGGATCTCCCTGTGTGTGAATGCATTAAATGGCTTTATTTGACAATTCAGGATAGATTTTCAACTTACCTCCTGCCATTTTGGATTGATTGGATGACACAGAAACCATCTAAAGTCAGTAGCAGTGAAAATTCCTAACCCCTTCATCTTTTAGTGAAAACTGATTTCAGATGTCAGGAGAGCCACATCATCTGTGCCTACTGACATTAGCAACATGAGTTGATATAATCTGGAATCAGCGAGAGCACACAACAGAATATACTGGGATAACAAGTATTAGGTGAGATTCCTATGTGGAGCTGACAAATTATGAAGGAAGCCCGATGTTGTCACCCCAAAGCTATGCACATAAAATGAGAATAGCCAGATCATTAAGACCTTTGATTATATTAACTGCACAACAAGGTGTCTGACATGTTGACCGTAGACTTTGTTGGAAAACATTGGGAGCCATTTGGGGGTAAGGGTGGTGGGGAGCTTTGCTCAGCAACAGACAGGAGAGTTACAACAACAACTTTAATTTATATGGTGCTTTAGACATGGGAAAGCATCCAAAAGCACTTCACAGGAGCGTTATCAAACAAAGTTTGACGCTGAGCCACGTAACGAGATATTAGAACAGGTGGTGAAAAAAGTAGCTTTGAAGGAGCATTTCAAAGGAGGAGAGAGGTAGAGAGACACAGGGAGGGAATTACAGAACCAGGGGCCCCGGTAACTGTAGGCATGGAGCAATAAAATCAGGAATGCACAAGAGGTTAGAATTGGAAAAGTGTAGAGATCTCAGAGGGTATTAGGGCCAGAGGGAGTTGGAAGGGTCGAGGCCATAGAGGGATTTGAACACGAGGATGAGAGTTTTAAAATTGAGGAATTGTGGGCCCGAGAATTAATGTAGTTTAGTGAGCACAGGGTGTGAATTAGGATACAGGCAGCTGAGTTTTTGGATCAGTTCGGGCTTATGGCTGCTGGAAGATGGGGAGTTGGCCCAGGAGTCCAATGCTGAAGCACTTGTTATTATCTTCAACCAGAATTGCCTAGTAGATGGTCCATTTCAGCCTCCTGAGGCCTCCAGCATCACAGATGACGGTCTTCAGCCAATTTGATGCACTCCACTGATGCATTGAATACTGTGGGCCCTGACAACATTTCAGCAAGAGTACTGAAGACTTATGCTCCAGAATTAGCCATGTCCCTAGCAAAGCTGTTCTAGTGCAGCTCCAACACTGGCATCTACCTGGCAATGCAGGAAATTGCCCAGGTATGTCCTGTCCACAAAAAGCAGGACAAATCCAACCAGGCCAATTACCACCCCATCTATCTACTCTCGATCATCAGCAAAGTGATGGAAGAGGTCATCAGGCGGCACAGCAATAACCTGCTCAATGACACTCAGTTTGGGTTCCTCCAGGGCCACTCAGCTCCTGCCCTCTTGTTGCAAACGTGGACAAAAGTGCTGAACTCAAGAGGTGAGGTGAGAGTCACTACCTTGACATCAAGGCAGCATTTCACTGAGTGTGGCATCAAGGAGCCCTAACAAGACTGGAGTTAATGGGAATCAGGGGGAAATCTCTCTACTGGTTGGAGTCATACCTATCACAAAGGAAGATGGTTGTGGTTGTTGGAGGTCAGTCATCTCAGTTCCAGGACATCATTGCAGGAGTTCCTCAGGGTAGTGTCCTAGGCCCAACCATCTTCAGCTGCTTCATCAAAGACCTTCCTTCCATCATAAGGTCAGAAGTTGGGATGTTCGCTGATGATTGCGCAATGTTCAGCACCATTTGCAACAGCTCAGATGCAGCAAGACCTGGACAATATCCAGGCTTGGGCTGATAAGTGGCAAGTAACATTACGCCACACATGTGTTAGGCAATGACCACCTCCAACAAGAGAGAATATAACAATCTCCCCTTGACGTTCAATGGCATTACCATCACTGAATCCCCCACTATCAACATCCTGGGGGTTACCATTACCCAGAAACTGAACTGAATCAATCACAAAAATATCTTGGCTACAAGAGCAGGTCAGACACTGGGAATTCTGCAACAAGTAACTCTCTCCTAACTGCCCAAAGCCTGTCCACAATCTACAAGGCACAAGTCAGGAGTGTGATAGAATACTCCCCACTTACCTGGATGAGTGCAGCTCCAACAACACTCATGAAGCTTTACACTATCCAGGACAAAGCAGCCCACTTAATTGGCACCCCATCCACCACCTTCAACATTCCTTCCACCACCGATGCACAGTGGCAGCAGTGTGTACCATCTATAAGATGCACCGCAGTAACTCACCAAGGCTCCATAGACAGCAGCTTCCAAACCTATAATTTCTACCACCTAGAAGGGCAAGGCAGCACATTCATGGGAACACCACCACCTGCAAGTTCTCATCCAAGCCATTCACCATCCTGACTTGGAAATATATCACCATTCCTTCACTGTCACTGGGTCAAAATCCTGGAACTCCCTTGCTAATAGCACTGTGGGTGTACCCACACCACATGGACTGCAGCAGTTCAAGAAGGAGGCTCACCAGCGCCTCCTTGAGAGCAGTTAAGGATGGGCAATAAATGCTGGCCTTGCCAGCGAAGCTCACACCCCGTGAAAGAATGTAAAAAAAAAGAGCATTGGAATCCTCCAAGCCTAGAGCTAACAAAGACATGGACGAGGATTTTAGCAGCAGGTGGGGATGGGCGGTGCAATGAAGGGCGTTTCACACAGCCTGCTCTTGTACACGTCCCAGCATCTAATCATAAAATGGCACTGGCCAAGACCAGGAGTAGGTAACCTGGCCACCTGGCTGGGGGATTGTGTGTAGCATTAGGAGACTTAAAAAAGAGCAAAGAACGGTGATGCTAATTTAAAGAAAAACAAGTTCCAGAATGTTAAGTTGTGGTAAACCAGTGAGTATTGTACTGTGAAGCATTGTAAAGCCACTATAAGCTGTGCTCTACTATGTAAGTGAGTGGCTCACTATCCCATTCTAATGTATATCTGAGGCATTAGTTAAATCACTTTTCTTCTAGTGTATTACAGGATCGGGAAGCAGCAATTATACAAGATCCTGTAGTTTGGGTACTTGTGATGCACAAGGAAATTTGAACTACAATGATTTTTTTAAAACAATATAGAGTTTGTTTAAATTGTCTGATATTATTTCTGTTTTCACAGATATCCCAACACTTGAATTGGTCTGGTTGACTGCAATGCTTAAACGGGATATTATTATTAGAGCTCCGTCTACAGTGACTATGGACTGAAATTGTGGATTTTAGGAGCACAGCAGATCAAACCCACAATACAAACCATTGATACGAGCACCTGACGCAAGGCGAGGTTCTCCCAGCAGCAGCACATTTAATGATTCAAGAAAGATTAGTTTCGTGAAGACACCTGTTAAAGTACGCCAGGGCAGTGGGAGAGTAGGAAGGAACGTGGAGCAGACGAGATGCGGTGGAAGGTTTTCTCAGGACGCTGCGTGTGCTTAGCCTCATGTTTCAGAGCACAGTCACATTGCCACAGCAGAAGTGAACACACTACATTTCGTGGGGCTGCCTCTTTAACTGCTCCCTCCAGGAATCTTGGCCAATTTATGCATGAGACTATGACGGGAGCTAACTGTGTGACCCACTGGCAAAGGATATTTGAACAGAAGGGAATATCAGAGCCACAGCATTCAAGTGAATATATAATATCCCATGTGCTTGGAGGAAAAACTGTTAAGTATCATGAAATTCAGCTCTAGGTTAGGCAGCTTATAGAAGCTTGTGCCTATTGAAGTGCTTTTAAGTGTGATGTAATTAGCTACTTGCCTTAAAGGGAATAAAAACCTTGTGTATGTTATATGACAAATGTTGAGGGGATTGAAGGATATAAAAAGAATGTAAAGATGACCCATAAAGAGGTGCTCAAAATTGTGAGGGACTTTTAGGATCAGTAGTAGGCCATTCAGCCCCTCAAGCCTGTTCCACTGTTCAATTAGATCATGAGGAATAGGGGCAAGAGTAGATCATGAGGAATAGGGGCAAGAGTAGACCATTCGGCCCATCGAGCCTGCTCCGTCATTCAGTGACATCATGGCTGATCTGATTGTGGCCTTTACTCCACTTTCCCGTCTGCCCCCCATAACCCTTGACTCCCTTATCGATCAAAAACCTGTCCAACTCAACCTTGAGTATATTCAATGACCCAGACCCCGCTGCTTTCTGGGGTAGAGAATTCCAAAGACCAGCGACCCCTGAGAGAAGACATTTCTCCCCATCTTAGTTTTAAATGGGTAACCCTTTATTTTAAACAGTGCCCGCCCCCAGTTCTAGATTCTCCCACAAGGGGAAACATCCTCTCAGCATCTACCCTGTCGTCCCCCCTCAGAATCCCCTAGATATGTGAAGCTCCCAACAACCTCCAGTGTCACATTGTCAGTGCTGATAAATGGCAACATTCTGGATCACGACATCTTTCTTCCTGATGCTGATGGCCAAATCAAACCTTTTACAGGCGTGAGAGTCTATCCATTTGCCACTGCAGTTGTTCCTCAGTGTGGAATGTTAGCGCAGCATTGTCAGTGTAGAGCAACTCTCTGATGAGAACTTGGTGCACCTTTGTCTTTGATCCCAGGCCCACAGTAACTATTCTTGACACCAGTCAAGCTGGGTTTGTCACTGGTAACTGCTGCCTCCCATGTTGCCTTATTGCTCCGCAGTGAAACTGGAGTGCCCTCTGCAGGGTGCAATTTATGGAGACCCTAGGCTACCCAAGCATCAGCATTGCATCTGTCTGCTTCCAATTCCCACCCCAGTGTCCCAGCAGTGGCTTTTTATGAGTACAGTAAAATCTTTATAATGCAGCATTCACAGTTAACAGAGAGTTCCATTTACCAATTACTTGTAGCATGAACTTAAATGCAAGTACTTGGGAAGTAAAGAACAGCATTCTTTTTACTTCTAATCTTCAACAGTACATAAGACATAAATTAAAGTATAAAATAATATGGTGTACAGATATAGGTTCCAAATAACTTTGTAATTGCTTCTGTTTGGTAAAATTACGGTTTACATTAGAGGAACATTAGAAATTCTGATTAGTAAAGAATTCTGGTTGGTACAGTGCCGGATAACACAAAGTTTACTGTACTCTAGGTACCAAATTAAACAAAGCCCTTCATCTGTGTATTTTAACAATATAATTAACACAACAATAACACCATTGCTCCATCCCCAAAGCTCTGCAAGCTTATTTCTCTCAAGTGCCCATCTAATTTCCTTTTGAAATAATTGATCACTCCTCTCCCACCACCCTCGCAGACAGTGAGTCCTGGGTATATTGTGCTGCTTTCAAAAGGGAGCTGGATAAACACATGAAGGAGAAAACATTTGTTGAGCTATGGGAAAAGGACAGGGAAGCAAAACTAATTGGATAGCCTCTTCAAAGAGCCAGTATAAACACAATGAGCTGAATAGCTTCCTTCTGTTCTGTGTTATTCTTTGATTCTGTAAATATATTTCCACAATATTGAAATGAATTCACTCAGCGCTATTTCTTTCCATTGTGTATCAATGTGGTGAATGAGCACAGCGAGAACAGTGGGGTTCATCTTTATTCAGCAATCATGTTCACTTTTTAATGATTGTTTTTTCCTCTGCTTTTTGCAGGTTCACAGTCTTGCAGAGGAGGTCCTATCTCGTCCACTTACTACAGAGCAGAGGCAGATGATCTGGAATTTGTGTTCTAAGCGCCTTCAACAGTATGATACTTTAAAAATATTTTTACAGTTCCTTTATCCTTGTCATTTTTTTTTTAGAAGTAATTCGTTTTTTGCTGTCTTTAAGCTCAAACACGCTACTCTAAAACCTGATGTTACTGGCAAGATAGCTGGCACCAAGCCTCATCTAATGTCACTTCATATCCAGTGACTGACCAGTACCCGGGTAACCTGTTAGGATTCACCGAGCAGGTTTTACTTCCTTCACTGTGTGGAAGCTTCATCACATCTTCGAAGGATAATTCTGGTGAAATCAGGGTGTGCACATGTGAAATGGAGACAGCTGAACTCTGTTTTAGTGCAGGGCATTGATACACCAGAGGTGCAGTGTTACACTTCTGGTCAAACACAGGCCACTGTGGAGATTCCTTGTGTTTATAGTGAAACAATATTTTAGCAACTTTCTAAATGGTTTATTTTGCAGCATGTTCTCTTTTCTTTCCTAGCATGCCTGTGCAGTATGTGATCGAGGAGTGGGACTTCCGTGATCTGACCCTGAAACTAAAGCCACCAGTCTTTATTCCTAGACCAGAAACAGAGGTAAGCAAATACATTCAATCACAAAATCACCTTGTGGGATTGCATGATGGTGTGTTTGTATTCCACTTCATTGAGGCATCCTGCATTTCTACATCGATAAATAAATCGAGTAGAGGATCAAAGCATTCATTGTAGAACGACACTCAGGATGAAAATGTTGCCGTTGGTCTCGCTTTGTTCTCACTTTCACTGCTCTGCCGCCACACTTTTATCCCCTTGCTGTTCTTGCTCGGTTTCCTTGGGCCTCTGGCCCTGATGCTATGGGCAGGATTTTCTGGCCATAGTAGGGAACAGAGAAAGACAGGGCCTGAAAATACTGGTGCTGGTAGTTGCTTAGGCTCTTTAAAAGTCTGGTTAAATCCAACTAAAGGAATCCAAATTTCCAGTTGGCCTCCAATTTTCCACTCTTTTGGGGGCTGGTTTAGGTGCAGTGGTGGGGGCAGTGCTCCAGGTGGGCCTAAAAGCCCTCTCTTCCTGCCTGGGTGCGAGAGCAGCCAGATCTTTCCTGTATAAGAGCTCAGCTCCTCCCTGCCTGCACAGAGCTGACCTAGCTGTAAGAACCATTTTTAAAGTTTTAAAAATGTTGGTGAGAAGGTACCTCCATGTTGAAGCATCTTCTCTGTTACCCACCTGTTATCATAGCCTGCTCCTCCCCTCAAGCTGGAAGCCCTTGCCCTCTTCCTTCAAAAGGCTACCACTGTTAATTGGACAGAAAATCTGTCTCCATGCTAATTAAGGGGATGCCCCCTTGAAAATCCCAGCGAGTGACTGTTTCCTCCCGGAGGCAGCTCCCGCACCCAATAAAAGTCCCGACTCTCGTTTTCCATTCCTGGAGAGAATATTAGGTCTTGCTAATTTTTTTAAATATGAAGAATATTCCCCTGGCCCCTGTGACTTTGTCCCACTCTTGCAGCCCAGCATCTTCTGAGCTTCCTTAAGGCTTTGCTTTGCCTGTCGTATTACCTCCCAACCTGCATTAAACTGTGGCTCCACTTGGTGCTGACCACTGGTTCTGTTAAACTGGACAATACTTGAGTCCTCGCTTGCAGCACCATTGGAGATCTGCTAGTGGATAGTCAGACTTTTCAGTTATGTCAGGAATGTCACAGTTTATGTTGGATTACTTCCAGGCTGGAGTGTGTTACAAGACAGCTCAAGTGACATTATAAACTGGGCCAGTGAAGCTTGAGCCATTTAACAGTGTTATCTGAATCTTGAGAGAAGGTTCATCCTTGAAATACACTCCAACCTTTCCTATTTATTATCTGTACAGGTCGAGTTCAGGGAAGCTGTTTTCTAGTGATAGGTATGTTTTTTCCTGGCAATGTTGAAGCAAATACCAACCAGCAGCAGAACCCAGCTATTTAAAGAAATGAATAAACTGCATCAAAGTGGACAGTGTACCTCAATTGATCTACCAGATGATTGGACTGCAAGGTTGGAAAGAAGAACTTGCATTTATATCATCATTCAAACCCTCAGGGCATTCCATCCAATGAAACATTTTTTTGAAGTGTAGTCATTATTGTAGGAAATGCAGCCGCAAATTTGATTGAGGAGTAAACATTAGCTGGGGCACTGGGGAGAACTACCCCTGCTCTTCTTGGAATAGCGCCCTTTTTATGTCCACCTGAGAGGGAAGACCGGGCCATGGTTTGACGCCTCATCTGAAAGATGGCACCTCCGACAGTGCAGCACTCCCTCAGTACTGCAGTGGAGTGTCTGCCTGGATTTTGTGCTCAAGTTTCTTAGCTTAGAGAGATGTATCCCATGTCACACTTGGAATCTCCCATACTTGCAATACACCATTATTGAATACAGCATAATAAAATCACTTTGCAAGAAGAGTCCTGAAGAAGAGTCATATTGGACTCAAAAAGTTAACTCGTGTTTTCTCTCTCCACAGATGCTGATGAGTTTTTTCAGCACTTTGTTTTTATTTATAATAAAATCACTTTTTCACAGCCAGGCATTCTTTATTCCAGGAATTTCCAAACCATGGGTCGCGAGACCCATTGAGGTTACCAGACGATCATTTGGGGTGGTGAACCCTGAGACTGTCGAGCATAGATTCTGGCCAAGGCGTTTTTTTTCTCCCCCTAAGTGGTTCATCAATGGGACAACCTTTCGCTGCCCTGATTGATCGTTCTTTCACTGCCCTGATTGACCATTCATTTCAGCACTTTGATCGTCTAATCATGGATTTCCATTGACCCACTCGCAACAGAGGAGATACTTTGAACACACGTTGTGGTGAATAGTGAGATAGTCTTGGGATGAGTGCCCAGGATGCATGACTCTTAACTCCGAGACCCCATCAGAGTCTTCAAAATAGTTGTGGACAAAATGATTGGTGCCCACTCAAGAACTCATACCCCTCCCTCTCAACAACTCACTACCTTCACACCTCCCCCCCGCCCCCAACCCCACCAAATGCAATGATTTCCCCCCCAGTTCCTGCTCTTGCTCTGGAGTCAATTTTCAAGCATTAAAGTGGGGTCACAATGGGAAAAAGTTAGGGAAGCACTGGTTTATTCCCTCCTTTATTAATGTTCTACGCTACCCTTAGTGTCCACCAGATGGCTGAGTTGGCACATTTTAGGTTTGAATCTCAGAGCTAACGTACAGAATAGATATTTGCAATTTTTTGCATGAACCCCCGTTATTCAGATGAGTTTTTTTTAACCCCTGTCTCAAAGCGGTCACACTGTCTCACAGTCTTGCGTGCTGATCTATTTTTACTTATTCACTCGTTGCAAAGTCGTTTTGCAATGGTGTTTTGAATATGCTCGGTGATATTCTACAATTTATGGGGTATTGCGCTGCTCCCTGTTCCCAGCTCTCACCAGACAATTTCAGATCTACATGCTGGTTGCCCTGCAGTATCAGATATGTGACATATTTGTTGTTCAAGGAGCTCTTAATTGAGCCTTCAGATGAATGGGACAAACGAATCGTTTGATAGCCCAGAAACCATTGAGTTTCAAGCAGCAGCTAACCATCCCTCTACCTATCCTGATAACTCACAACCTTTATTATGTTGTCAGCTGTGGCTCAGTTGATAGCATGCTCTCCTCTGAGTCAGAAGGGGTACCAGCCCCAATCAAGAGACTTAGGTCAGAATTTTACAGTCCTTCACTGGCGAGTTTGCAGGCCGGGGAACACATGGGAAAGTAGGACTTAGCAGCAGGAGTAGGCCATTCAGCCCTTCGAGCCTGCTCCACCATTCGATAAGATTATGGCTGATCTGATTGTGGTTTCAACTCCACTTTCCTGTCTGAACCCCTAACCCTTGTTGATCAAAAATCTATCTAACTCTGACTTGAATATATTCAATGACCCGGCCTCCACTGCTTTCTGGGGAAGAGAATTCCACAGACTAACAACCCTCTTAAAAAAAACATTTCTCCTCATCTCCATCTTAAAGGGAGACCTCTTATTCTTAAAATGTGTCCCGTTTCTAGTCTCCCCCACAAGAGGCAACGTCCTCCTGGCATCTACCCTGTCAAGTCCCCTCAGGATCTTATATGTTTCAATGCATTCACCCCTCATTCTAAACTCCAATGGATAAAGGCCGAACTTGTTCAACCTTACTTCTTAAGATAACCCCTTCATCCCAGCAATAAGCCGACTGAACCTTCTCTGAACTGCTTCTAATGCAATCATATCCTTTTTCACACATATATAAAAAATAAGGAGACCAAAACTGTACACAGTATTCTAGACGTGGTCTCACCAAGGCCCTGTATAGCTGCAGTAAAACTTCTCCCTACTTTTATAATCCATCCCCCTTGCAATAAACACCAACGTTCCATTTTCCTTCTGAATCACTTGCTGTAACTGCATTGTAATTCATGTACCAGGATACCCAGATCCTTCTGCACCACCGAATTCTGCACTCTCTCCATTTAAATAATATGCTGCTTTTCTTTTCTTCCTGTCAAAGTGGGCAAGTTCACATTTTCCCACAGTGTACTCCATCTGCCAAATGTTTGCCCACTCACTTAACCTGTCCATCTCCCTTTGCAGGCTCTCTACTTCCTCTTGACAACTTATTCTCCTATCTTGGTGTCATTGGCAAATTTAGCTACCCTACATTCGGTCCCTTCGTCCAAGTCATTGCTGTAGATTGTAAATAGTTGAGACCCCAGCATTAATCCCTATGGCACTCCACTAGTTACAGCTCGCCAACCCAAAAATGATCCCTATTCCCTTCTCCCTGTTAGCTTACCAATCCTTTACCCATGCTAATATGTTGCCCCCTACATCATGAGCTCTTATTTTGTGTAGTAACCCTTGATGGGCACCTTATCAAATGCCCATAAAATTCCCCGGGTGGCCTTAGCACCGTTATCTCGCCTGGCCCCAATTTTATATTCGGCAGGCAAGGCCTAGCCTGGCAAAGCCTGACTGCCCTCACCCCTTAAGTGGCCAATTAGCTGACTCAAGGGTCACATCGCACAGCTTCAATGTTGAGGCTGGTAGGAGGATTTCAGGGACGTCTGAGAAGCCAGCAGGCCACCCTGCTCAGGCCTCAGATGAGAAGAGGGGCGCCTCCCTCAAGGGCCCCTTTACCACATTGCCCCCCCCACCCCACCACCACCACCGCCGCCACCCCCAGATCTGCCTCCTGCAAGTGCTCCCTCCTTCTCCTCCTGGTCTTTCCATCAAGACACACATCCCCATCTCCCCACCCCCCTCAGGCCTCATGAGACCTCCCGCACTCACCTAGTCCTGGACTCCAGGTCTTAGAATCTGGGGATTGCTTGTAGTCCCAGTCCTGACCACTGCCACTACTGGGACTACGGAGCTGCTGGCTAATCAGATTGGTTGGCAGCTCTCTGAGGTGGGACTTCTGCTCCAGTGAGGAACTGAAGTCCCGTCTCCAGCCAATTAACATTTCTCGGAACATTAAATTGCTGCGGGGCTTCTGTGATCGAGGGGCCCTGCAACTCTTCTGGTGGCAGGGAGGGAACCCACACCATCCAAGAAATCGTGCCTTGAACACATATCCTGGGCTGAAATTTCCAGTGGAGACTGAGGGAACGCTGCACTGTCGGTGGCGCTGTCTTTCAGTTGAGTTGTTAAACAAGGCCCATCCGTCCCCTCAACTGGAAGAAACTGATCCCATGGCACAATTTCAAGATAAGCAGAGGAGCTCTGACTGGGCCTGGCTAATATTTATCCCTCAACCAACATCACTTTTTTTAAAAAAGAAAGCGGATTATCTGGTGATTATCACATCACTTTTTGTAGGAGCTTGCTGTGCACAAATTGGCTGTCACATTTCCTACATTACAGCAGTGACAGCACTTAAAAAACATCTCATTGACCATGACGCTCTTTTGAGGTAAGTTTGTGAAAGGTGCTATATAAATATGTCTTTCTTTCTTCCTTATAGATATTCATCCCAGCAGCATTCCTCAATTTTTTTCTTCCCTTCTGCTCCAGGTGACAACTGCTGGGGTTGATTTAATGGACACTGGAGTCTCTCTCCATTACTCTGCCAGCCTTTGTAGATGAGGCAAGACATGAGGCAGTAAATCATTAAGCAGTAGTGAGCATTACAAAGAGCTCAATCCACTTCTCACAGTTCGTTATTCAAAAAGGGAGGAAAGAATAAACCAGGGAACTACAGGCCAGTCAGTCTAACCTCAGTGGTGGGGAAACTATTGGAAGCAATTATGAGGGACAGAATTAATCTACACTTGGAGAGATAAGCATTAATCAAGGACAGTCAGCATAGTTTTGTTAAGGGGAGGTCATGTCTGACCAATTTGATTGAATTTTTCGAAGAGGTGACCAGTTGTGTAGATGAGGGCAATGCATTTGACGTAGTCTACTTGGACTTCAGCAAGGATAAGGTCCCGCATGGGAGACTGATAACGAAGGTAAGAGCCCATGGGATCCAAGGCAATTTGGCAAATTGGATCCAGAATTGACTGAGTGGCAGGAAGCAGAGGGTGATGGTCAAGGGGTGCTTTTGTGACTGGATGCCTGTGTCCAGTGGGGTTCCACAGAGATCGGTGTTGGGTCCCTTGCTGTTTGTGGTACATATAAACAATTTAGACTTGAGTGTAGGAGGGTTGATCAGTAAGTTCGCGGATGACACGAAAATTGGTGGGGTGGTAAATAGTGAGGAGGATAGCCTTAGATTACAGGAGGATATAGATAGGCTGATCAGTGACAAATGGAATTTAATCCGGATAAGTGTGAGGTGATGCACTTGGGCAGGACAAACAAGGCATGGGAATACACGATGAATGGTAGGACCCTGGGACGTACCGAGGATCAGAGGGACCTCGGTGTGCGTGTCCACCAGTCCCTTAAGGTAGCGGGACATGTAGATAAGGTAGTTAAGAAGGCATATGGGACACTTGCCTCTATTAGCCGGGGCATAGAATATAAGAGCAGGGAGGTTATGCTGGAACTGTATAAAATGCTGGTTAGGCCATAGCTAGAGTGTTGCGTGCAGTTCTGGAATCCGCATTATAGGAAGGATGTGATTACACTAGAGAGAGTGCAGAGGAGATTTACCAGGATGTTGCCTGGGCTGGAGAGTTTTAGTTATGAGGAGAGATTGGATAGACTGGGGTTATTTTCCCTGGAGTAGAGGAGATTGAGGGGGGACATGATTGAGGTGTATAAAATATTGAGGGACATAGATAGGGTAGACAGGAAGGAATTTTTCCTCTTGGTGGAGGGATCAATAACCAGGGGGCATAGATTTAAGGTAAGGGGCAGAAGGTTTAGAGGGTATGTGAGAAAAAATTTTTTCACGCAGTGGGTGGTGGGAATCTGGAACTCACTGCCTGAAAGGGTGGTAGAGGCAGAAACCCTCATAACATTTAAGAAGTATTTGGATGTGCGCTTGTACTGCCATGGCATTCAAGGGCCTAGTCCTGGAAAATGGGATTAGAATAGTTAGGTACTTGTTTGACCGGCGCAGACTCGATGGGCCGAAGGACCTTTTTCTGTGTTGTAGACCTCTATGACTCTAGGTGCATGCTAACACCATCGCCTTTAAGTTTCCTTCAGAGTCACACACCATCCTGACTTTGATATATGTATGGCTGCTCTTTCATCACCGTTGAGCCAAAATCCTGGTTCCTCCAACCCCTCGATCCAGCAGCACCGTAGGCTAACCTTCACCACGTGACCTTCATCAGTTCAAGAAGAAGGCCCATCGCTGCCTTCTCAAGGGCAACTAGGGATAGACAATGTGCCTAAATATCAAATGTTAAATCTGAATGTCCACGCAAACACAAAAACTTTCAACCAGGATTGTAAACAGTTGTAGAAATCCTGGTTGATTTTTTTAAAGCCCCTCAGGAAACATATTTTCAGGCCATAGGTAGTAAAAATCTGGAACCCTGGCCCCAAAAAGACTGTGGATGCTGTGGAGGTGGACGATTGAAATTTTCAAGATTGATTTGTTAGGGAAGCGTATCGGGGTTGCTGAGCAATGATAGATAAATGGAGTTGAGGTGCAGATCGGCCATAATTTAATTGAATGGCAGGGCAAACTCGAGGGGCTGAATGGCCTCCTGTTTCTATGTCATCAGTCACAGGATCCTGAGAGCAGCTGCTATCCTGACTGAGATCAGCTCAATACAGACCATGAATTCAACCAGGTTGTTTAGTCCTCCACTAAGCAGTACATTTGCCCACCTGCCTCTTAATATTTTAATATCATATTGCTTTTGACAGCAAGTACCACAGGGTCAGCTAAGATTATCCCTTAATTTAGGAACAGCAGTCGGCCATTCAGCCCCTCGATCCTGTTCCGCACTGTTCAATAAGAACATGGCTGATCTGTATCCTCACTCCCACCATCTGCCTTGATGCCATTTCCCTTAATATCCTTGGCTATCAATCTCGGTTTTAAATGTATTAATTAAGTTAGCATTGACTGTATTTTGTAGGGAAGAGTTCCGCAGTGCAGTGCAGTCACTGTTCAATAAAAACTCAAAGAGAAGAGCTAGGGATATTGATGGGTGTGTTGGGGTGGTAGCAGAAGAAGGCAGTATTGGGGGTGATGTGTTAAGAGGCGTGATGGAAGAGAGGATGTGGAAGGAAGTGTGAGCTTCTGGGGGAAGGGTTGGGATGGAGGCTGGAGCGGGCCAGTATTTACCTCATATCCCAGATGTTGCTCCTAGCCCTGGCACACCATGCCACGACACCACCACTTTCAACACAAAGGAAGAAAGATTGAAATAAAAGCAAAATACTACGGATGCTGGAAATCCGAAACAAAAACAGAAAATGCTGGGAAAACTCAGCAGGTCTGAAGGCATCTGTGGAGAGAGAAACAGGGTTGACGTTTCGAGTCCGTGTGACTTCTTCAGAGAAAGATTGAATACTCAGAAGAGAGCTGAGTTAGGCAGTAAGAGGGATGAGGAAGAGAGCAGCAGATAGGAAGAGAATAAGAGAGTCAGAAACAGATCAGAGAAGACACAGTGAGAAGCAACAGTGGACGGGAAGGAGAGACCATATTCTCTGACTTATTGTCATATCACCTAGTATACAGTTTGAGGATACTGTCTTGAGCTTTATAGCGTATGTTGAATAACTTTGCTAACATTTGATGAATGGTTTTAGCTGTACATATCAGGCTTAGTACATTTTTTCCATCATTGGTTAAACTGGAAGCATAATGATAATCCTATGCATAATTTCAATGCGTGGTTCCCTGCAATCAAGGTTCATTGAACCTGAGCCATATCATGGCTGCAAGTTTATTTGTTTATTTTTTATCATTATTCATTCACGGGATGTAGGCTTTGCTGGCTGGGCCAGTATTTTTTGCCCATCCCTAGTTGCCCTTGAGAAAGGGTAAAAAAGGGTAAAAGACAGATTTCTAATCCTAAAGGACATCGCGCACTTAGGAACATTTTTGTTAGGATCTGGACAAGAAACAGAGTCTTGGGAAGAAAACATTTTGAACAATTATTCTTTAAAAAACTGGAGAAATAAAATTCACTTATAACAGATCACAAGTTTGTCTATTTATGACTATTTGCAGCTTGTTTGGATAATAGTGATCATTTAGTCATTAAAATGCTGATAAAATGAGGAACAATTGAAGCAAAAGTAGATCACTAAAGATTGATTATTTGTGTTTATGCTGTAGTGTTTCAGCACATTTACGCAGTCCCTGGTTATAAGATGACTCAGTTTAATTCACTCAGCTGCATTATCTGATTGTGGTTTGTGCAAAGGCTCCTCTTCTCTCATTAAACTGCCGTTTCCACAAATCATGGTGTGCAGGGGGCAGGTGTTGATGACGGAACCTCAGATTTCTCAGTAAATAACTACCCTTCAATGCATTCTATGTGTATAAACCACCAGTTTGGCAGGAAACACAACTGTCATTAGATAATTACAGCTGTTCCTTTTTCTCATGAAAAAGATGCTTTATTTCCAGGGGAAAATGAAGCAGTGGTGATGAGGCTTCCCCACCTCGTGATTCAGCAGAGAGCTGATGAAAGGCATTGCATGTGTTCTTTCTGTGAGAAGTGCTGAGTTTCATTGCGCTAAACTGGGAGTGGGGGATGCTTCCTATGCACAACTCCGCACCAATGTAAGCTGCTGGTACATCTAGTCGGTGTGCACAGTACTGTTGACTGTTCAAAAATTTGCTTGAGCAAAAGCAAAATTTATAAAGCACTAACCCTCTAAAAGGTCTCAAAAATGCTTCAAATACTGTAGTAAAGTGCAGTGGTTGTTGGTATATAGGAAGAAGAAGAAAGACTTGCATTTGTAATTGTGCTTTTCGTAACATTAAGACATCCCAAAGTTAATGACATTCTTTTGAAGTGTGGGCACTGGCATAATGTAGGGAGATGCAGCATCCAATTTGCACACAGCAGGCTTCCACAAGCAGCAACGTGAGATAATAAACAGATAGTCTGTTTTGGTGATTTTGGTTCAGGGATAAATATTGGCCAGGACACTGGGGATAATTCCCCTGCCTTTCTTTGAAATAGCATCCTGAGATCCTGTGCACCTGAGAGGCTAGACGGGGTCTTGGTTTAATGTCTCATCCGAAAGACGGCATTTCCGACAGTGCAGCACTCTCTTTGGACTGCACTAAATTTCCAGTCTAACTCCTTTCTCTGGAGCAACCTTTCAGGGCTGTTTACAATTGGCCTCAGCATTTTGGCTTAGAACCAAAGGGGAAAAGAATTTACCCAGGATTCCCATTCCTGACAGTTGTCCAATATGACTCTTCAGAAAGCAGAGTTTACACTCACAACCTTTTGACTCAGAGGCATGTTATGAACGAAGTTCAGCACTCTGGAATGGCCAGCAAATAGTCACATTCTAACCTTATAAACAAAAGCAAGGCCATTGATGAAGCAGTTGAAGATGGTTGGGCCAAAGATATTTGCCAGAGAAGCTGCAATAACAATTTTCTATAGCTGCAAAGATTAGCCTCAATAAATCTTCCTTTCTGATTTGCTCACAATTTCATATTCAACAGTTTACAATTATGTAACTACAAAACTGCACCAAAATCTGCAAACCACCTCCATGAGCACCTTGTGTTCACCTTTTTGCTTTCGGGCCTCTTAATCAGTGTTCCAAAACCCTTACCACAGTGTTGTAAATGTTTAGGACCACTATTTGAGTTCTATCAAACCCAGTTCTCCATTCAAGAGCCATCAAATCTCAGAGTGACACCCTCAGTGGTGCCAAACCTCAGTTCTACGATAACCTAAGGTCTTCATTGTGGTGCTTCCAGACACCCAGATCCTTAATTCATTTCTACTAAAGACCTAGACTTCCCCAGTGCTGCCAATCCCCCCATGATACTCACCTACCTCAGTGTTGCTTAATACTAGTTATCTACCTCCAACCTAGTACATCTTGCCTAGCATCCTTTTGTTTATCTTGAAAAGGATTCATTAAAAATTGATTACATGTAGGTAGAAAAACATACAGTAAGCAAGGCCACTGACTGAATATTTTTTACCACGTCAAAATGTGTAATTTCACTTTCATCAGTCACTGTGAGTTAGTTGCCCTGAAACGTCATGTGTTGCATCATTTAACAGCTCCGTTATTATAAAAGAGTGAGCAAAACCATGAGAGGTCTAATTTGAGCATAATGAAATATTTGGTTTGACGGTCAGTCTGAATCAGAACATTTCTTTGCCCACTATATGGTAACACTCTGACTCATTCTGCACCTGTACCTGAAATTTTCATGGGGGTTCCCTCTATCATCAACTGTGCTGCAGACTACTATTTATGCAATTCCTTTGGGGTTTCTGCTGAGGTTATAGTGGCCGATCAAGGGAACCCTCTTTCCCCACCCCCATACCTGGCTTCCACCACCTCCCCCCATTTTCCTCTCTAGAGAAAATTCTTCCCCAATATTGTCATAAGTTTCGTTGCGACTGGAAACCTGGTAAATTTTGCCAGTCACTCATGCCTTCTGTGTCTTTCTGCCTATGCTGGGTAATTCCCTTGTAGTTTCCTTTCACTATCTGATCACAGAAACTCCAGCCAAGATTAAGTCTTGCTGCAGTGCTTTCGATAGACAATGTTGTCAGACGGGGTCTTTCTTCTCACAGCCTTGTATGGTAATCATCCGATCTCTGGTACGTGCTGATCTCAGCTGGAGCAGCCTTTTGGGGTTGTTTACAATTGGCCTCAGCATTTCGGTTTAGAGCCATGGGGTAAAATAATTCACCCAGGGTTCCCATCCCTGACAGTTGTGAGGTGAGATAAAAACAGAAAGTGCTGGTAAAACACAGCAGGTCTAACAGCAGCTGTGGAGAGAGAAACAGAGTTAATATTTCAAATCCAATATGACTCTTCAGAGCACAGTGTGCAGTGATGTGCAAGTTGTGCGTTGCACCCTGTTGCTAATTCTGCACAGGTCCACGATGGGTAAGAGCAGTATTTAGCTCAACTGTGATACCCATGTAGCTGAACAATCTGCCCACATTCACTGTCCAAGCTTGTGTGAAGAATGGCCAGCTGGGCAAGGTACTTTGGAACTACCAGTCTCCAGGAACTGACCCAAGCAAGAGAAGGCACCTGTCAGAAGAAGAAAGTTGAATTAAAAGAAAAAAAATCAGTATATTGAAATCCACGGAAATTGATAGCATTTTCCCAAATGATGATTTCTGGATCAGAAAGCCACTTCCATCATCTTCAGTAATTTTCATGCAACTTGTTATGATCCTTGGCCAGACCCCAAGTTGTTGGTGAGATCCAGTTAGGGACCAATAACATTTTATTTAAAGTAGACAAAGTTTGAGATCCAAGACACTTACTATGTGAAGGAAGCCACAAGATTCCGCAGGTTTTGAACAAATCAAAATAAACTTTTCTATATAAGGTTAGAAAGATAAAACAATTTACAATATCTATCTTATGCTCTAACATTCAGGATACGTATGAGGTACATGTGAACAAGCTAACTGTGGTCGAACACACCACACTGGACAATAAATGCCAAATATGACCAAAACAGATTCCATGGATTTCAAAATAACCCACCCAGATGTCTGTTACATTGTGAATCAGCCAATCTCACTGAAACTTCGTCTCTTTTACAAGGGCTTCCAATTTTCACCTTTGAAGATCTCGCCTTGGAATTCTCTCCAAAAATCACTCCAACTCAGATGGCTTCAACGATGGCCCACCTTGCAGGGTTTCGATCTCGCCTTCCAAGATTCTGTTCCCCTGGATTCCAGAGTACACTCAAGCGTCGACTTACAAGCACAATTTCAGCTCTTCGGCTGTGCCAAGCAATACTACTGCTCCACAGGGGTACCTTTGCCCCAGCAGCAAGGAGTCACCAATCTTTGGCTGCCTTCTTGCATCTTCAGGGCTCCTTCTGAGCCCCATTCAATTACCAGGGCTTCTCCCAAGTCCTCTTCACTTAAAGTCTGCTCCCTGCAGCACTTTTCTCTAATTGGAGCCTGTTTCTCTGCTCCTTCCTTTTAACTGACCATAACTGGGACCTGTTTCTGTCCCCTCTCAGCTGAATTCCTGCTTTATAAGAGCTACCCGTTTACCAGCGTAAATAAGTACCTGTATATGGTTTTATTTATGGTGTAGGGGTTCCCATTTTCACTCAGACCCTCCCCACACTCAAGCTCGTGACACCAGATTCACAAGTGTATGGCTTGAACAGAATGGCCGGTGAGACAAGTTTCTCCTGATGATTCACAATGGCATTATTGAATCACCCACAACCCCACAGTACAAAACCCAAAATTTAAAACAACCTATTCCTAGTATCCGACACAAAGTCACCACGACTCGGTTAAAACTTACAAAAACACGGGCAAAACACTACGTCCTGTCCTGAACTCTTAAGGAAAAAAGCCCTCAGACCAATATCACCAAGATATGGCTGAAACAAGTTACAAGGTACCGACAAAAAACACCAAGTTTTCACCCCAAACCTTCACAAAACCCTCAGACCAAAATCACTACGATTTGGCTGAAGCTTACAATCTCCAACGTGGCTGGTCTGTCCGGTGTTGACTATAGGCCTGAGTTGAGGTGACCAAATTCGACCCTTCTTCTGACTGCAGCCCAAAACCGTCAGGCCAGTGTCACCACAATATGGCTGAAAATACTTACAATCCCCAACACGGCTGGTCTGTCCGGTGTTGACTGTACCTCTGAGTCAAGGTGACCAGACTTGACCCTTCTTCCAACAGCAGCCCAAAACCTTAGACCTGCTCTTCTTCTTTAATAATTTAACTCAAACATGGCAAAACATATTTCCTGTTGATCCATTGTTCATTTAGTTGATTCCACACAAAATCCAGACAAATGTCATCAGCCTCTGTTGGTTGAAACAATACAGGGTTTTCCACGGAAGATGTAGCCAAACGAATATTTACCAGTTCTCACTGTATGAGCAATTCTCCTGCTGTTTGAGGTGGCACAGTGACAGCACCTGGCTCCAAAGTTGATGAGAGTTTGAATGACCCTATTCCAGTACTATTGTCTGTAGTCGTTGAATAATTCCTTAAGTGTATTTTATTGATGATCTGTCCTTTGTGCCATTGTATTGGGTAATCAGACTTCTTGATCATATTAGTCAATGCCCAAACCCTTTTGATGAGTTACCGTGTTTTCACAAAATTTCCGAATTATCCCTTTGCTGCCCAGCCCTGTACTGCAGCTTATTTTTTTTGAAATTTATAGTTCCAACCATGAGGTCAAAACATGTCCACGGGTTTGAAATTATGTTCCATAAATTTCCCAGTTGGAGGGGATTTTGATCCTACAATGGGCTACTTGTTCTATTCTTGGGAATGTTCAACTTGATTATTTACCTGCCTGTATCTAGCTCCCTTACCTTATATCTCACCATTTAGAATCATGGAATGATACAGCACAGAAGATGATCATTTGGCCCATCATGCCTGTGCCTGCTCTTTGAAAAAGCTATCCAATTAGTCCCACTCACCTGCCCTTTTTCCACAAGCCAGCAAATATTACCTCTTCAAGTGTTTATCCAATTCTCTTTCAAAGTTTCACAATGCACTTAAAATTACCTTACACTACATAATCAAATCCATCCCATCCAAGGAGCCTGATGCCCGTCTCTCTCTTACATTTCCGTGTCAGGCTGGTGTCTCTAGTGCTGCTGTGTTTACCTATGTAATGCAGAAACTGAATTTGGCAGAGTGCAAAAAACAGGGACCAGCTCCCAAGTTTCGCTTGCAGGAGCAGGTAGCCTTAACCCAATAACAGATTTGCTGATCACATTTTACTACAAGGTAGTAGGTTCCTTGATGATCACCTCAATTATACTAAAGATTGCAGCTAGCACTAGATGAACTATGCTCCGGAAATGTGAAACCACCTTTAATTCAACACCTCAAATTGCTCCCAACTCCAGTGTGAGATTACCAGTAGTTCACTGTAGTGTTATACCGATCACAATGCTGTTTCTGGACACAACCCCACTATGAGCAGAGAAAAGCTATCATTGTGCTGACAGGTGTTTTTCAAAATTCAAGTGGATATGGTACAAACATTTCACACATTTTACGAAAAGGACATGTACAACACAGATGTGTAGGGCTTTCACAGTGTTCCTATAGTTCCTAAACAAGATGGGTTTTTTTAAGGCAATCTTGTAGCTTCATGGTCATCATTACTTCTATGGGTTGGAGAATTTGCAGCTAAAATGAGAAGAATCAGAGACAAAGGCCCGGATTTTTGCACCTGAGGCAACAGGCACGAATCAGGAATTTTTCCAGTTCGCTGCATTTGCCTCGGGAGAAACTCCCTCGAATGGCGGGATCTTCGTTCCGAGGGGCAGATGCGGGATAAAGTCAGGCCCAATGTCAGATCAAATGTGGCCACAGACTCGCTTCTCTGGGGCTTTATCCAGCTGTTTTGTTACATTTAAGGCCCTCTAGCCCTCATCTCTCACACCCCCTCTGACCCATCCCCATGCCCTCTTGCCAACTCATGCCAACCCACACACCATGCTTTGCTTTATATCCTCCATGCCAACTCACCCAGCATCTACCACAGGCAGACCTCAGTTGAAATGAAATCATGTAAAGGTCTAAACATCTATTACAACCTTTACTGTATTAAAAAAAACACTCCCATTCATGAAAACCCATTCAAAACATTTAAATCTCTCCAAGAACTTAATCCCTTATAAAAATAAACTTGTATTCATAACCCCACATCAAAGACCCCACATGAAATCCTTTCATAAGCTATTTGAGCTGTATGTCAGTCTGTGAATTTAGGATCTCCTGCTGAGATAATTACAGGTTGTGGAAAGTAGCCAAGCATTAATAATGGCATAATGATCGCCCTTCGGAAAATGTCAACAAACAGCAATTGTAACTCCTAGAACAGAGTTTTTTAAATCTCTCAATGACTCAGGCAACCTGTTTTTTAATTTTTAAAGGGCTGAGGATTTAAATAACTTCACAGCTTGACAGCTTTACAGACTTTATCCACCTTAAAAGAGCATTTATGTCTACTCATAATTCCCACACTGCAGGTTAAGGTCCTTGCTACAGCAAAAATGGAGTCTGTTTGAACTGAACATTGAGTTCAGGTTTTCCTCATGTGTGAGTCACACCCCATCCCCTTTCCACTACTGGTGAAAATGGGATCTATTGGAAATGGGGCAGTACTTATGAATCTGGGTCCTGCCCACCATTTTGGAAGATCTGTGGAGTCGTAGGGCCAAAGACTTGTTACAAGGAAAGAAAGTGAAGGTGAAAGGGGCAAAAAAAACTCTCTTTTGAAATACTCCTGATTCTAGAGCAACAGGATAAGAAATTCTGGCCAGAATTTTCCCGTCGGCGATTTGGGGGCGGGGCCCATTCACCGACGGAAAAATAATGCGGGGTGATGTCGGGAGGAACCCCCGACGTCACCCCGGTCCATTTAAATTTTTAGGAAGGCGGGCAGACAGCAAAATCAGCTGTCCGCCCGCCAACCTGTCAATGGCCAATTGAAGCCATTGACAGGATAATTAAGATCATTAAAGGCCCTGCCGTCCAACCTTAAGGCTGGCGGGCAGGCCAGGAGCCCCAGCGGGCTTCTGATAAAACATGAAACCTCATCCATTGGCGGGATGAGGTTTCATGTTCGTGTTTAAAAACTTTAATAAAGTTTCAGTGCTTCTTATTAACATGTCCCATCTCGTGTGACATGGTCACATGAGGGGGACATGTTAATAATGTTTTTATTTTTCTATTTTTAGAGTTTTTTAACCTGCCACTAATCTTCCTGAGACAGCACTTAGCATGCGCGAAAGAGTGCACTTTGACAGTTGGGGATTCCCTCCTCCCCCCCCTACCCCGCACAGGAAGCGCATAGCGCTTCCCGTCGGGCAGGCCGCTGGGTGGGCCTTAATTGGCCCATCCACTCAAAATGGCGGCAGGCCCTGTTTTGGCGGCGGGGGTCAGCTGCCCGCCCGCCGTCGAGCCAGTGGGGCCCACCAAGAGGCAAAATTCTGCCCCCTGTTTCCATACAAAACGTCATTAGCCCTTAAGATTTTACATCTTGTGGGTTTTTGCTGTCATGGGCTAATGTGCATGTGCAAACCATCTGATGTGTGTTCTATTTATACCATGTGTGCCCCATGGTCAAAGTCATGGTTAAGTACCACGAATGCTGATTAACAGCAAGGGTGTCAATCCTAGCCAACACAGCAATTCCTGTGCTGAAAATACACAAATTGATTTCCTATGTTTTTTTTCTATTACGATTGTGAAGAAGTGTAAAGATCTAGAGCAAACAGGGAAGAGGGGGAAAGAAAATTAAAATTAAACAGGCAAGCTACTCTTTACACATACAAACTGGTTCCATTGGTAAAGGTGACACATAAAGAACCCACGTGGCCCTGATTATCCTAGGTTCGGTTGTGAGCTTGATATCTGATCTAAACTGGGACTGTAGTTACAGCTGGCATCAGCAATTCAGGAACTAGGGAGGGGAAATTAATTCCTTTCTTGGAAAGGATTAATCTTCTTACAAAGTGAATCATATGCCACTGGGTTAGATAAGAGACATATTTAGTAAAAGGAATTAAAAGGCCAGTGACATCTTTAGATGAAACAGCTGAAACAAGCTGCTTAAGTAACTAGTAAATGCAGGGCTGGGGAATAAAACAGGAACAGAAGTGATAGCCTGGCGGTTAAATGCCCTTAATCATTGCCTATGTGACACTCAAATGCTAGAGGAGACAGTCAGTGTTCCTTCTCCTAGCTGTTGCACGGTGACACTTGCTGGAAGTATAAAGGTGTTTTTAAAATCTTTAGAATTGTCTTCCTAAACGGAGTTGGTGTACTTGGTGACCGCTTTGGTGCCTTCGGAGACGGCGTGTTTGGCCAATTCCACCGGCAGCATGAGGCGGACGGCCCTCTGGATCTCCCGGGCCGAGATGGTGCGGCGCTTGTTGTAGTGAATGAGGTGCGACGCCTCGGAGGCGATGCGCTCGAAAATGTCGACAACGAAGGAATTCATAACGCTCATGGCCTTGGACGAGATCCTGGTGGAAGGGTGGACCTGGGTCAGCACCCTGTACACGTAGATGGAATAGCTCTGCTTGCGAGATTTTCTTCGCTTCTTAGGCGGCTTCTTGGTGACTTTAATCAGCGACTGTTTCGACGCCTTGCGGGACGCACCGCCCTTCGTCGCAGCCGCCAAGTCAGGCATTGCACTCAACTCGGACCAACACTAGTCACAGTATAAAGGTGTTGATGTACGGTGAGGACAGATTGGATTCAGGTGTGATGTGCATCGTATTTGACTATGCACTGTCTTGAATCATGCATGCAGAATGGCTCTTTAGCAAAGTAATCAAGGAGCTCTAGTAAAACTGGAGTTAATGGGAATCAGGGGGAAAACTGTCTGCAGGTTGGAGTCATACCTAGCACAAAGGAAGATGATTGTGGTTGTTGGTGGTCAGTCATCTCAGCGCCAGGACATCACTGCAGGAGTTCCTCAGGGTAATGTCCTTGGCCCAACCATCTTCAGCTGCTTCATCAATGACTTTCCTTCCATCATAAGGTCAGGAGTGGGGATGCTTACTGATGATTGCACAATGTTCAGCACCATTCACGGTGACTCAGATACTGAGCAGTTCATGTCCAAATGCTGCAAGACCTGGACAATATCCAGGCTTGGGCTGACAAATAACAAGTAACATTACACCACACAAGTGTCAGGCAATGACCATCTCCAACAAGAGAGAATCCAACCGTCACCCCTTGATGTTTAATGGCATTACCATCACCGAATCCCCCATTATCAACATCTTGGGGTTTATCATTGACCAGAAACTGAACTGGACTAGCCATATAATGATGCCACCACCAAACACATCTTCCCTTCACCCCCCCTGACAGCATTCCGTAGGGATCGTTCCCTCCGGGACACCCTGGTCCACTCCTCCATCACCCCCTACTCCTCAACCCCCACTTATGGCACCTCCCCATGCCCACGCAGAAGATGCAACACCTGCCCCTTCACTTCCTCTCTCCTCACCGTCCAAGGGCCCAAACACTCCTTTCAAGTGAAGCAGCATTTCACTTGCATTTCCCCTAACTTAGTCTACTGCATTCGTTGCTCCCAATGCGGTCTCCTCTACATTGGAGAGACCAAACGCAAACTGGGCGACCGTTTTGCGGAACACCTGCGGTCTGTCCGCAAGAAAGACCCAAACCTCCCTGTCGCTTGCCATTTTAACACTCCACCCTGTTCTCTTGCCAACATGTCTGTCCTTGGCTTGCTGCATTGTTCCAGTGAAGCCCAACGCAAACTGGAGGAACAGCACCTCATCTTCCGACTAGGCACTTTACAGCCCTCTGGGCTGAATATTGAATTCAACAACTTTAGATCTTAAACTCCCCATCCCCACCCCGTTTCTTCCCCCCCCCCCCCCCCCCCCCCCCCCCCCGCTTTTTTTTTCAATAATTTATATAGATTCTTCTTTCCCCACCTATTTCCATTATTTTTAAATCGAAAACTAAAACCTTTAGTCTTTCCACCCCACCCCCACTAGAGCTGTACTTTGAATATCCTGTCTTCCATTCTTAATTAGCACTTTTCTCAGACAAATACCAGCACCTTCAACACCTCTTTGACCCTTTTGTCTGTGACATCTTTTGATTATCTGCTCATCTCCACAATCACCACACCACACCCTCAATGTCTCTCTCTCCACCCCCCCCCACCCACCTTAAACCAATTTATATTTCTCCCTTCTTCTAACTATGCTCCAGTTCTGCCGAAGGGCCATGAAGGCTCGAAACGTTAACTGATTTCTTCTCCGCCGATGCTGCCAGACCTGCTGAGTTTTTCCAGGTAATTCTGTTTTTGTTTTGGATTTCCAGCATCCGCAGTAGCTTTTAGCTTTTTGTTTTTAGCCATATAAATACTGTGGCTACAAGGGCAAATCAGAGGCTAGGAATCGTGCGATGAGTAACTCACCTCCTGACTCCCCAAAACCTGTCCACCATCTACAAGGCACAAGTCAGGAATGTGATGGAATACTCTCCACTTGCCTGGATGAGTGCAGCTCCCACAACACTCAAGAAACTGGATACCGTCCAGGACAAAGCAGCCCGCTTGATTGGCACCACATCCACAAACCTTCACTCCATCCATCACCGACGCACAGTAGCAGCAGTGTGTACCATCTACACGATGCACTGCAGAAATTCACCAAAGCTCCTTCGACAGCATCTTCCAAACCCACGACCATTACCATCTAGAAGGACAAGGGCAGCAGATAGATGGGAACACCACCACATGGAAGTTCCCCTCCAAGTCACTCACCATCCTGACTTGGAAATATATCACCGTTCCCTCACTGGGTCAAAATCCCAGAACCCCCTTCCAAACAACACTGTGGGTGTACCTAAACCACATGGACTGCAGCGGTTCAAGAAGGCAGCTCACCACCACCTTCTCAAGGGCAACTAGAGATGGGCAATAAATGCTGGCCCAGCCAGCGAAGCCCACATCCCGTGAATGAATTTTTAAGAAGTCTAGGGTGGCCAGTGCCTGTGGACCTTTAACACAGCAGGAAAGGAGGGTGGAAAAGAAACACCAAAACAAACCAGTGCCTTTGTTTTCTTTCCACTCTACGTATCTCGTGTATTTTTAAGGCACAGTAATTCATGGGGACAATATCAATTTGTTCAAGAGCAGCGTGTGACATCAATAGATTTAAAACTAGGTTTATGATCTTACTAACTACTGTAAGAGTGTGATATCCTTCCGTAATGTGTCACAAAAGTTTTTCCCCTCTTCTCAAAACTCTTAAACAGCTAATAAACAGAAATTCATTAAACTAAGACACGCTAATCTGTGGGTTAATGCCTTGGACATTTTCCACCAGAAAGTACCTAACCACTGTTATCCTAAGGAGCAGTAGAGAAGATGCTCAAACAGAGACATTGGCTGCAGAATTTGGCTCCGTAGCCCCCCTGGTGTCATGCATGCACCAGAAGCGTCAAGGGAGTTTGGATTGTGATGTCAATAAACCACTGATGCACATTACTGAAACTTCATTCGCTCTGGTCCACTGAACCCTGTGCTAATCACTCAGTTGAACATGTGTTCAGCTGTATGGGAAGTCTTGATTCACAATATTTAAGGGGCCAGCCATCCAACTTGCAGATGAGGTGCTTTTGACTTAGTTCTGCTATTTCAAAGTTGATCAGAGTACTATGGCACGTTCTTGAAGCTCTGGTGGTGAGCTTGTGCATCCACTCAGAGAGCGCAGAGGATCTTGCCACCTGTAGTCTGTAAGACGTATGGGTCTGTGCAACATGGCCAACAAATAGAGCAGAGGCTGCAGAAAGCAGGGAGGCTTTCTACAGAAGGGCTTACTGAGAACACTTCTCCAACCTCCATCTGAGCCAGGAGCAATGCTTGAGATGACTCAGCTGCACCAAGGAAGCGATTGTAGAACTTTGCTACTTCCTTCAACACAACCTGGAGCCTCATACCAGGGCAAGGATGTGCAGTGACAGGTAACAGTAACATTAAACTTCTGTATGACCAGATTTTCTGAGGTAAGAGCATGCAACATATCCAACATCTCCCACTATGCCATCCGTCAATACATCCAGGAGGTGAGGGAGGCGTTATGTGCCAAGAGAGGCAATTACATTGTGTTCTTTCTAAGGATGGAGAGGCAGAATGATTAGGCACGTGGATTTGCAAGGATTACCGATGGAGCAGGGAAACATCGACTGCATGCACGTAGCTCTGTGGATCACCCACGTCAACAGGAAGAGGTATAAGAACTGCAAGGGCAACAATTCCATCAGTGTTCAATTGATGTGCAACCATTTTGGTGAATGCTCGCTATTCTGGCAGCAGCCTAATGCTTTCATTCTGAGGCAGCAAGCTGTTCCCACCATCTTTGCACCTCCAAGAACAACGGAGGGGAGCTGCCCAGGGACAAAGGGTAGCCCCATACATGGAGCTGATGACCTACCTCTCCCACCCGACCACGCAAAGACAGTTGGCCCATAATGAAAATCATGGAGCGCCCAGAGGCGTCATGAAGCAGATTCATCGGCTGGCTGAAACAACACTCTGATGCCTGGAGCACCTGGGGAGCTCTACGCCAAGTACACACGTGTCTCCAAGTTAGTGGTGGTCTGCTGCGCCCTCCACAATATTGCCAACATGACGGCACAGCTATTAACCGCCAGGAATCTGGAGGCTACGTCAGGAGGAAAAGAACTTGGTTCTTGACCTTTCCCACAGTGATCAGAAGCCTCCTGGAGCCCTAGAGGAGGAGGAGGTAAGTGTGCAGAGTTAAGTTCTCAAGGAAATCGAACTGTTGTAGAGTTGAACGTCAGACAACCTTTCTTAGTGGAAACATTTGGTATTACTTACAAAACAGCAGAAGCAACTACACGCATTCAGCAAACTCCATAACTAAAGTACTCCCTTCTATAGAGGTTCCCCATGCTGCTAACACATTGGGTTACACAGGTCATGTGATTTTACATCACAGGGATTATTCTTAAAGCTACAGCCCAATATTTTCCAAAACTATAATTACTAGATTCCTCCCCCTTTAACTTCTCTGTACATTTTGTGTTTACAAGGATATTTATCTCATGACACTACAATATTTACAAAGGTCATGAAATTACAAGTTCCGTCTTTCAGGTGGTTTCCTGATCTGTGTGGAACGTTGCAGCTCCACGACTTCAAATTCTTTTGTGGGAAGCATGCTTTCAGGAACCGCTTTAACATCAGGTACCTCATTAGGCACTCGCAGTACAGTGTCTTCCAATCTGATAAAGACATCAGGCATGTCTCTCCTTGGCTGAGCATCTTCAACAGGAACCAGTGGTTCAGTCATGGTTACAGGCGGAACAATATCTTGTTGTGATATCCCTTTTTTTTTAAATGATCCACATACTTACAGGTGATCCGGCCCTCCACTTCCATGGTATGACAATGGTCCGGTCACTGAACTTACTTTATCAGGTAACCACTTCAGTCCTCCACCGAAATTCTTTACACATACTGTTTCTCCAACAGTAAATTGTCTCTCATGACTATACAAGCCATGCGTCGCTGTCTGGCTCCCTTGATTTTTCTCCACCTTCCCCTCCAAATTGGGAAGTATTAAGCTCAGTCCTGCCCCATCAGCAATTCTGCATCTTCTTTCTATGTGTCGTCTTCTTTTTACCACAGAATTTAGCCTCGGCCTTCTTTTTGACTTCACTGACGGCCAGACTTCTCTCACATGCAATTTCAGCTTGTCTTAGTTTAGCAGGTGAGTCACCCAAGACTTCATTACCTGCTCGCCTCTTGAAGAATTCTACAACTTTTGCTTTCAAAGCCTCTTTAGCTTCATTTAGCTGATTCTTCAGCTCTTCTGTCTCTTTCTTGTATCTGATAGCCTCCTCTTGGAAGCTTGAACATTGCTGCGTCTTCTCTGCCAACTGGCTCTTCAGTTTGTTCAGAGAGATGTCAAATTCTTCCTGATTTTCTTTGTACCTTTCTAGAGGCACAAACTTTGACTTGAGGGAATCTTATAGTGTGTGAAGGTCTTTCACACTCACTTCGTCTTGAACTCTGTCATTCAGCAGGGTCTTCTTGAGTTTCTTCTGCTGTCCTTCCATGTCGTTGTTTAAGATAGTTTTCATTTCTTCAGGTTGTTGGATCCTTACACACTCCTTTTTCATCCTGTTGTGGTCCTTAGACTCTAGGCTCTTTCTGCAACACCCTGTCTTGTTCCTTTTTCAAGACAGGAGCTCTTCCAGTTTCCTTTTGAAACCTCACTGGGCAATTAAGGTTGACTTACCTTAACCAATTTTGCCCCCAAGAGCTTGGTCCTCTGCTTTTCAATACCATTACTGGTAGATTTGCCGATTTGTTTCTGTAATGAACAGTTGCTCTGGTGATGCCCTTTACTTGGATTTCTTTGCTTGTGTATGGTTTCAACTTTGCAAATGTTTGTTCCAAATTTAATTCTTGACTGCCCTTATTTAGATATCTGAAAGTGTGCTCTCCTATTACAGTGGTGGAAGCTCCTGTTCTACTTCCATTTTTAATGGTTTACCATTCACTTGCACTGTAACAAATATTGGCTGTCTTTCTAAATTTCATGTTGAATAATGAATAAATATCTGAATTTGTTGTTTCAGGCTCTTCTACACTATAGACTTCATTGGTTTTTGTTGTTTGGAAGCCTGTTTAAATCTCGCTTTGCACTGTCTCATTATGCTAAGCTGCTTCCTCTCATTTTTCAGTTAGCAGCGGCTGTTTCCCACTTTGTGGTGGAGTCCCAGCTTTCGACCGACCGTTCTCACCCGATTTGGTGTACAGCGCCATTTTGCGCTTATGAACCTCTTACAGCACTTTCCATCACCAGCGCTATTTCTGATGCTTTCTTTAAATCAAGATTCACTTCAGTCAGCAATTTTCGCTGTATCGTGTCTTCCTGCACGCCACATACCAAACGATCTCTGAGCATGTCATTCAGGGTTTCACCAAAATCACAATATTCCGTTAATTGCTTTAACTTCGCCGCATGGTTAGCGGTTGTCTCACCCAGGGCGCTACTTTGTGAATTGAACCTGAACCTCTGCATTGTAACTGAGGGCTTGGGTTGATAATGTCCCTTAACAAGGTCTACCAATTCACTAAAAGTCTTCAAATCTGCGGTACTAGGGGCCATCGAGCTTTGAATCAAACTGTAGGTTTTGCTCCCACAAGTACTCACTCTCCTCTTCTCTTCCCTCATGATTTTGTTTGCTTGAAAGAAGAATGCAAGGCGTTCTATATACTGAGACCAATTGTCTGAGGCTGGCTCAAAGCGATTGATTCTACCAAACTGGTATTTCAGATGAGTATATCTTCTGTTATTTTTAACGAGCTTAAATACTCACAACCGCTGGGCGAGGCACAGCACCTTTTCTGATTTATCATCTTCTCCAGTTTGTTATAGAGCTGAACTTCAGGCAACTTTTCTTAGTGGAAACATTTGGCGTTATTTACAAGACAGCAGAAGCAACTACACGTGTTCAACAAACTCCATAGCTAAAGTACTCCCTTCTGTAGAGGTTCTCCGCACTGCTAACACATTGGTTTACATAGATCTTGTGATCTTACATCACAGGATTATTCTTAAAGCTACAATCCAACATTTTACAAAACTATAATTACTAAACTTAGATGTTTTTTGCCCTCTCCAAAATCTTTAGATTGATTTGAGACCTTCTGACTGCTAATTTCCATCATCAGTCAGAATGACCCAATCATTCAAACCAGATTTACAGGCCCCAGAGACTGCCCCCAGGCCAATTAATAATCCTGTACTAGAAAATCCAAATAGTTCCAATGCTGTGATAAAGGCAAAATACTGTGGATGCTGGAAATCTGAAACAAAAACAAAAAATGCTGGAAAAACTCAGCAGGTCTGACAGCATCTGTGGAGAGAAAGAGACAGAGATAACGTTTCAGTCCTGATCTGAAGAAGAGTCATAAGGACTCGAAACGTTACCTCTGTCTCTCTCTCCACAGATGCTGTCAGACCTGCTAAGTTTCTCCAGCATTTTTTGTTTTCGTTTCATAGTTCCAATGCTGGTTTGGTGCAGAGGTTGAAAAAGATGAAGCTAGGCTGAAGACTGTAGATGAGGACAAGAAATTTGAAATTGGTGCAGCATGGGTTGAAGTTGTCAGGTTTTACGATTACTCAGAACAATGTACAGTTCTCTGCTGGCCAGTCACAGGTGCCATGACCACATCAACTAGATAATGTTAAGGCCTTTGATCAGCCGTTCTTGAGGTTTGATTGATTAGTTTTGAAACCTAACTTGTAGTTTACTGGAATTGTCTTACTACATACAGTATACATCAGTCAGTAAAGTGTTTATAACTGATAATTTTATGTCTGAAAATTATCAGAAGATACAGCTTACATAATTGTGTGTATGTTGCAGTCACCTTCATTTAGTTTCAGATTTGGTGTGAAAGAATTTTATGACTTGCAAATTTGCAATGTAATTTGTGAATACTGTAATTTTAATAATGGTGTAAGATATAGATTTATATATGTGTAACTATTAGTACTGTACTAATTGTTACGGTAAGGGAATTATTATAGGAGTAAAAACTGAAAGTCTAAGATTTCTGTATTCACTCATCCTACAAGCTTAAAATATTGTAGCTGTAAATGACTAAATTTTACTCGGGCTGATTCTTGGCCCTGTTTACAATACCAAAAACTTGCAGATTGATCCTATTTGTATGATGCCTTCAGTGACCTACTCCAACATGCTTCTAAAGTCCAGCACTGTCATAAAAGAAACTGTGCAGCCAAACCATGATAAATAACCATCAGATACCCCATGGCATTGCTCATGGGGACTCAGGGGATTTTTAAAATTCATTCTTAGGATGTGGATAGCAAGCCACTAGCTGCATCTGTAGTTGCCTTGAGAAGGTGGTGATGAGCTATCTCCTTGAATTGCTGCAGTCCAGATGGTAAAGTTGCCCCCACAGTGCTGTTGGGGAAGTTTCAGGGTTTTGACCCAGCAACAATGTTTGTTTGTTTTGCATATCTTCACACACTTTCTCCCCTTGGAGAATAGTGTGGAGTGTTAGAAGGATTTGCAAATTGAATAACAACCTGTTGAACTGTGTCATAAACACCCCCTTTTGTGGCTCTCACGCCTCAGAGTGGGAATGGAATCCAGGGGCCTTTCAGCTCAGAGGCAAGAATGTTATCAACTGACCCACAGCAACAACTAGCAAACATGATAAATGTCCAAGTGGGGATGGTGTGTGACTTGGAGGGGAACTTGAAGATTATGGTGTTACCATGCACCTTCTAGGTTTAGATCTATAATTAGCCATAGTCTACAAGTGGCCATAGGCATCTCTCTCTGCTTAGTGCAGTTCTGCATGCCGCTGTATTCCTCCCTCTGTCCAATTTCTGATGATGTGCACCAATTCAGCCCTTCTCTGACCTGGCCTGTTTTTTCCTGATGTTTCACCTTCACCGCCAACTTTTGACTCTCGCCCTGCCTTTTCCAGTGGTCGTACCTTTTCAATTTCCACTTCTTCAATTCAGCTAAAGGCCTATGCAATGGGACTCCCGACTTTCCTGCAGACATATTTAATGCTTCTTCACTCTGTCCAGTCGATTCTATGGCCCTTTTGCC
This sequence comes from Cetorhinus maximus, assembly GCF_964194155.1. Taxonomy (NCBI): domain Eukaryota; kingdom Metazoa; phylum Chordata; class Chondrichthyes; order Lamniformes; family Cetorhinidae; genus Cetorhinus; species Cetorhinus maximus. The sequence continues at coordinate 9,615,930 of NC_135884.1, read as the reverse complement.
AGAGCCACATTTCAAAGGCTGTAATCCTCTTCTCAGCAGCCTTATTTAGGGTCCATCTCTTGCACCAATATAGCGCAATACTCAAAGTAAGTTACTTTGCAATTGCAGGCCGATGTTCAATGCCATCCATTTTTCATTCAAATGACGAGTAGTGGGGTGGGCAGTTGCTAGCCTTGTCTTGATTCCAATGCTGCTATCCTGATTTGTGGCCTCTTTAGATCCCAGAAAGGGAAATTGATCTACGTTCGCACTGGTTGCAGACTGAACCATCACACTGCTCTTACCATGAACTGTCATCAGCTATGTCTTATTATTGTTGATGCTCAACCCAAACTTCAGATTAGACTTTCTCAGCTCTTCAGCCATCATGGATCGTTCTTGCTTGTCTTCAGCCATTAGGGTAGTGTCATCATCAACATATCAGATGTTCATATGTTGTAACCACCAATATTGACCCCAAAATGTTCTGAAAGAGCGGAGCTGATTTCTTTCATGACCCTTTCTCCAATGGCTTTGAAAAGAAGGGTGAAAGAAGATATCCTTGTCTGATGCATTTGCCAAAACTATATTGTTCTTTCTTGTCTCCAAGTGTGTACACTACAACTTTTCTCTGTTTGTAAAGTAAACAGAGTGATCACAGTATGAACTGAGGTCAAACCAAGATCGGTGAACCTCATCGAAGTATATATGCCAACTGAGGAATTCCCTGACGAAGATGTTGAGGGAGTGTATGTGGTCTTGCCAAGAATAGTCAATGCCAACTCCAAATGTGAGAGATTGACCTTAATAGGAGAATTTAGTGTAAAAATAGGAAGTGAGACATAACATAAGTGCTGTGGAAAATCCGGCTTGGGTGAACTAAATGATAAGAGTAGAAAAGATGATGAGTTGGTTAACTGACAACAAACTTGTTGCTGTGAATACATGCTTTTGGCATCATGAGAAAAAACACTGCACATGGATATCGCCCAGTGGACTGGGCAGAAACATGATTTGATTATATTTTGATGAAAACACATGACAGTGAAGAATATATTGAATCCAGAATCCTGGCTAGCGCAGATTATGGGCCTGACCATCAGCTTGCATGGGTCAAAATTAAGGGCAGGTAGTGGAGACGGAAACATGCAAAGAGAAACTCTCCCAAATGGTAGATTGTTTACATAAGAACTCCAGTATATTTGCACAAGTCTGCAAGGGGAGATGGTTTCAAACAGAAAAGCAGAATCAACTTGGGAAAGATTCTCACCTGCTGTAAAAACTGCATTGAGTCAAGTTTCGAAGGTGACGTTGGAAAAGGCTTGTGGGTTGCTGCAGTTCATTCTGTGGATAGTACGCACAATGGTAGAAATAGTGGATGTTAAAGGTGTGGCTGGGTCTACTGATCAAGCGGAATGCTGTGCCCTGAACCTTCTGATCAAGCGGAATGCTGTGCCCTGAACCTTCTGATCAAGCGGAATGCTGTGCCCTGAACCTTCTGATCAAGCGGAATGCTGTGCCCTGAACCTTCTGATCAAGCGGAATGCTGTGCCCTGAACCTTCTGATCAAGCGGAATGCTGTGCCCTGAACCTTCTGATCAAGCGGAATGCTGTGCCCTGAACCTTCTGATCAAGCGGAATGCTGTGCCCTGAATCATGTTGAGCTTCTTGCAGCTGTACCTTTCCATGCAAGTGGAGAGTATTCCTTCACATCCTTGATTTGTGGCTTGTAGATGGGAGAGACTTTGGGGAGTCTGAAGGTGAGCCACGTGCCACAGAATAGTCAGCCTCTGACCTGCTGTATTAGCCATGCTATTTGTGTGGCTTGTCCAGGTAAGGCTCTGCTCAATGGTGATGCCCGCCCCAGGAATGTTGACAGTGAGAGATATGGCAATGGTAATGCCATTAAGTGTCATGACAAGGTGTTTAGGTGTTCTTGTTAGAAATAGTCATTGCCTGGCACTTGTGTGGCACAAATGTCACTTTCCACTTATAACTCCAAGCCTGAATGTTGACGAGGTCTTGGTGCATATGATCATGGATCGTTTCTGAGCAATTGCTGGAGCTGAGCACTGCAATCATCAGCAAACAGCCTGATCTTGCTTCTGAACACGCTGTTTTATAACACTAGAGGTGCTTTGGAGGTAGAGCATGAGAATAGTACCAATCGTATTAAAGACCTGGCACAGGCATGATGGGCTAAAAGGCCTCTTTCTATGCTGCGTGGTTCTGTTAGTGGTGATATTAGCAAAGAGCCTCGATGAGCCTAATGGCTTTCTTCTGTGTTGTGAGGTTTAATGTGGACATTAACAGTACTTAGTTTCCATTAACAGCTCAAAATGGGATTATTAGGAAAGAAAATTGCAATTTGAAAGGTAACACAGGTACTCCAAGAGCTAATCTAAGCCCAAAGGCATAGGATTTGAGTGGTTGCTGAGTTGAAACGTGAGAGTTCTTGTGGGTGCTGGTCAGGTCTCTGGTATGCATGTTTCCTCTGTGTACTTCATGCTGCCTTAAATTCTAGGAACTTGTGCACTCACCACTTCTACTAGGAAGACAATGCTGGCTTAATTTCTCAGGGGGACTTTGTTAGCATTGTGTGTTACCAGGAACTTGCATTTGTGATAAACACAGCAATTCTACTTTATCGTTGCTCTGATCAGTGAGTAGGAAAACATATGAAACTTTTTTTTCCACATGACGCTTGCTCTTCACTAATTAGGAAGTTTCATTATCAAACAAAGCCTGCAACCAGGAGGCACCATGCTGGAAAACAAATGTGGTAACTTCATAGTTTTGCTGGTTTGCCAGCATTTAACAGTAGCCTTTAAAATTACCAAAGCCTTCGATAGGAAAAAAAAAAAGACTTGTATTTCTATAACACCTTTCACAACCTCAGAACGTCCCAGTGAAGTGATGTATCAAAGTCAGCAGCCAATTTGTGCACAGCACTGTCTCATAAACAGCAATGTGATAATGACCAGATAGATTTTTTTTTGAAAATGAGATTGGTTGAGTGATAAATATGGACAAGACACTGAGAAAAGCTCCATTGCTCTTCTTTGGCATTGTGGGATCCTTTGTGCCTACTTGAGGAGGCAGACAGGCCCTCAGTTTTACATGTCATCCATACATGGAATTGGGAATATAGTGAAAAGGAAGCGTTTGTGGATCTATGGGGAAAGAGTGGGGAGTGGGATTAATTGGGTAGCTCTTTCAAAGCATTAGTAGAGACTCAAATGGCCTCCTGTGCTGTATTATTTTTGAAAAGAACTGTCCCAACATAGGGTGTGCATGGAAAAGAGCAAAATAGAAATAATTGAACTTTGATGAACTTTTAAAAGGTTGCTTTTAAAGCCGTCTGAAATAACTAAATCTAAAAACACGTGTGTGCCATTATATTGCAAAAAAAAAGGGAAGGCTGAGAAAAACAGTTTGGCAATATCTTTCAAGAAAACGTTGTTTTCCTTCAGCTTACGCACAGTTTCGAAATATTGCTTAATTTCAAAGAGCTGTCCACTGCAAACTGTCGGATGAGTCTGCATGCTGCTAGTCCTAATTTCTCTATCCCACGAGGTGTGTGAGGTAGACCTGGTGTTGATTCTTGGAATTGGGACAGCCTCTTTGGTCTACCACAAAGATGCCTTTCTGAACCTGACCAATTTCAAGGCCCCAGGGTCAGTTAACTATTGGCGGAGGTGCCAGTCTCTGCCAGATGTCAGTTTGGAGTGGGAGTGGAGTGGTATTAGTGCAAACTCTACTGCGTGTGAGTTTTTGTCTATATGTCCACCAGTGTACATGTAATTTTGCATTAGGGTAGAGCAGTGTAGTCCTTATGTTACTGAACTAGTAATCCCGAGAATAAGTTCAAATCCTGCCATGGCCGATTAAAAATTTGAATTCCATTATATAAAAATCTGGAAATTAAAAGTTGGTATCAGTAAAAGTGATCATCAAGTCGTTGGATTGTTTTTAAAAACACAACTGGTTCATTAATGTCTTTTAGGAAAAGAAACCTGCCACCCTTACCCAGTCTGGTCTATAGGTGACACAGTTGACTCTTAACTTCCACCTGAAGTGGCCTAGTAAGCCATTCTGTTGTATCAGGATGGGCAATAAATGCTATAGTTGTCAGCTACACCCCCGTCTCAAGAACAAATTTTTTAAAATTTATACCATGTATAATTTGGGCTTCATTTTTCTGGGCTTCGCGATGCCTCCAAAATTTCCAGTTGCTGGCAATAGCAATACTTTCAGAATCTGGTTACCTCCGGAACCCACCCCAAGGACTCTTCAACCAGTCCTCACAAATTCCCTAGACTATCCACCCAGAAATGTCAGACTCTTAAGACTGCTACCAGTGCTCCCATACCCTGTGATCCTCTCCGCGTGCTCTTTGAACCCAACCTTCCCCTCAGTACCTCCAGATCCCAGAACCCATCTCCAGTATTCTCAGATCCCAAGGTGCACCCCAAATTCTGATAAATGAGTTCCCCATATAAAAATACTTTACGTAACACTCTTGTTCCTGTACAGCCTCCAGCTCACCATAAGCATTGACATAAGGCATCAATATGTTAAATGGTTCGTGAACAGCACACACTCCCTATAAGCTTCATACTTAGTGGAACACTTTCTGTGCTTGTGCATGGGCATTCTTTGTGTGTGCATGCCCATAAATTTATGCTCATCCAAAACTTTGCTGTCCGTATCCTAACTTTCATCAAGCCCCATTTACCCATTGACCTACATTGGCTACTCGTAAAACAATGCCTCAATTTGAAAATTCTCATCCTGTATTTAAATCCCCCCATGATCTTGCGCCTCCCTGTCTCTGTAGTCTCCTCCACCCCGACAACCTTCCAAGGTCTCCATGCGCCTTCATTTCTGACCTCCTGAGCATCCATGATTTTAATTGCACCAGCATTATTTTCTGCTGCCTAGGCCCTAAGCTCTGGAATTCCCTCCCTAAGCCCTTCCGCCTCTACTTTGCTCTCCTGCTTCAAAACACTCTTTAAAACCTAGCTTTTTGACCAAGCTTTTAGTCATCGACCCTAATATCACCTAAGTGGCTCAGTGTCAAATTTTGTTTAATAACATTCCTGTGAAATGTCTTGGGATGTTTCTCTAACTTAAAGGCACTATATAAATTCAATTTGGTGTGTGTGCAAAATCATGTCTGGGTAATACTTGCAAAGCTCAAAGCCACCCACTTTGCAAAAGATGCAGAAGTTGCAGACCTGGAGTAAAAATAAATTTTATTGAAGCAGCTAATTTACTGTTCCAGGAACATTGAGGGTGTTAGATTTCTAATTATTTACTATGCAGCTGTGGTATATATTTACTTATCAAAGGAAATAAGTTTTTTGTTTATTTTTCAGAAACCAATCGCAAAGCACTTTTTAATTCAATTTTTGCAGAGATCTAGAAACTTATAATTAGAGCCCTCAGAAAAATCTTCCTGCCCTTTCTTCCACGCCAGTGAATATTGTGGCTTCAATTCGAGAAAAAATAATTTATATTTCTCATCAGCAAATAAGGAAAATAAATGAAATAATGGGCCACCGTTGCAATCAGTAAGATGCTGCGTGAAGGCCAACAGAGAGCCTTCCCTGGAGCATGATTTTAGCCCAGTGAGTTACTATTTCTGGCATTTGAAGACCATCTTTCCTGACCATTGTCCCTGGGAAGTATCCTCTTCTTGGGTGCACAGCTCAGGAAGAAGGCAGCAATAGGTTGCCTTTGCAATAGGTGCAGGCCCAACAAACAACTTAAGTGAGGTAGGAATAGGGTTACCAACTCTGGTTAGACATATTCCTGGCAGTTTCAATGTAAGACCTCCCGCCCACAAGTGCCCCACCCAGTAAACCAATCCTTTTCCCCTATCTCAAATGTTTTTATTCCTGATAAATGTAAGTGTTCAAAAAAAGGGGGGAAAATTGTCATTATTTTCAACGTCCCAGTTATTTTTCCCCAGGTGTTGGTTGCTGCAGAGTCCTGGGGCGGAACTTAATGCCCTTGTCCAAGGCACATTTGGAGGCGATGAGTGCATTTAGACGGGCTGGAGGGTGGTGGGTGGGGACCGGTTAATGGTAGCCCAGTAACATTACCACCCTTGTATTAAATGAGTGATTCATGCCTTCATGTTTAAATGTGTTTAAGTCTGTTCAAGTGAAACTTAGACAAGTAAAATAGGCTGCCATTCACAGAAGCTTTTGTATTCTTTTCTTCACTTATTTTGCAAACACGTTTCCCAAGTCATAAACCCATACTTGACTCCAAGCCAAGAGAGCTAGAGGCAACTAATATTGGCTCTGTAGCAGATGTACAAAAGCTGCTGATACTTGCTTCACCCTTTGCTTCACCTTGCCTCTACTTAGCACCTTACTCATGAGTAAGACTAAAAGCAAGAGTTCACGATGGGTGGAATCTTGTATTTTAGCCTGCAGCTTAAAGTTCAATTAATAAACACAGATCTCAATTACAAAACGCCTTAAGTGTAGAAAACTAGGCATGATATAGAGAACAAAAAAACACGCCAAGTTTCTGTCAAGGAGTAACTGAAGTCTTCATCAACGACAAAAGTTTTAAGGAGTCTTTTATTCATTTATTCCTGGGATTATGGGCATTACTAGCTAGGCTGACATTTATTATCCATCCCGAGTTGGGTGCCTTCTCAACCACTGTGGTGCACGTGGTGAAGGTAACCTCGCCCTTTGCTACCAGGTAGAGTTGAAGCACAACCTGGGTTGGCAAAGTCTCTGCTGCTCTTAAGACTTGGAAATTCTAACTGGTATAAGGAGTGCTTGTCTCACATCCACCATGATGCCGCTTAATGAATCAGAACTGGTAGCATGACAACTCCCCGTCCAGCTCCTCCTCTTCTGCAACCAAAATAAAATAAGTAGGCCTACTTTACTAATATGGAGTTGAGAGTCTTGTGTCACTTCAAGCACTTAACATATAACTGATTTGCATTTTATTTTTAATTCAGCGCCAAGGAAACACAGTAAACAGGAAGACTGCCTGCCCTTTTTTTGCACTCCCAGCACTTTCAGCCTCGTTGGGCAGAATTTTCCAGTGAGGTTTGAGATCCTGCTGTCAGGACCAAATGGGAGCCCCGAGCCTGAACCTGCGAAACCAGCGGGCACTCTTCCCAGAGGCGGCCTCCTAATTGTTCACCTCCAAGTTCACAGCAGGATCCCATTGCTGATGGCTCCATCAGCAGGCTGGCCCCTCCAGATCCTCAGCAGTCTCACTAGGAAAGCTGAGTGTTGCTGAGTCACTTCAGGATCAGCGAGGGCACCAAAAATTGGAGGCGCCCCCATTGGGCTACACATGAAACATCAAGTAACTGGCATCTACACCAGTAGGTGAATCAGCCTGCAGTGAAAACCCCCTTCACTGAAAACGTCTGGGACCTTCGATTGCAGCCTTAATTCAGCTCCCTCTTTGCGGAATGGAGCCTCTGACCACTGCAGGGAGGCCGCCTCTGTTGAGTTGGTGGCCTCCGCACGTTCAAAATGGCAGAGAGGCTACAAAATTGGGGCTTTAACAATTCTAACTGAATGCCTGCCTCTGTGGAGCTGACCCACTTCCTATTCCATCCCTGGGAAAGTTCCCCAGTGGCAAGAATGCATCAGGAAGCTGTCCCAATGCCAAGCCCGCCACCTCAAAGCCAGGCAAGTTCAGCCCCTTGTCCTTTTTGCATTGCAGTATTCTTTGTTGTCATTACTGCTAAATTAGCTTTTAACCTGCTAACTCGACTCTGCCTGAACAATGATTTGCCACAGAGAATTCCACACCACTAAGCACCCTGTATGAGAAGAGATTTTTTTGAGCCTCCTTTTCTACTTCTGTTAGAGAGAGGACCCTAACTCACCTAGGGCGGAATTTAACGCCGACGGGATTTTATGTTCCTGCCGAAGTCGATGGACTTCTGAACGGCTCGCCACATTTTACAGCCTCGCCCCTGCCACGACAGGGCTGTAAAATTCTGCCTCCGGTGTATTAGGCTGCAGGGTGACCAGGGATGGGAACTTAACATCCAGGGGTATTCAGTATTTAGGAAGGACAGACAAAAAGGAAAAGGCGGTGGAGTTGCATTGTTGGTTAAAGAGGAAATTAACGCAATAGTGAGGAAAGATATTAGCTCCGACGACGTGGAATCTGTATGGGTAGAGCTGAAAAACACTAAGAGGCAAAAAACGTTAGTGGGGGTTGTATATAGACCCCCCCAAACTGTAGTGGTGTTGTTGGGAATGGCATTAAACAGGAAATTAGAGACGCATGCAATAAAGGAACATCTGTAATTATGGGTGACTTTAATCCGCATATAGATTGGGCAAATCAAATTAGTAACAATACCATAGAGGAGGAATTCCTGGCGTGTATACGGGATGGTTTTCTGAACCAATACGTTGAGGAACCAACTAGAGAATAGGCCTCCTAGACTGGGTATTGTGTAATGAGAAAGGAATAATTGGCAATCTAAAACAAAAACAGAATAACCTGGAAAAACTCAGCAGGTCTGGCAGCATCGGCGGAGAAGAAAAGAGTTGACGTTTCGAGTCCTCATGACCCTTCAGCAGAACTGAGTATAGTTAGGAGAGGGGTGAAATATAAGCTGGTTTAAGGTGGTGGGGGCGGTGGGGGGAGAGAAGTTGGGGGCGGGTGTGGTTGTAGGGACAAGCAAGCAGTGATAGGAGCAGATAATCAAAAGATGTCACAGACAAAAGGAACAAAGGGGTGTTGAAGGTGGTGATATTATCTAAGAAAATGTGCTAATTAAGAATGGATGGCAGGACACTCAAGGTACAGCTCTAGTGGGGGTGGGGTGGAAAGGCTGACAAGGTATTACAGTTGTAGATTTAAAAATAATGGAAATAGGTGGGAAAAGAAAAATCTATATAAATTATTGAAAAAAACAAAAGGGAGGGGGAAGAAACGGGGTGGGGATGGGGGGAGGGAGTTTAAGATCTAAAGTTGTTGAATTCAATATTCAGCCCGGAAGGCTGTAAAGTGCCTAGTCGGAAGATGAGGTGCTGTTCCTCCAGTTTGCGTTGGGCTTCACTGGAATAATGCAGCAAGCCAAGGACAGACATGTGGGCAAGAGAGCAGGGTGGAGTGTTAAAATGGCAAGCGACAGGGAGGTTTGGGTCTTTCTTGCGGACAGACCGCAGGTGTTCTGCAAAGCGGTCGCCCAGTTTGCGTTTAGTCTGTCCAATGTAGAGAAGACCGCATTGGGAGCAACGAATGCAGTAGACTAAGTTAGGGGAAATGCAAGTGAAATGCTGCTTCACTTGAAAGAGTGTTTAGGCCCTTGGACGGTGAGGAGAGAGGAAGTGAAGGGGCAGGTGTTGCATCTTCTGCGTGGGCATGGTGGGGGTTGAGGAGTAGGGGGTGATGGAGGAGTGGACCAGGGTGTCCCGGAGGGAACGATCCCTACGGTATGCCGCCAGGGCGGGTGAAGGGAAGATGTGTTTGGTGGTGGCATCATGCTGGAGTTGGCGGAAATGGCGGAGGATGATCCTTTGAATGTGGAGGCTGGTGGGGTGATAAGTGAGGACAAGGGGGACCCTATCATGTTTCTGGGAAGGAGGAGAAGGCGTGAGGGAGGATGCGCGGGAGATGGGCCGGACACGGTTGAGGGTCCTGTCAACGACCGTGGGTGGAAAACCTCAGTTAAGGAAGAAGGAGGACATGTCAGAGGAACTGTTTTTGAAGGTAGCGTCATCAGAACAGATGCGACGGAGGCGAAGGAACTGAGAGAATGGGATGGAGTCCTTACAGGAAGCGGGGTGTGAGGAGCTGTAGTCGAGGTAGCTGTGGGAGTCGGTAGGTTTGTAATGGACATTGGTAGACAGTCTATCATCAGAAATTGAGACAGAGAGGTCAAGGAAGAGAAGGGAAGTGTCAGAGATGGACCATGTGAAAATGATGGAGGGGTGGAGATTGGAAGCAAAATTAATAAATTTTTCCAGGTCCAGACGAGAGCATGAAGCCACACCGAAGTAATCATCGATGTACCGGAGAAAGAGTTGTGGGAGGGGGCCGGAGTAGGACTGGAATAAGAAATGTTCCACATACCCCATAAAGAGACAGGCATAGCTGGGGCCCATGCGGGTACCCATAGCCACACGTTTTATTTGGAGGAAGTGAGAGGAATTAAAGGAGAAATTGTTCAGTGTGAGAACAAGTTCAGCCAGACGGAGGAGAGTAGTGGTGGATGGGGATTGTTCGGGCCTCTGTTCAAGGAAGAAGCTAAGGGCCCTCAGACCATCCCGGTGGGGGATGGAGGTGTAGAGGGATTGGACGTCCATGGTGAAGAGGAAGCGGTTGGGGCCAGGGAACTGGAAATTGTTGATGTGACGTAAAGTGTCAGAGGAATCACAGATGTAGGTGAGAAGGGACTGGACAAGGGGAGAGAGAAGGGAGTCAAGATAAAGAGAAATGAGTTCCGTGGGGCAGGAACAGGCTGACACGATCGGTCTGCCGGGACAGTTCTGTTTGTGGATTTTGGGTAGGAGGTAGAAGCGGGCCTTCCGAGGTTGGGCGACTATCAGGTTGGAAGCTGTGGGAGGAAGATCTCCAGAGGAGATGAGGTCAGTGACAGTCCTGGAAACAATGGCTTGATGTTCGGTGGTGGGGTCATGGTCTAGGGAGAGGTAGGAGGAAGTGTCTGCGAGTTGACGCTCAGCCTCCACGAGGTAGAGGTCAGTGCGCCAGACAACAACAGCACCACCCTTGTCAGCGGGCTTGATGACAATGTCGGGGTCGGACCTGAGAGAACGGAGTGCAGTAAGTTCAGAGAGAGACAGATTAGAATGGGTAAGAGGAGCAGAGAAATTGAGACAACTAATGTCACGCCGACAGTTCTCAATGAAAAGATCAAGAGAAGGTAAGAGTCCAGAGGGAGGGGTCCAGGTGGAGGGAGAATATTGGAGGTGGGTAAAAGGATCCATTGAACGGGGAGAGGACTCCTGCCCAAAGAAGTGAGCACGGAGACGAAGACGGCGGAAGAAGAGTTCAGCATCGTGCCGAGCCCAAAATTCATTTGTCTGTCCGCAAGAAAGACCCAAACCTCCCTATCGCTTGCCATTTTAACACTCCACCCTGCTCTCTTGCCCACATGTCTGTCCTTGGCTTGCTGCATTGTTCCAGTGAAGCCCAAGCAAACTGGAGGAACAGCACCTCATCTTCCGACTAGGCACTTTACAGCCTTCCAGGCTGAATATTGAATTCAAAAACTTTAGATCTTAAATTCCCTCCCCCCATCCCCACCCCGTTTCTTCCCCCTCCCTTTTGTTTTTTTCAATAATTTATATAGATTTTTCTTTTCCCACCTATTTCCATTATTTTTAAATCTACAACTGTAATACCTTGTCAGCCTTTCCACCCCACCCCCACTAGAGCTGTACCTTGAGTGTCCTGCCATCCATTCTTAATTAGCACATTTTCTTAGATAATATCACCACCTTCAACACCCCTTTGTTCCTTTTGTCTGTGACATCTTTTGATTATCTGCTCCTATCACTGCTTGCTTGTCCCTACAACCACACCCCCCCCAAACTTCTCTCCCCCCCCCCCCCCCCCGCCCTCACCACCTTAAACCAGCTTACATTTCACCCCTCTCCAGCTATACTCAGTTCTGCTGAAGGGTCATGAGGACTCGAAACGTCAATTCTTTTCTTCTCCGCCGATGCTGCCAGACCTGCTGAGTTTTTCCAGGTAATTCTGTTTTTGTTTTGGATTTCCAGCATCCGCGGTAGTTTTTTGTTTTTATAATTGGCAATCTAGTTGTGCGAAGCCCCTTGGGGATGAGCGACCATAATATGATAGAATACTTCATCAAAATGGAGAGTGATGTAGTTGATTCTGAGACTAGGGTCCTGAGTCTTAATAAAGGAAACTACGATGGTATGAGGTGTGAGTTGGCTAAGATGGATTCGGAAACATTACTTAAAGGGATGACAGTGGATAGGCAATGGCAAACATTCAAAGAGCACATGGGTGAACTGCAATAATTGTTTATTCCTGTCTGGCGCAAAAGTAAAATAGGAAAGGTGGCCAAACCATGGCTTACAAGGGAAATTAGAGATAGTATTAGATCCAAGGAAGAGGGGAACAAATTGGCCAGAAAAAATAACAGACCTGAGGATTGGGAGCAGTTTAGAATTCAGCAAAGGAGGACCAAGGGATTGATTAGGAAGGGGAAAATAGAGTATGAGAGTAAGCTTGCGGGGAACATAAAAACTGACTGTAAAAGTTTCTATAGGTATGTGAAGAGAAAAAGATTGATGAAGAAAAATGTAGGTCCCTTACAGTCAGAAACAGGGGAATTTATAATGGGGAACAAAGAAATGGCTGACCAATTAAATACATACTTTGGTTCTGTCTTCACAAAGGAGGACACAAATAAATGTTGGGGAACACAGGGTTTAGTGTGAGGGAGGAGCTGAAAGAAATCCGTATTAGTGGGGAAATAGTGTTGGAGAAATTGATGGGATAGAAGGCCGCTAAATCCCCAGGGCCTGATAATCTATATCCGAGAGTACTTATGGAAGTGGCCCTAGAAACAGTGGATGTATTGGTGGTCATCTTCCAAGATTCTATAGACTCTGGAACAGTTCCTACAGATTGGATGGTAGCTAATGTAACCCCACTATTTAAAAAGGGAGGTAGAGAGAAAACAGGGAATTGTAGACCAGTTAGCCTGAAGCCTTAGTCGGGAAAATTCTAGAGTCCATTATAAAAGATTTAATAGCTGAGCACTTGGAAAACAGTGGCAGAATCGGACAGAGTCAGCATGGATTAGCGAAATGGAAATCATGCTTGACAAATCTACTGGAATTTTTCGAGAATGTAACTAGTAGAGTTGATGAGGGGGAGCCAGTGGGTGTGGTTTATTTGGATTTTCAGAAGGCTTTCGACAAAGTCCCACATAAGAGGTTGGCATGTAAAATTAAAGCACATGGGATTGGGGGTAGTGTATTGACATGGATAGAAAACTGGTTGGCAGATAGGAAGCAATGAGTAGGAATAAACGGGTCTTTTTCCGAATGGCAGGCAGTGATTAGTAGGGTACCACAGGGATCGATGCTGGGATCCCAGTTATTCACAATATAAATGATTTGGATGAGGGAACTAAATGTAATATCTCCAAATTTGCAGATGACACAAAGCTGGGTGGGAGGGTGAGCTGTGAGGAGGATGCAGAGATGCTTCAGTATGATTTGGACAAGCTAAGTGAGTGGGCAAGTGCATGGCAGATGCATTATAATGTGGATAAATGTGAGGTTATCCACTTTGGTAGCAAAAACATGAAGGCAGATTATTATCTGAATGGCTATAAATTGAGAGAGGGGAATGTGCGACGAGACTTGGGTGTCCTCGTACACCAGCCGTTGAAGGTAAGCATGTAGATGCAGCAGGCGGTAACGAAGGCTAATGGTATGTTGGCCTTCATAGCGAGAGATTCGAGTACAGGAGCAGGGTGTCTTGCTGCAATTGTACAGGGCCTTGGTGAGACCACATCTGGAATATTGTGTGCAGTTTTGTTCTCTTTATCTGAGAAAGGATGTTCTTGCTATAGAAGGAGTGCAGCGAAGGTTTACCAGACTGATTCCTGGGATGACGGGATGGACATATGAGGAAAGATTGAGTTGGTTAGGATTATATTCGCTGGAGTTCAGAAGAATGAGGGGGGATCTCATAGAAACCTATAAAATTCTAACAGGACTAGATAGGGTAGATGCAGGAAAGATGTTCCCAATGGTGGGGGAGTCCAGAACCAGGGGTCACAGTCTGAGGATACGGGGTAGATCATTTAGGACTGAGATGAGGAGAAATTTCTTCACCCAGAGAGTGGTGAGCCTGTGGAATTTGCTACCACAGAAAGTAGTTGAGGCCAAAACATTGTCTATTTTCAAGAAGGAGTTAGATATAGCTCTTGGGGCGAAAGGGGTCAAAGGATATGGGGAGAAAGCAGGAGCAGGCTATTGAGTTGTAAGATCAGCCATGATCATGATGAATGGCAGAGCAGGCTCAAAGGGCCGAATGGCCTACTCCTGCTCCTATTTTCTATGTTTCTATGTATTAAGCATTTGCGTTTATAACACTGCAATCATTGCCAAAAAAAACTGGTCAGCCTGGCTGGCACTCTACCCGATGGACACTTGTGTTTTATTTTTCTCTCGCATGTCCAAAACCAGCTTTTCTTTGAGTTGGAGCCAGTTGTAGAACATGTGCTGGACTACTGGCCCTTGTCTCTCATGTAGTGGCCAAAACAGATCCCTGCAGCACCTCAAAGAGAGTACTTCATAGATTTTTTTTAAAGTCTATTTTTCTAAACCTGTTTAAACCTTTGAAGTGTTTGACCGAATCTTGCATATTGTGTGTTCTGATTGTATGCCAAAATATATTTCATTTGGAGATATTGACCTGGATTCCCTTGAAGCTATTCCCACTCTGCCACCATAAGATTGGAAAATAGCAGGCCAGTATATTTTCTCCTCCTGAGTTTCAATGGGGAGCAGGAGCAAACAAATGTGGAGGAAGAATAGATCGGAATTGTCCTTCAAGCCACCGCCCCCTCCCCCACCACCCCGACCCTTTGAATGTAAGCAACACAATGTATATAACTCCTGAAATGAAAGAAAATTGTATAATATTTAAAGGGTATTAAAGAAAGGGTATTAATTAGATGTTTTGTGAAAACAGCTGCTTACCAATTCAGAAACAGTCTGTCCAGGGTAATGCCGGAGCATGCCATACTTGTTTTTAATTTTGTGTGGCAATTGCCACCCATACTTCAGGTGGTAGACAATCATTAGCCAATAATGATGAGGTGTCAAAAAAACTTGGCGGTAGCACCACAAATGCATTGCAGCAGCCAGCTCTCTAACCTTCTGTGACTGTCTTATCCCCCCTTGCAGTGGTTTTGAAAGGACTTACTTTGGTTATGAGATTGTCTTAGGTCATTTAAATCAGATTAAAATCAAACGAGGAGTTTGGAAAATCAGTATTGGGGATTGCTCCGGTAACTCACTGTCATATAACTCCCAGACCTGTGCTGAGTTAGTGTCAGATATGGCTTAATGGGCACTCTCATCTCTGAGTCACAGGGAAGTGGGTTCGAGTCCCACTCCAGCGACTTAAGCACCTAACATGGGCTAACAATACTGAGGACATGCTGCACTGTCAGATGTGCCCTCTTGCAACGAGATGTTGAACTGTCCTCTCAGGTCGACGTAAATGGCAATATTCAAAGAAGAGCAGGGTAGTTCTCCAGTTTTCTGGCCAATACTTATCCTTCAGTCAACATCAGAAAAGCTGATTACCTGGTCATTTACCTCAATGCTGTTTGTGTACAAATTACAGCTGCATTTCCTGAGATTACAACAGTGACTACACTTTAAAAAAGTACTTAATTGGTTTTAAAATGTTATGGGGTGCCTTGGAGTTCTGACAGGTGCTTTATGAATGAAAACTCGTTCTTATCCCAGTAAGAGTACTATAATGACCCTCCTCTGGAGGAAGAATTAATTAGCCAGTGTTTCTACCCCTTATCACTGTTTAATAG
Source organism: Cetorhinus maximus (assembly GCF_964194155.1). Classification (NCBI taxonomy): domain Eukaryota; kingdom Metazoa; phylum Chordata; class Chondrichthyes; order Lamniformes; family Cetorhinidae; genus Cetorhinus; species Cetorhinus maximus. Next base: position 9,600,368 of record NC_135884.1, on the reverse strand, counting down.
CTTGTGTTATGATTCACTGCCTGGTGAAATAGTCTATCAATATTCACTCTAGAAAGGCATGGCTGGACAGTCTTAAATGCCATTGGCAAGGAGACGACTGCATTGCAGGACCCTCCATGCTGTGCCATTATGCAGATATGGCCTTTGCCATCCCCAATTTTTATACTAGTGGCAGCTCTATATTTATTCAAACCAGAATATCAGGCAAAAGAATTTAACAAAAATGTTCAAACCCTTAGACAGAAGCTGAGCAGTGCTTTGTAATCTATCTGGGTTTTTGGTTATCATCTGTGAGTATGGGTGCAATTTAATGCTCCCCACAGGCAGCCGGCTGGGAGGCTGACAGGGTGGGGGAATGTGGGTGCCATATAATGGGGTGGAAAGATTCAGGTTGGAGAGCCTTCCTGATATCGCCCAACTAAGCCCAGGGTGTGAAGCGTGGAGAACAGCCTTCCTGCCTGGAGACCAATTGAGATCAACTAGAGGCCATTTAAGGGCCTCATCCCACTACCACTAGTATTTGGGCGAAGTGCCAGCTAAGCCCTGGTGGACATGCCAGGTGAGGGGACTCCCCTCTTCTCAGGCATCCTATGCCCAATGGAGATAACTGCAGGCGGCAAGGGAGGGACCCGGAGAAAGACACACTGCTGCCTTTTACTCCACCCAGCCCCTCCCCATGCCTCCCCCTTGCTTAGGTCTCCCGGACTGGCCCCAGTGAAACTTCCCCACTCACCTGAACTCTGGGACACGAGCGATGATCTTCATTGTCGGGCCACCTGCAGTGGCCTCCACTCCCAGTGGCGCAGCCTGTATTGGAGAACTGCTGGCCTCTGATTGGCCGGTATTGCTCAGAGACGGGACATCCCTTCAGGAGAAAATCCAGTAGGAAATTGACCCTAGTTGAGCCAGGAACTCAGAAGGCATCCAGCGGGCTGACTAATTGGGACTTAATCCCAACAAGGCCACAGCAGGGATGCCACCTGCTCTCCAGCCTGTGGACGGGCTCACCAACACCAGCATTAAATTCCGCCCTATAAGTGTGGCGTCACAACTTGTGTAGTTCAGTATACTATACAGTATATTGTAGTCTGAATTGGTGAGAGTTCTGGAGAACAGTTTCTGCAGTCGACCAGCGAGGCACACACTAGAACAAAAACTAAGATAAATAAAGAGTTCAGCAAAGTACTGATACTTTTTTTTTTTTTTTTTTTGTAAAAATATACTTTATTCATAAAAAATCTTCAATCACATTCAAAACCATTTCAAAAACAACATTACAAGGGTACAATCCAGGTTAAACTTTTACAAAATGTATCACCAGGTGCATCAGTACAAACAATATTACAGTCATTTACAGCCTTTCATTTTGATCTGTACAGCCAAAGTACTGATACTTTCCATGGCTGAGTACCACATCGAGCATTTTCTCACTGCTACCGAGAGGGTATTCCTTCCACAAAGGCATTGTCCATTACATTACAGTCATGGTGTTGCCTGATTGTTACAGCGAGGGGTCTGAGAACTGAATAAGACCTAATGAGGCACTGATGAGGTGACTTTTTTTTTCATTCTTTGATGGTATGTGAGCATCACTGGCAAGGCCAGCATTTATTTCCCATCGCTAATTGTCCTTAAGAAGCTAATGAGCTTCCTTCTTGAACCGCTGTGATATGCCTGGTGAAGGTACTGCCACTGTGCTATCAGATAGGAAGATCCAGGATTTTGACTGAGCAACAATGAAAGAACAGTGATATAAGTCAGGGTGGTGTGCAACTTGGAGGGGAAATTTGAGGTGGGAATTTCCCATCCACCTGCTGCCCTTGTCCTTCGAAGTGGTAGAGGTTGCAAGTTCAGAAGGTTTTTTTCAAAGAAGGCGTGGCAAATTACTGCAGTGCATCTTGTAGATGGTACGCACGGCAGATATGATGTGCCTGTAGTGGAGGGAATTAATGTTTAAGGTGGTGGATGGGATGCCAATCAAATGGGCTGCTTCATCCTAAGTGTGTCGAACATCTTGGCTTTTGTTGGAGCTGCATCCATCAAGGCTGGAGGGTGGGTATTCCCTCACACTCCTAGCTTGTGCCTTTTAGATGGGGGACAGACGTTGGGGAGTGAGGAGGTGATTCACTTGCTGCAGAATTCCCAGCCTCTGATCTGTTCTTGTAGCAACAGTATTTATGTGGCTGGTCCAGTAAGACTTCTGATCAATGGCCACCCTAGGACGTTGATGGTGAGAGATTTAGTGATGGTGATGACATTGAATGTCATGGGAAGTGGTTACTTTCCCCTGTTGAAGATGGCCATTGCCCGGCACTTGTGTGATGTGTATGTTACTTGTCACTTATCAGCAAAATCTGAATGTTGTCCAGACCTCGCTACATGGGCTGCTTCGTTATTCATGGCGCATGGAACTGAACATTGTGCAAGCATCAATAAATATTCCCACTTCTGACCTTAAGATGGAGGGAAGGTCATTGATGAAATAGCTGAAGATGTTGGGCCTAGGACACTTCCCTGAAGAACTGCTGCAGCAATGTCCTGGGTTGAGATGATTGGCCTCCAACAGACAAAACCATCTTCCTTTATGCTGGGTATGACTCCAACCAGTGGACAGCTTCCCCCTGATTCTGATCAATTTTATGAAATCTATAATCAGATGGCACAGAAAATCTGTATATGTAGCAGTCAGTACAAAATAAATGACAGTTATTTTATGTTGATTTCCTGTGTTTTTTTATTTTCATTTTAATTAGGAGTTAGTCAATCTTGTGCTGTCAGAACTCACCGAAGAAGACGCTTTATTTTCTGTTGAAAAGGTGCATTGGCAGAACTCCCAACAGGCTGCTGGCCCTCTGTTCCTGGAAATTGGGTGTGGATCTGGTGTCATAGTTCTGAGCTTGCTGCATTTCTTCAAACAAGTGAGTATTGGCAATTTTTTTCATTAATGCCCTTTTTTTAATTAGTAATATATTTGAACAGGAAGTTTGCCATCAAAATGTTAAGTCATTCCAATTAATTTTAATGCTTTCTTGTTGTTTTCTGTTGATTTATTTGAAAGCTGTGTTGGCACAGGCCCGCCGAATTCTTTTGAAGCTCTGGAGGAAAATGATATTCAATTTCTTTTTAAACTTGTGCTACCTCATGTTTTTGTTATGCGACATCTCGTTCTTAATGATCAATCTAAGCCAAAACAATCAAACTCAATAATTCTGAAAACTTCATATCTAATTCATTCATTTATGAACTCATAACATCTGACTAAAAAATATTAACATTGGTAGGCCTGAAAAACATTTTCTCCTCCACGTACTTCTCTATTTTCACGTCCTTTCCTATGGCCAGAATTTTATGCCCTGGCAGGCGGAGGAGGACGTAAATTGGGCAGAATCGAAGGGGCCACCATGCCTGTTGCCTACCCGCCTCCGCTGGAATTTTACCAGTAGTAGGGGGAGGTGTTGGGTGGCCTGTTCACTCATGAGCCAATTGAGGCCCTTAAGTGTCCAATTAGTGACTACTTCAGGGCCTCTTGCTGCCGCCTCTGGTATTTTACCAGCAGCGAAGTGGGCGCACTCCATGTGGCAAGGTGTTGGGCATATTCAGACCTCCCAGCCATAGGCTCGAGTGTTTGTTTCGGGTGGGTTGTTGTCCCTCCTGTTCGGAAACCCTCTGCGGAAAGGGTTGCCCCCCCCACCCCACTCCCCTCTTGATCACCCTCTCCATTGCTGTCCTCGCTCTTCCCGCTCCATCCTTTGCCAGGGCCTGACTGACTGGCCCTGGCTAGCCCACCTCATTTATCTCCTTCTCTGCCCCCATCGTTGGTCCTGAGACTGGCGCAGTTGGCTGTCTGTTTGGCTGGCAACCTTTGGAGACGGGATATCCTCCTCCAGGAAGGAGGAAGCCATAACCTTAAGCACCTATCGGCCTGGCAACCATAAAATCCGGTTGTGGCTTCCAGGGCCAGTGGAGGGATATTCTTATACCCGACTTTCCAACCACTGCCTCCTCATTAAATCCCGATTTTCTCGTTTTTTTCTCTTCTGTTTCTGCCTTACACCTTTTTCCCCTTGTTTCCCTCTCATCATTTCGATCTCTGTATTTCTTCCGTGACCTTTCATACTGTCTCTGCTCTCCCCTTCTGTGCCTCTCTATCTCTTGCCTTCTGTAATCTTCCTTTGCCCCTTTCTCACTACCTTCCCTTCTCCCTTCCCGTCTCACTTTCCTCATCTTCTCTCTTACACTCATTCTTCCCCTATCCCTCATCTGGGCATCCGAAATAAAAACAGAAAATGCTGGAAACGCTCAGCAAATCTGGCAGCATCTGTGGCAAGAGAAAAAGAGTTATCGTTTCAGGTCAATGACCTTTCTGTTTCTCTCTCTGCAGATGCTGTCAGACCTGCTGAGTGTTTCCAGCATTTTCTGTTTTTTATCTCCCATCCTCTTGTTATTTTCCTTCTGCTTCTTTCTTCTCATTCTATCTGTTAAACAATATGCACATCTGGCCTTTATAGTGAAACTATTTCCTCATGTAACAATTTAATTTGCTTTTCCGAATTCTGCCATTTATTGTCAACATAAGCCTATCGTACTGCTACCCTATCCCATTCTTCTGAATTGTCATGTCACTTCATTACTTTTCTTGATTGAATTGTTTTATTTTGCAGAGTCGTGCTGTGGCAGTGGATAAAAGCCCAGAAGCTGTGGACCTCACTAGACAAAATGCTGAGAGGTAATGAAAAGGCCCCTTGGATCTTATAATATTGAAGTGCTGTTCATAAATTATTTCTAAAGTGTGTGAACAATATATCATTAAATTATACATAATATACATATTAATGTAAAATATATGTATTGCTGATTATGCACTGAGCAATAGCTTCTAGTGACCAAATGTTGAGCATCACTTGACAAAGCTCAGTGACTACATGATGAGATGTTAAACCAAACTCCATCTGCTCTCTCAGATGGACATTAATGATCTCACGGCACTATTTGAAGAAAAGCAGGGGAGTTCTTGGCCTGGCAAACATTTATCCCTCAACCAATGTTCTGTGTAAGTTGAAAATGTTCCCAGCAACCCAAAAGTCCCAGCACAAGCCATGTACAAATTGGCCCCTTTAAGTTTCCTGGATTATGCAACTAGCAATAAAAGATTTAAAAGGGGCCGTATAGTTAAATACATCACCTACACACTCCAAATAAATATTAGAGAGAACAGTGCCTGCTATCAACATCATTAAATCAGATTGCCTGGACATTTATCTCACTATTGCTTGCGGCCAGGGCCAGGGAGAGAAATCATGAGCGCTGGTGCTTTTCCTGTTTCCGGGCCTCTTATTCCACTCCACCGCCCCTTCGATCATGCATGATTTTTTTTTCCCCTTTCTAGCTTCACCAATCAATTCACCAAACAATCACAGAAAGGTTCTAGTAAAATGATAATACCCATTGTTGCCATCTGGTTACAAATATCATCAGATTATAGATGCGGCGTAGGTCATTAATATTAAGAGCGGCAACGATGCTAGATAGGTGATCGCCTATTAAACAAACCAGAGAGTACAAATTTGACTTTAACAGCATCATGCAATATTATTAATTTGACAGGAAGATATCCCATTGGTTATTTATAACACTGTGCAGGCGATAGCACTGATTTTGATGACTGCCTCAGCATGTTCTGCATGTTGCACCATATGGACACGGTGACAGTAAATTCATATTTGGGAGGAAAATTAATTCTTGCAAACCAGATAAACTGCACCAGCTCCTTCCCATGCTGTAGAAGAACTAAAAGACTATCTCCTGCCTGGGTGCATGATATAATTCAATATAATTATTTCATACAAGGGATGTAATTGAATTCTATTTTATCAGTAATCTCACAGGGTAGAAAGATCAAATGACTCCTGAACAACAAAGTGGAATGATTGAACAACATAGGCCTTCACTGTCAGTGAGAAGAGTTAGAGCCCTCAGTTGTCTGTGTGCAACACAACTTAAAGAGGCCAGAGCACAAGACCGAATGGTTCACAATTGCATCTGTGTTTTCCTGATCAGCAAGTCTGATGATTCTGCTGATTGCTGCTTCTCACTAGAACATATTTTCCATATCCAATATGCAGCACAACTTTGTCAATATATTTAAATAACTCAAAAAACTCATAAAAGCACCAAGATAGAGTGGAATAGTAGGTAAGAGGACAATATTGGAAGGACAATGGAAAAGACTCTTGAGAATCATGTGCAATGTAAAAAAGGTTACTGATTCAACATGAGCCCGTTACACACTCCTGTCCTAGCAATTTCACCCTGCAAAGTCTGCTCAGTAAACTTCCATTAGCAACAAAATAAACAGAACTCTAGCTATGATTCCATCCACTATTCGCAAGATATTTATGGATGACAAAGGCCACCTAGCCCAGCTCATCTCATCAATCCAAATAACTTATGAATATATGTATTAGGAGCAAGAGTAAGCCAGTCAGCCCCTCAAGCCTGTTCTGCCATTTGATAACATTGGCATCATTAGACTAGTGACTACAACAACTCAAAAGTACTTAATTGGCTGAAAGCAATTTGGAATATTGTGAAAGTTGATCTATAAATGTAGGTTTTGTGTTTCTTTTATTACAACTGCATGCAGTAGGCAGAGTGACAGCAACAGTGGTGAAATTGGCAGCTCAATGTTGATTCTCTAAGGTTAATTAATCACCGAGCAATCAAGTGATGTTAGGAAAGTAGTTACAAAAAAATCACTACAAATTTACAAAGCAGTTGGACTCTGTAGCTAATATAACCTTATTATTCTGACTTCTCTGCCACCAATCCACAATATACCACAAATAGCAACTGCCCCTTTTATACTAATTACACTATCCCCAAGATTTGTCAGTCAGACATGTACCAGCAGCTCAGGAAAATGTACATTGAATTGTTGACCTGAATTTACTTGCCACTTGCCAGCCCAAGCCTGTATATTGTCCAGATCTTGCTGCATTTGGACATACACTTCTTCAGTATCTGAGAGTTGTGAATGGTGCCGAACATTGCGCAATCATCAGTGAGCATCCCCACTTCTGACCTTATGATGGAAGGAAGGTCATTGATGAAGCAGCTGAAGATAGGGCCTAGGACACTAACCTGAGGAACTCCTGCAGCGATGTCCTGGAACTGAGATGATTGACCTCCAACAACCACAATCATCATCCTTTGTGCTAGATATGATTCCAACCAGCGGACAGTTTTCCTCCTGATTCCCATTAACTCCAGTTTTGCTAGGGCTCCTTGATGCCACACTCAGTCAAATGCTGCCTTGATGTCAAGGGCATTCGTCTTACCTCACCTCTAGAGTTCAGCTCTTTTGTCCATGTTTGAACCAAGGCTGTAATGATGTCAGAAGCTGAGTGACCCTGGTGGAACCCAAACTGGGAATCAGCGAGCAGGTTATTGCTAAGCAAGTGCCGCTTGACACCACTGTTGATGATCCCTTCCATCACTTTACTGATGATGAAGAGTAGACGGTTGAGGCAGTAATTGGCTGGGCTGTATTTGTCCTGTTTTTTGTGTACAGGACATAACTGGGCAATTTTTCACATTGCCGGGTAGATACCAGTGTTGTAGCTGTACTAGAACAGCTTGATTAGGGGCGCGGCAAGTTCTGGAGTACAATCTTCAGTACTATTGTCAGAATGTTGTCAGGGCCCATAACCTTTGTACTAACCAGGGCCTTCAGCCGTTTCTTGATATCACGTGGAGTGAATCGAATTGGCTGAAGACTGGCATCTGTGATGGTGGGAATCTCTGGATGAGGTCAACATGGATCATCCACTCGGCACTTCTGGCTGAAGATTGTTGCGAATGTTTCAACCTTATCTTTTGCACTGATGTGCTGTGCTCCTCCATCATTGGGGATGGAGATATATGTGGAGTCTCCTCCTCTAGTGAGTTTAATTGTCCACCACCATTCACGACAGGATGTGGCAGGACTGCAGAGCATAGATCTGATCTGTTGCTTATGCAAATGCTTAGCTCTATCACTTGCTGCTTATGCTGTTTGGCACGCAAGTAGTCCTGTGTTGTAGCTTCACCAGGTTGACACCTGTTATACTAGAGGGATAGTCAGCTGAGTCAGTTGCAGACAGGATTCTGCTCCATCTTGAGTCTTATCCTAGGAAGGGTAGTGCCTTCAATAGAGAAAAGAGAAATCCTGGCTGGATGGGAATCCGACCTGTGTGTTTGAGAGTATTATATCTTGGTATCATATGGAGGATGTGCGAAAGGTGGAGCTGAATTTTCTTGGCCCATTGGAGATGGGCTGGGTAGTGGAAGGGCTGGCAATATGGCACGAGGAAGGCCTCGGGAGGGGAACCCAATGTCCTCCTGCTGCCATGGCATATTACCAGCGGAGGGAACCTTAGTAATGCGGCCACCCACCGGGCAGCCACTTAATGGTCAAATTAAGGGACACTACCTGCCCCGGGGGTATTTTGCCCGCAATGGGAGCGCCCATCGCTATGTGGGGAGACTACCCAGTAAACCTGTAGCAGCTTCCCGGCAGGTTCCCGGGGAGGGGGTCCTCCTTAATGGCCATTCTATGGCCCATGGGGAAGTTCTCCAGTGGCAGTGGCTGGCCCCGCACCCACGGGAGCACCACTTAACTGCTGCTGAGCTACCATCCCTCAGATTGGACGGCAGCCCCGGCGACTTATAAAGTGGCTACCTCCAGCAAAATGCCGCCCCAGGGTTCTACAATCCACTGGAGTCGGGTTGGCTCCCTCTGGAGGACTTCCAGCCCCTCAGAAAAATTCTGCCCGTGATTTCTGCAATGAGTGAGGCAGGCTGAAGGTTATTGACTGTGAGAGATGGATCGTGAGTATTTTAGTTAAAAGCTGCTACATTAATTCGTAATAAGAAGACTGTTTTAAGTGTAGATGGTTTGTTGATGGGCAAGAATTAAGCAGAACTGAATGTTTGTATTATAAACAAGTTTTGCTGAAAAAAATAGACATGCAGGCTAAGCTTTTTGTCTTGCATTCATCAGGACTTATCACAAGATTACCAACAGTAAAGGGAAAAACAATTTATACTGCATGAAAAGAGAGTGCTGAGCAGTTGGCAAGTAGACTCTGATTGGTAGAGGCATTTCCATGGAGAATGCAGCAGGGAATGGTTAACTTTCAAGCTATTGTTCAAATTCAAACCAGACAGGTCAACTGTGATTGGCCAAGGCATTGCCATGGGGAATAAACCAGGGAATGGCTGTCTCCCAAGCTTTTGTTTTTCAAATTTTTGAATTTGAGCAATAGCTTGCCAATTAACTGTTCCCTGCTGCATTCTCCATGACAACGCCTTTACCAATCAGATGACCACCTGCCAACCAATCAGCACTCCCTTCTCATGCAGTGTAAATTATTGTTTCCTTTCCTGTTGGTAATCTTGCAATCTGTCCTGATGAGTGCAAGATGAGAAGCGTAGGCAGCAAGTCTCTTTCTTCAGCAATGCTCAAGCTCTGTACTACTAAATGACTATTTATAAACAGGTTCTTATTAATATAGGTGGGCAGTATGTGACTTATAACTTACTATGAATTAAAGCTTTTTGGTAAAATCTTTTATCTTTGCAATTATGTGATCATTTTAACCATGTGCGGATGAGCCCAGATAACTTAAATGTGCATGGCCTGAATTTTCGGCATGGTGGGCAGGCGTGAACGATGGGCCCGGGAGTGGTCGGGAAACAGACCACCAACTGTGATCGGTCCCTGACTACAATTTCACACTGCCATGAAACATGTGCTGAAAAGCTCAGCGCTGCCGGGGTGGGGATGGGAGGAGGGCGGCTGACGACGTTTCCGTGGTCGAGCACTGAGAGAAAGCTCTCTGAAGGCAGAGAGCTGCCTCAGGGAACTGCAGACCCGAAAGCCATAAAATAAAGTTTTGAAAATCAGGAAAAAATGTCCAAGCATCACAATCAGGCACCTGAACATAGCAATAATAAAAATGCTGTCCATAGATTTTTATTTTTATTTTATTTAATAACAGTAACCTCATCCCACCCTTGGATGAGGTTTCATAAGAAATGCAAAGCCCACCTGGCTGATTTGCCCATCCCCCAACCGTAAGGTTGGACAGATCGTGAAAAATCAGATTCAATTACACCGTTAATGGGTTTAATTGCCCTCTTAATTGTTGGCGGGCGCACTTCTGACTTTTGCCCACCGAGCGAAATATCACACAAGCACAGGATGACATTGGGACACTCACCTGACGTCTTCTCACGTGATTTTACACCCGATCAGGCTGGGCGTGCACCCACCCACGGGATGTAGAATTCTGCCCCATGCAAATCAGATTCCAAGTATTTTTTTGTTTAATTTGTTTCCATTCCAAATTTCCCAGCCAGCAGCAAAGAGAAATCTCTTCACCGTACAAGCAACTGCTTGTTGTGGAAATATCAGATTGCACAATTGTGTCTTTGTTAATTTACTGTTGAGACCTATTTTGGGACTGCAAAATCTGATCTCAGGTGACATTCAATATTCAGCCCTGTTGCTGCTGTTCGGAGGTTTCTGGAAAGCAAGAATATCTCCATTCTTAGACACAGCAGTGGAGGTGCTTATGGAGCAGGTGAGGGTACTCTCAAAAGGTAGGCAAGTGCCCAAGAAGACGCTGCAGCTGGCCTGCAGGGAGATGACAGACAATGGGATCTGTACTAAAGGACAGAGTAGAACATCAGGAAACAAAATATAATAATGAACAGTCAGCATTATTCCAAAAGAGAAAGTCTTGGTTAATTTTTTTGAAGAGCTAAGAGAGAGAGTAGTCAAGGGTAATGCAGTAAATGTAATTTATCTAGATTTTCAAAAGGCCTTCAATAAGATATCACAGACTAATAAATAAAGTCAAAGAAGGTAGAGTCAGGAATAAGTAGCAAAAAGGATTGCTAGCTGGCTTCAAGACAAAAGACAGAGAGTAGGGATAAAGGGTAAGTTAAAGTGGGATGTGGTGTTCCACAAGGATCAGTGCTGGGACTGCAGTTTTGTTGCGGTTTAAATGAACAATTTAGATTTTGGAATCAGAAGCACAATTTCTAAATTTGCACATCACACCAAATTTGTGGGATAGTTAATACTGGAACGAATTACATAAAGATATCAACAAACAGGCAGAATGGCAGATGATTGGCAAATAAAGAAGTTGCATATTACTTACAAAATAAGAATCTAAATGGGGTGATAACAAAGAAAAAACAAACCTATCACTAGGGTTTATTTCTGGAGGGAAAAAGTTAAAAAGCAAAGAAATTATGCTAAACTTTTATCAAACCTTGGTTAGACCACATCTGGAGTACTACCTACAATTCTGGTCACCATAATATGTAAAAGATACAGAGGCACTGGAGAGGGTGCAAAAATGATCACAATAATGACACCAGAAATGCAGATGTACACCTATCAGGAAAGGATGACCAAGCTGGGTCTCTTTATTCTTGAAGAGAGAAAGCTGAGGGTGACCTAGGGCAGGATTTTTCAGTTGTCGTGCAGGGGCGGGCCCAACACGCCGACGTGTAAAACGACACGCGATGACATCAGGCATGCGTCCCGACGTCATCGCACTGCGTTGCAATGTTTTGTTCAGCGTGCGTGCACCGGAGTCGGCTGCACGCCTGCCGATATGTAAATGGCTTATTGGGGTCATTAAGGAAGTAATTAACGTAATTGTTAACACTACCTGCCCAACCTTAAGGTTGGCGGACAGGCGAAAAGGCCAAGTGGCCTTCATGTTTTTTTAGGGAATCTCATCCACAAGTGGGATGAGGTTCCCTGAAGCTTTTATTAATTAAATAAATATTTTTTCCGAAATATCAAAACATGTCCCATCTCATGTGAGGACACGTTTAATTAAATTTTTACTCCCATTTATTTAATTAGTTCAAAAGCCCTTCAATCTCCCTGAGGCAGCTCTGTGCGTCAGGGAGATTGAAGCGCTCTTTCGCACGCGTGCCCAAAAGAGTGCTGGCATCAACTCTCTCTCCTCCCCCGCCCACAAGCGCTACGGCTCACGTCTTACGCTGGGTGGGCCTCAATTGGCCCGCCCACGTAAAATGGTGGCGCAGAGCCAATCGCAGGCGGGCCCGCCAACCGAAAAATTCTGGCCCTAGTGTAAGTCTTTAAAATTATGAAAGGTTTTGGTAGACTAGGCACAGAGAGAATGTTCCCACTTGTGGGGAAAAGCAAAACTAGAGGCCATCAATATAAGATAATCACCAAGAAACCCAACAGGAAATTCAGAGGAAATTCTTTACCCCGGGAGCAGTGAGAATGTGGAACTCAGTACCACAGGGAGTGGTTGAAACGAATAGTATAAATGCATTTAACAGAGACTGGATAAGCATATGAGGGAGAAGGAAATAGATATTATGCTGATAGAGTTAGATGAGAAAAGGTGGAAGGAGGCTTAAATGGAGCATATATGCCAAAAAGAATTGGCTGGAATGAATGACCTGTTTCTGTGCTGTAAATCCAAAGTAATGTAACTTGTGGCGTTATCCTTAGGTCATGGGGCTCAGTGTTGTGAGTGCTTCGATACTGACCTGAGCAACAAGGAACAGAAGTAGATCTTTCAACCCCTCAAACTTGTTCTGCCACGCAGTTAGATCATGCATGATCTGATCACCTCTCCCAATTGCTACTTCTTTAGCTCAGTGTCAGTTTTTGTCTGATTATGCTTCTGTGAAGTACCATGGGGCATTTTTCAATGCTGAAGTGGCTTAGTAAGTGCAAGCTGTTTTTGTAATATCACTTTTACTGAGCGCTGCTCAACTTATTTGTTGAATGTTAAATAAATTTGTCAATTCATGTATAACCTAAGTTAGACACAATGTATATTTTTCAATCTTTGTTGTTGAGATGAGTCAGTAGTGGCACATGATATATTCCAGTAAGTACTCACTGTTCAACCCCTGGGTCTTGATACATTTATTTATGGGAATGCTCAGTGATGTTGAAGTTTAGGAAAACCCTCGGATCAAAATCCCAAATCATAGCAACGCGCTCTCTCAACAAGAGAATTTCATTTGGTAGTGGTGCCTTTGACTTCAGGCGACAAGTTTAGCATTTGAATTTCTCGCTTGGGTGAATAATTTAATCTTCCCATTCCACTGGGAAATTGTGAATGGCAGATACAACAGTTCTGCAAATTACTTGGAACCTGATCACTGTTTATTTTGGTGACTCTCGATGGCAGGGGAAGCAATAATGAAATTGCAAAGATAAAAGATTGGCCAAAAACCTAAATCACATCCTGAACACCTTAAAGCACAGCCTGGGAATAATCTGTCAATTCTTGAGCCAACCTTTGTCCAAGATATTAGAGATGCCTGATTATGTTCGTTGATGTGAAGCTATTTTTCTCACTGTTCATTGCAGTTTTAAGGAAACATTCAATAAGCTGAAAAAATAAAAATTTCCTTTTCTACATTTTCTATCCATTCAAAAGGCAAGCCCCTTTCAAATTGAGCTTGTCAAATTGTCTTATTGCCTTAACTTGTCTTGAGCCATCGATAAAGTTCAGCTTTCCTTCTGTCAAATGAATATAATACAAGCTACAATATAAAGACAAATGCCTGTCTCATAAATGATAGCGCAGTGGTTATGATACTGAACTTCAAACCCAAAGTTTGTGAGCTCAAATGCCACCACGGTAAATTTGAAATCAAATTCAGTAAATCTGGTAATTTGTGGACTAGCATATTACAATGTCAGTGGCTGGTATTCTTTTTTCTTCTTCCATACCTGTGGTAACTTTTTGAAAATATGCTAAACTAAGTGCGTAGCAGGCAGCTAAAACGGCTGCAATAGTGGCTTTTCACGCCATATTGTCCCAAACCCACCATATTAATTATGCATTCTCAGGGAACATGCCGGCTCCAAGGCAGACAGGCTTCCATTCGCCCGCCACGCCATCATCTCACTGGCTCATCACGCCGGGTGCCATATTTAAAGTACAGCCGTGCGCACACCTCTCAGTGCTTCCAGCCCACAACTGCTGCAAAGAAGACATGGCCTTGAAAGCCAAAAGGACTGCAACCCCCCCAGGTTCAATGACACACCTGAGGTGCTGAGGGATCTGGGTGTCCTAGTACATGAATCACAAAAGGCTAGTATGCACGTACAGCAAGTAATTAGGAAAGCTAATAGAATGTTATCATTTATTGCAAGGGGAAATGAATACAAAAGTAGGGAGGTTATGCTACAGTTGTACAGGGCACTAGTGAGACCACATTTGGAGTACTGTGTACAGTATTGGTCACCTTATTTAAGAAAGGATGTAAATGCATTGGAAGCAGTTCAGAGAAGGTTTACCAGACTAACACCTGGAATGGGTGGGTTGTCTTATGAGGAAAGGTTGGACAAACTAGGCTTGTATCCACTGGAGTTTAGAAGAGCAAGAGGTGATCTGTTTGAATCATATAAGACCCTGAGGGGTCTTGACATAGAAACATAGAAAATAGGAGCAGGAGTAGGCCATTCAGCCCTTTGAGCCTGCTCCGCCATTCATTCTGATCATGGCTGATCTTCCAACTCAATAGCCTGCTCCGCTTTCTCCCCATATCCTTTGACCTCTTTCGCCCCAAGAGCTATATCTAACTCCTTCTTGAAAATACACAATGTTTTGGCCTCAACTACTTTCTGTGGTACCGAATTCCACAGGCTCACCACTTTCTGGGTGAAGAAATTTCTCCTGATCTCAGTCCTAAGTGGCCTACCCCGTATCCTCAGACTGTGACCCCTGGTTCTGGACTCACCCACCATCGGGAACATCCTTCCTGCATCTACCCTGTCTAGTCCTGTTAGAATTTTATAGGTTTCTATGAGATCCCCCCTCATTCTTCTGAACTCCAGCGAATATAATCCTAACTGACTCAATCTCTCCTCATATGTCCGACCCACCATCGCAGGAGTCAGTCTGGTAAACCTTCGCTGCACTCCTTCTATAGCAAGAACATCCTTTCTCAGATAAAGAGAATAAAACTGCACACAATATTCCAGATGTGGTCTCACCAAGGCCCTGTACAATTGCAGCAAGACACCCTGCTCCTGTACTCGAATCCTCTCACTATGAAGGCCAACATACCATTAGCCTTCGTTACCGCCTGCTGCACCTGCATGCTTACCTTCAGCTACTGGTGTACAAGGACACCCAGGTCTCGTTGCACATTCCCCTCTCTCAATTTATAGCCATTCAGATAATAATCTGCCTTCCTGTTTTTGCTACCAAAGTGGATAACCTCACATTTATCCACATTATACTGCATCTACCATTCGTTTGCCCACTCACTCAGCTTATCCAAATCACACTGAAGCATCTCTGCATCCTCCTCACAGCTCACCCTCCCAACCAGCTTTGTGTCATCTGCAAATGTGGAGATATTACATTTAGTTCCCTCATCTAAATCATTAATATATATTGTGAATAGCTGAGGTCCCAGTACCAATCCCCGCAGTACCCCACTAGTCACTGCCTGCCATTCGGAAAAAGACCCGTTTATTCCTACTCTTTGTTTCCTATCTGCCAACCAGTTTTCTATCCATCTCAAACACTACCCCCAATCCAATGTGCTCTAATTTTACATGCCAATCTCTTAGCTTCTTGACAAAAGCCTTCTGAAAGTCCAAATAAACCACATCCACTGGCTCCCCCTCATCAACTCTACTAGTTACATTCTCGAAAAATTCCAGTAGATTTGTCAAGCATGATTTCCCTTTCATAAATCCATGCTGACTCTGTCCAATTCTGCCACTGTTTTCCAAGTGCTCAGCTATTAAATCTTTTATGATGGACTCTAGAATTTTCCCCACTACCGACGTCAGATCTATAATTCCATGTTTTCTCTCTACCTCCCTTTTTAAATAGTCGGGTTACAATAGCTACCCTCCAATCTGTAGGAACTGTTCCAGAGTCTATAGAATCTCGGAAGATGACCACCAATGCATCCACTATTTCTAGGGCCATTTCCTTAAGTACTCTCGGATATAGATTATCAGGCCCTGGGCCTTCTATCCCACCAATTTCTCCAACACCATTTCCCCACTAATACGGATTTCTTTCAGCTCCTCCCTCACACTAAACCCTGTGTTCCCCAACATTTATTTGTGTCCTCCTTCGTGAAGACAGAACCAAAGTATGTATTTAATTGGTCAGCCATTTCTTTGTTCCCCATTATAAATTCCCCTGTTTCTGACTGTAAGGGACCTACATTTTTCTTCACCAATCTTTTTCTCTTCACATACCTATAGAAACTTTTACAGTCAGTTTTTATGTTCCCCGCAAGCTTACTCTCATACTCTATTTTCCCCTTCTTAATCAATCCCTTGGTCGTCCTTTGCTGAATCCTAAACTGCTCCCAATCCTCAGGTCTGTTATTTTTTCTGGCCAATTTGTTCCCCTCTTCCTTGGATCTAATACTATCTCTAATTTCCCTTGTAAGCCATGGTTTGGCCACCTTTCCTATTTTACTTTTGCGCCAGACAGGAATAAACAATTGTTGCAGTTCACCCATGCGCTCTTTGAATGTTTGCCATTGCCTATTCACCATCATCCCTTTAAGTAACATTTCCCAATCCATCATAGCCAACTCGCGCCTCATACCATTGTAGTTTCCTTTATTAAGATTCAGGACCCTAGTCTCAGCATCAACTACATCACTCTCCATCTTGATGAAGAATTCCATCATGTTATGGTCGCTCATCCCCAAGGGGCTTCGCACAACTAGATTGCCAATTATTCCTTTCTCATTACACAATACCCAGTCTAGGAGGCCTATTCTCTAGTTGGTTCCTCAACGTATTAGTCCAGAAAACCATCCCATATACACACCAGGAATTCCTCCTCTATGGTATTGTTACTAATTTGATTTGCCCAATCTATATGCAGATTAAAGTCTCCCATAATTACAGATGTTCCTTTATTGCATGCGTCTCTAATTTCATGTTTACTGCCGTTCCCAACATCACCACTACAGTTTGAGGGTCTATATACAACCCCCACTAACGTTTTTTGTCTCTTAGCGTTTCTCAGCTCTACCCATACAGATTCCATATCGTCGGAGCTAATATCTTTCCTCATTATTGCGTTAATTTCCTCTTTAACAAGCAACGCAACTCCACCGCCTTTTCCTTTTTATCTGTCCTTCCTAAATACTGAATACCCCTGGATGTTCAGTTCCCATCCCTGGTCACCCAGGGTGGATGTGGAGAGGATGTTTCCTCTTGTGGGAGAGCCCAGAACTAGGGGGTCACTGTTTAAAAATAAGGGACCACCCATTTAAAAAGAGATGAGGCAAAATTTTTTCACTCAGAGGGTCATGAGTCTTTGGAACTCTCTTGCTGAAAAGGTGGCGGAAGGAGAGACTTTGAATATTTTTAAGGCAGAGGTGGATAGATTTTTGGTAAGCAAGGGGGTGATAGGTTATCGGGGGTAGGTGAGATGCAGATGTCAGGTCACTATCAGATCAGCCATGATATTAGCAAATGACGGAGCAGGCTCGAGGAGCTGAATGGCCTACTCCTACTCCTTGTTTGTATGTTCGTATGTCTCCCTGCCTATGGCTCCTTGTTCTGATGAGCAGTGTTCATGCCCTTTCTGCACAAGATAAAGGCAGGTGTCTCAGTCCAGGGCCTCTTCCCTGTGTTTATGCAGCCATCAGACCAAAGTGATGGTCCGGCCTCACACTCCCTGGACACATTACTGATGCCTGCACCTCGACAGTGCTTGTCATTGCTGCCAGAATGTCATGGGCAGGCGTCACAGAGTTCCGTCATTCTCTCGATGTGCCCTCAGCACCTTTAAGGTGGAGCTGGCCCCCATCTCTTCAGCATCTGTGACCAGTGATGCTGTGCTCCTGAAGGGGTCAGGTGCTGAAGGCGGACAAAGGATCAGACGCTTTGAAGTTTCATGGCTGCGTCTCTGTGATATGACTCTCATCACAGAGTGCAAGAGAGCTGCCCTCAGCCAGACTGGAGTCAGACATTCTCACAGGCTATATGAAGATCTATGGTGTGCCCTCACTGCATGTCGTCATCATTCTCCTGCAATCGACCAACTGTTAGGGCCTCCACTGCGTCTCCATGATAAGAGCATTATCGCAGAGGGTATGTGCACTGCCATAAGCCAGACTGGAGTCAAAACGTTCATAGATGCAATGTGAGGATCTTATGGCCTTCTCACTGCATGTTGTCATCATGCTGCACAAATCTAGGCAGCTATGAGGGCCTGCGGAGCACGCCTGCCTCGCCTGACCAGTGCGAGGGCCTCATTGCCATCATCATCACCTTCGAGGACCTTCTCACACTCACCACCATCCACGTTCTCCTCATCTGAGGAGACCTCCAGCTCCTATATCTACTCCTCAGCCAGCTCCTCTCCCCGTTTCAGCGCCAGATTGTAAAGGGCGCAGGGGAACCTGTGGATGTAGTACATTTGGATTTCGAAAAGGCGTTTGATAAGGTACCGCACACAAGGCTACTTAATAAGATAAGAGCCCGTGGTTTTGGGGGTAGTATATTAGCATGGATAGAGGATTGGCTAACTAATAGACGACAAAGAGTTAGGATACTGGGGGCATTTTCGTGATGGCAACCTGTAACTAGTGGAGTGCCACAGGGATCAGTGCTGGGGCCACAATTATTTACTATATATATTAATGACTTGAATGAGGGAAATGAATGTACTATCGCCAAGTTTGCAGATGACGCAAAAATAAGTGGGAAGGCAAATGGTGAGGATGACACAAAGAGCCCTTAGAGAGATATAGACAGGTTAAGTGAGTGGGCAAAAATTTGGCAGTTGGAATATAATCTGGGAAAATGTGAAGTTTTGCACTTTGGCAGGAAGAATAGAGGAGCTGAATATTATTTAAATGGAGAAAGACTGCAGCACAGAGAGACTTGGGAGTACTCATGCATGAATCCCAAAAAGCTAACATACAAGTTCAGCAGCTAATAGGGAAGGCAAATGAAATGTTGGCCTTTATTTCAAAGGGAATGGAGTATAAAAATAGGGAACAAAAACAAAAAATGCTGGAAAAACTCAGCAGGTCTGACAGCATCTGTGGAGAGAAAAACAGAGTTAACATTTCGAGTCCGTATGACTTCTTCAGAGGAAGGAGAGCCATACAGACTCAAAACGTTAACTCTGTCTTTCTCTCCACAGATGCCGTCAGACCTGCTGAGTTTTTCCAGCATTTTTTGTTTTTGTTTCAGATTTCCAGCATCCGCAGTGTTTTGCCTTTATAAAAATAGGAAAGTCTTGCTAAGACTGTACAAGGCACTAGTTAGACCACACTTAGAATACTGTGAACAATTTTGGCCCCCTTATCGAAGGAAAGATATACTGGCATTGGAGGCAGTCCAGAGAAGGCTCACTAGGTTGATCCCGGGGATGGAGGGATTTTCTTATGAGGAGAGATTGAGTAGGTTGGGCCTATACTCAGTGGAGTTTAGAAGAATGAGAGGTGACCTTATTGAAACGTATAAGACTCTTAGGGGGCTTGACAGGGTAGACGCTGAGAGGCTGTTTCCCCTTGTGGGAGAGTCTGGAACCAGAGGGCATAATCTCAGAGTAAGGGAGTGCCCATTTAAAACAGAGATGAGGAGGAATTTCTTCTCTCATAGGGTAGTGAATCTGTGGCATTCTTTACCGCAGAGGGCTGTAGAGGCTGGGTTGTTAAGTATATTCAAGGCTGAGATAGATTTTTAATCAGTAAGGGAATCAAGAGTTATGGGGAAAGGGCAGGAAAGTGGAGTTGAGGATTATCAGATCAGCCATGGCCTCATTGAACGGCGGAGCAGACTCAATGGATCGAATGGCCTACTTCTGCTCCTACGTCTTATTGTCTTATGGATGCGTGACACCCTCTGTGGGCTGTATTGCAGGGCTTCACCAGACCGGTCCAGGCACCGGAACCTCATTTTCAACATCCCGATGGCTTGCTGCACCAAGTTGCGGGTTGCAGCATGAGCTTCGTTATACCTTCTCTCTGCTGCAGTCTGAGGCCGCCGCACGGGTGTCATCAGCCACGGCCTCTGCCGGTAGCCGTTGGCCCTGAGGAGCCATCCCTGCAGCGTCTGCGGACCCTGGAAGATGTCAGGGATCTGTGACCGACTGAGAATGTAGGAGCTGTGCACACTCCCTGGAAACCGTGTGCAGACCTGCAGGATGCGTTTGTGGTGATCACACACCAGCTGCACATTCAGTGAATAGAATCCCTTACAGTTGACATAGTTGACCACGTGTTGTGACGAAGATCTGAGGGCCACATGAGTGCAGTCAATGGTACCCTGCACCTGTGGGAAACCTGAGATCTGGGCAGGTCCAATCACCCTTGCATCTTAACTTTCTGGTCCCGGGCGAAATGCACAAAGTTGTGTGCCCTTGCAAAGATGGCATCCGTGACCTCGGATGCATTTGTGGGTGAAGGCTTGCGATATCCCACAGAGATCACCTGTGGAGCCATGAAAGGAGCCACTGGCGTAGAAATTGAGCATTGTTGTCACTTTCATGGCCACTGGCAGTGGATGCCCTCCATGTCCACGTGGCGCCAAATCCTGCAGTAGCTGGCAGATGTGACCAAACAGTTCCCTAGACGTGTGCAGTATTTGGCGATACTAGTCCTCAGTCATCTGCAGAAATGAAAGGCTGCATGTAGACCCTAGACCTAGCTAGGCACCAACCAACAATGTCTCGCTGTGGCTCTTCGGCGGCATGTGCGCGAGCCCCAGCCACCCCTTCTTCCAAAGTGTGCTGCTTCTCCCTCTGCTCAGCCAGGCCATCTCAGTCGCTGTCTTCTCCATCATTCTCACTCTCTACACCACGAGACATGTTCACCAGGTGCCATGCTCCTCCTGCAGGATGAAAGAGAGAGACGGGTGGGTGAGCATGGGTATACTAAGAATGTCTCTTGGTCTGAGGGCCCCTAACGCATTCCGGAGAATGCTGGCTACCACTTGGATGGCCAGAGATTAATGCACTGCATGGCTGCCCGAAACCCCACCTAGCTCCACCCCACTCCACCTGACCGATTGGCAGCAGCTTTGCACATTGGATTCCATGCTGTGCTCTCAGCTCAGACACAGGCATCCTCCTAACCCGCACTGCAAGGCTGCATTGTTAGCTTGAACCATGGGGAGACTGTCCAAACCGGGATGATGACATTGCAAGGGGCTGTGAGCATCTCCACCAGTGACTGCTCCATGGCCAGCTTTAGCAAGGAGATTGTACAACATGCCCAGTCATCCAACTGTTCTGCAGTCCAGTAAAACACACATTAGTTTGCAGTCTGTTGCCGAGGGGTGAAATTCTCTGGAACATTTGGTGGCACTTTGATGCCTTTGCGTTGCTTGAGTAGGCAGAAAAGCTAGAGGCCTGACCCCAATCATATCAATGTGGCTGCGTCTGAACTGTCTCAGTTGCAAAGGAATGGTCACTTTATACAAGGTGTCTCTCAGCTGTTGGCGCTTCCTTCGCTCACCAACCCCCCACCCACCCAACCACACATGCTTTTGCACTGCCTTCAACTGCAGGACAGCCTTTGCCCGCCCCCCTCCCCCCCACAAAGTCGCCTCAACCACAGGGCAGCCTTTGCCCTCCCACCAATGCGCCTCAACCTCGAAGTCCAACAGGCGTCCCTCGCAAGCGCTCCACACCATTACTGTGCACTCACCTCCGAGTTCCCCTCAAAATGCAGCCCGCCAAGTGCACGCTTTTTATATGCTGTTGTGACGGGCTGGCCTAACACAGACACGCAGGTGTATTAGAATAAGTTTCCAAACGTCTGATCACAGGAAACGCAGCCTGCCATTAAGACCACAAACTGGTTTCACAACGTCATGAAACCGATTTTTGGCCTTCTCGCCATATTGTCCGCTCATGCCACGGACACACCTGATGCCAGCAGGCGCAGACAGTTCCGCCCTCAGTGTTTTCAGGTGGCATCATTGAGGGGCAGCATGTAAATGAAAAGTAAGAAGGGATGAAGGAAAGATCTAGAGGTAACAGCAGGAGCAATTGAATGATAGCAAAATCAGGAGTGTGGCGAATTGAGGCACGCTGATTTCTTTTCCCAGCTCTTTGATCCATGCTCCTGTTGAGAAAGGCCCCACACTAGGAATGTACACAATCTGAATTTACTCTTGCTTGAAAGGCAAATCAAATCTGTCTCATTCATTTGCCTCAAGCCAGTAGATCTGATTATTAAAGTATACACATTACAGGAAAGGCCACTCCTTCCTATTTTCACAGATAAAATTGGTACATACCATGCAATGCTATAATCATTCTTTCCTGGTTGCATTTGCAGGTTGTGTGTTCAGCACAGGCTTCAAGAATTGCAGCTTGATGTAATAACAGGTATGTAAAACTAAAGGTGTGAGAAGTTATCATTTTAACTTTGTGTTTATCCGTTTTAATTTTCTGTCATTCAGAGAACACCCCTCCTCCCTTATTTAAATGGCAAAAATGAGATTGAGCTGGTGCCTTCATTGCAGTTCAGAAGGTACTGCACTGAGCTTTGCAGCAGGATTTCCTCTGAAATTGAATAGGCTACTGGGACATGGAAAAGAGCCCCTAGAGCTTGGTCTATAGCACACTTTGCTGAAGGAGTAGAAAACCCAAGTAAACAGCAGCTCTTAAAGAGCTGCCGCTCACTATTAAAAAAGAGGTTATTGGAGGTGTCGGCAGAGTTGACTAATTGTGTGCAACGATATAGTGGAAGTGTGGGCCGCTCGGCTTGTTTTGTTGTTGGTCAGGGTCCAAAAGTTCACAATGGAATTGAAAAACACAAGTTATATTAAATTTGTACAGAATCTTGGTTAGACCACATTTGGAGTACTGTGAGCAGACCTGGTCTCCATATTACAGAAAGGATTTAGAAATGCTGGAGAAGGTGCAAAAAAATCACGTGCAAGGTTGATATCAAAACTGAGAGATTATAACTTTCAGGAAAGACTGAATAAAATGGGGTTTTTTTCTTGAGCAAAGAGAAGCCTGAGGGCTGGCCTAATAGAGATCTTTAAATTATGAAGAGCTTGATAAGGTAGATGTGGAGAAGAAAGAGGAGATCAGAATATAAGCCATAAATTCAAGATAGTCACTAATAAATCCAATAAGGAATTCAGAATAAACTTCTTTATTCAGGGAATGGTTAGAATGTAGAACTTGCAGCCATGTGGAGTCATTGAGGCAAAGACCACAGATGCATTTATGGGAAAGCTAGATAACAACATGAGGAAAAAGGAATAAAAGGATATGCTGATAGAGTTAGATGACATTGGTCATTTCGGCTTATTTAAAATCAAGTAAACCATTTAAATGAGGGCCAGCACACGCCTGTAGTGCAGGTGCTCTTCTGGCCTCGATTAGGCACGCAAAGCCCTGATTAGCAGCATGCCTGCTCCTTGCAAAGCACTGCAGCGTCAGCACAGCCTCAGAAACTGAGGGCTGTGGTGTAGAGTTCCCAGAGCCACCACAGCTGCGTGGGCATACTGAAGGTACAGTTCAGTTTCGTGTTTGTTCATTTTGGAAATTCCCAGCACAGGCCTTCCCCGCATTCTTGCATCTCCATGGCACGTAATATCAGTGGGTGCAAATGATAGATGCTGCAAATTAATTAAGCACATCCTTCTGGTGGCTGGGCAAGTATCAGGTTATTTTGCTTCGTGGTAACAGATTGGGTTACAGATTCTTAGAAGCGACTAGCGGTAGCATCATCTCAGTGGGCCACTTTCACTTGTGCAGTCTTTCTCTTCCTTTGCAGTTTTAAGTTGTATATGTCAGCTGGGCCTGATGATATTTGGTTATTGTGGCTTTATGGTAATGAAATTGAGGTGCTTTTTTTTTCCCTAATTGGTTGGTACCCCACTTAGTAAGCAAGAAAGAACTTGCATTTGTATAGCAAACTTCAGGATGTCTCAAAGCATTTTACAGCCAACTGAAGTGTACTTAACTGTTGTAATGTGGGAAATGTGGCAGCCAATTTGCAGTCAGGTCCCACAACAACAATGTGATGATGATCAGATGTCCAGTTTTAATGATGATGATTGCTTTGTATTTCGTTGATAGTATTGCTATACTAAACCAAATATTTAATAGGATGAAATTATGCTTGTTCTTAAGAACTTTGTATGATGGTGGTACTAATAGTGATTTATAAAACCATGGTTCACCAGAAGGGGTTGGGATTTCGATTTGGTTAATTCAGAAGACTGGACTGCATAAAATGGAGACTGGTGGGCATTGAAACATAGGAGCAGAAGTGAGCCATTCAGCCTGTCGAGTCTGCTCCGCCATTCAAACAGATCATGGTGGATCGTCCATGCCATTTTTCTCCACTATCCCCATATTCTTGATGGCATTAGTGTCCAGAAATCTATCAGTTTCTGTCTTGAACATGCTCAATGACTGAGCTTCTACAGCCTTCTGGGGTAGAGGATTCCAAAGATTCACTACCCTCTGAGTGAAGAAATTCTTCCTCATTTCAGTCTTAAAAGCCCTGCTCCTTATTCTGAGCCTCCGTCCCCGGTCCTAGACCCTCCAGCCTCCAGCCTATCTACATCTACCCTGTCACGCCCTGTAAGAATTTTGTAATTGTAAAATGCTTTGAGATCACCTGTCATTCTTCGAAACGCTAAAGAATACAGAACCAGGTTCCTCAGTAT
Organism: Cetorhinus maximus; assembly: GCF_964194155.1. Lineage (NCBI taxonomy): Eukaryota > Metazoa > Chordata > Chondrichthyes > Lamniformes > Cetorhinidae > Cetorhinus > Cetorhinus maximus. Next base: position 9,575,656 of record NC_135884.1, on the reverse strand, counting down.
TTCCTCATAAGACAATCTTGCCATCCCAGGGATTAGTCTGATGAACCTTTGTTGCACTCCCTCTATGGCAAGTATATCCTCCATTAGATAAGAAGACCCAAACTGTACACAGTACCCCAGCTGTGGTCTCACCAAGACTTTATACAATTGCAGCAAGACGTCTTTACTCTTGTACTCAAATCCCCTTACGATGAAGGCCAACACACCATTTGCCTTCCTAATTGTTTACTGCACTTGCCTGCTAGCTTCTAGTGACTCATGAACAAGGGCACCTAGGTCCCTTTGGACATCAACACTTCCGAACCTCTCACCATTTAAGAAATACTCTGCCTTTCTGTTTTCTCTACCAAAGTGGATAATTTCATAATGGAGAGGGAAAAGCCAGGAGAGAGAATTTTGAGTAACTGTGAACAGCCAGATAGACACGAGTACGGCACAAGTTTGAAGATAGTTCAAATCAGGAATCCTCAAGACAAAAATGACACACTTATGAGATTATTTAATAGCTGATTTTTCAAGCTGCAGAGAACACCCATAGGCAGTGATAGATGGTAGGTTGTTTCATAAGCATTAATATTGTTGAACAATTGGTGCTGGTGCTCCCTGTAAGCTGCTGGACACCAGCTGGGGGAGGGGAGCGCTCAGAATGGTAGCAACTCGGTACTGCCGGTTCCTCAAACTCTGCGAGGAGTGGCCCCTCGATCAGACTAAGAAAGGCCATGATCTCGGTGCTTTCATTCGGCAGCGACTGTAGTGGCGCAAGGTTTCCGGGAAGGGGAGAGCACCCAGATTACAGACCCAGAGAAATGTGACCAGATGTATGAAAGTTTAGCCAGAATCCATTCTGCTTATTACAAAAACAAGTACCCTCAGCTTAGAAGCACAAGTTTTAGTGGTGCAACAGTGGAAGAATGACGTATGGTTCTTGCAACAGATAACATGAAAGAAATGGAGGAAATGAAGAAAGTTATGTGGAAAAAGCTATGAGAGGCAAGCCAGAAGATGTCACGGAGGAATATGTCTAACAGTTGCATCTTGTTAATGTTGCTGCTTACATTTTATTTACTGCAATTTCTAAATAATAAAGGTTTAGTTTCTGGGTGGAAAAAATCTGCCTGTCAGTTGTTCATCATATCTGTGAAAAAGTATTTTCCCCGACAGCGTCCTGATAATTGTTTAGGCAATGTTCACTCTCTGCAACACATTTGAGCTGGGAAAGGCTGGCCAGCGAATGTCTTTGACAAGCTGTTGATATTTTGGGCAATAGATTTGTCTGACAGCTATATCAGAATTGATTCAGGTTTGTGAGATAAACATGGAGTTCATTTTACTTTGATGAGCAGAAGTTGGGTTGTGGGTTGTTCTCGTTAGTCAATCTACGAGGCCATCAGGAATTGGAAGTTAATCAGTGGCTTGCCAAAAGAGAATTCAAGAGAAATCTTTTTACCCAGAGAATGGTTAAAATAAGGAACTCACTACCACATGGAGTAGTTGAGGCGAATAGTATCGATACATTTAAGGGGAAGTGAGGTAAGTACATGAGGGAGAAAGGAGTAGAAGGACGTTTTGATGGGGTTAGATGAAGAAGAGTTTGGGGAGGCTCAAGTGGAACATTAAGAATGCCATGAATCTGTTCGTCCGCGTGGCTTGTTTCTGTGCCGTAAAAAAATTGTAATACTTTGTAATGTTTCTAATAGCCAAGTAGGATTTAAGCATCTTTTGGGGTTAGAGTTGTGTTGGCACAGGAAAAATGTCTTTTTTACCAGCAGTTCATGGAGATCAGTAAAATTTGTGATTATTTTGTACTGAGAACTGTGCATTTGACGACACAAAAATAGGTAGGAAAGCAAGTTGTGAGGAGGACATAAGGAATCTGAATTTATGGTAAACTGAACTGGAGCTAGAGAAACCAGATTCAACCAGTTAGCTAATGCTGCAGTATGGAGAGACCTGGGTGTCCTTGTACATGAATCAGAAAAAGTTAACACGCAGGGAAAGCAATTAGGAAGGCAAATAGCATGTTGGGCTTTATTGCAAGGGGGATGAAGTATAAATGTAGGGAAGTCTTGCTGCAGCTGTGCAGGGAATTGTTAAGACTGCATCTAGCGTGCTGTGTACAGTTTTGGTCTCCTTACTTAAGAGGGATATACTTGCAATGAAAGCAGTTCAGAGAAAGTGCACTAGGTTGATTTCTGGGATGAAGAGGTTGTCTTATAAGGAAAAGTTGAGCAGGTTGGGCCTATGCTCATTGGAGTTTAGAAGAAAGAGAGGTGATCTTACTGAAACATACAAGATTCTGACGGGGCTTGACTGGATAGATGCTGAGAGGATGTTCCCTCGGGGAATCTAGAACTAGAGAGCAAAGTTTAAAAATTAGTGATCTCCCATTTAAGACAGAAATGAGGAGGAATTTCTTCTCTCAGAGGGCCGTTAGTCTTTGGAACTCGCTTCCACAGAGAGCCGTGAAGACTGGGTCATTGAATATATTCAAGGCTGAGTTAGATAGATTTTTGAACTACAAGAGAGTCAGGGGTTATGGGGGCAGGCAAGAAAGTGGAGTTAAAGCCACAACCTGATCAGCCATGATCTTATTGAATGGCAAAGCAGGTTGGAGGTGCTGAAAGGCCTACTCCTGCTCCTATTTCTTGTATTCTTCTGTTCTTAATCTGTTTTATATGGCTGATAAGGGTGATTTCAACCCTACTCGCTGAACGGAAACTGGGCACTTGGGGCTGGATAGTTAAAATCGGCCAAATTCCATACATGCCAATGTTCTGCACCTATGAACCCCAGAAGGAATGTTTGGTCCTCTCCTGCTCCAGGCTCTTTCCATTCCCTCCATCAGGACCTTCATGAAACTGTCTGGTTGCTGTTGATCACTCCCTTGGCGTTGACCATCAGCCTCTAGCTGCCCAAAATTCCATGCCAGCCGCCTGGCCAGCTGTCACTTGATGATATTTCAGGTGGGTCTCTATCTGGCGGATTGCCAGTGAGGCCTAGAAATTAAAATTGCACGGGCTTCACACTGCCAATGCCAGGAGGATTAGAGCGTGCACTTTCCAATCAACCAACCCTTCCCCCACCCCACTAAAATTGGTGAGGTTTGGTCATGGACGTAGGTTTTAATGAGTGTTTTAAAGAAAGAAAGAGGGGCAGAGAGGCTTAGCAAGGGTATTCCAGAACTTAGGGCATAGGCAGTTAAAGACAAAATCACCAGTGATGGACTTATTAAAATCAGGCGTGCACATGAAGCCAGAATCAGAAGAGTACAGAGATCCTGAGCATTATGGGACTGGAAGATTACAGAATTGGGAGGGACGAAGCCATAGAGGGATTTGAGAATTTTAAAATCATGGCATTGCCAGAGCAGGAGGCACTGTAAGTCAGTGAGCAGAGGGGTGTTAGGAGCACAGGACAAGGTGCAAGTTAGGATGCAGCAAGTGGTTTTGGGTGAGCTGAAGTTTACGGAAGTTGAAGATGGGGAACTATTTGAAGCCCTTTAGAATAGATGGGACTAAAGGTAACTAAAGCATGGATGAGGGTTTCAGTAGCAGATGCGTTGATACAGAGGCAGGTAGACGATGATATGGAGGTGGAAATAGGTAGTCTTAGCAATGAATTGGATATGAGGTTGGAAGCTCAGCTCAGCTTCAAATAGGATGCTGAGGTTGTGAACAGTCTGGTTCAGCCTGTGGCTAGGGTCAGTTACCATCCAGGGAGGACAAATCTTTTCTCCCCTTTCAGACCTTGCAACTCTAATAGGTAAAAGATTGACTAAGTTTCAGAGGCTAAGATCAGAAATAGACTGATGGAAGCATCTTATGCTTATGAACAGTCTCTGGACTTCAAAAGCCATTAACTGTATGAAGTTCTTTGATGCATTTCAATGTGATGGAGCATGATATAAATGCAAGTGTTATCTCAGCCAATTATTCAAGATGCTGCTAGAAGACAATTGGTCTCGAACTGGTGCTTCCCTGAGCAGCAGAGCAGAGATTAGAAACTCTGGAGTTCAAATCTCTGTGATATTCATTCATACCCCACGGCACCGTTTGGGGCTGGATTTACAGCCCCCGCCCCTGAGGCGGGTTGGCAGGCAGGCGGGCTGGCTATAAAATTAGGCACCATGCCCTGGGTGTTGTTCCTGGCCCTTCCATAGGCCAATTCAGGACCTTAAGCAGCCAATTGATAGCCACTTCAGGATCTCCTCCAGCCACCACTGGGATTTTAACGGTGACTGGTCGAAGTGGTGGGGGGTGGGGGGGTCCCATCTTTACGAACCCCCTGTGTCCATCAAAGGCCCCTCCAAGGCCATCCCACCCCTGTGTAGCCCCCCCCCTCTCCTGCTCTGTCTACCCTGGCCCCCAACCCCCTCGACACCATCGCTGCTGATTACCAGCTGGTCCCGGTGAGACCTCAGACTTACTTTAAAGCCCATATGCTCCATCACACCAGGCCTTCTTTGGAGTGGCTACAGCCCCAGCAGTGGTCACCACTCCCGGTGCCGCTGCTGGGACCAGAGAGCCCTCTTGGAGGCAGCACTCCCTCTCCTGATTGGGGTGGCCATTAAATAGCTACAGGGAAAGTGGGCCAAGTGGAGGGCGGCTCAGTCCCCAACTTTTACGCCGGGGGTGCAATTTAATATTTGGAAAATTAAAAGTGAGGATTATGAATAATTAACAGACTAACAGTAGAAGCAGCCAGTGTTGTTTTCTGAGCTTTTTTTCAGGATCGCAAATTGCTGGGAAATGGTTCAAAGAATTTTTCAGGAAATACATTCCTACTAAATATTAAAAAAAGAACCAAAAACCTCGGGGAGTGCATAAAACTGTATTATAAATGGTATTTATTGCCCCTTCAAAGACCCTAGAATCTTATTTGAAACGGAATATATAATGCTTCCATTGCACAATTTCGGAGCTGCCTGGTGTTATGGCCAACAAAATCTTTACCAACAAGCAACTAAAAGCAATGAGAACACAAGCGCAGTCATGTTCCAGCTTGTAAATGTAATAATAGGAACCAAAAAGTATGTATTTGCTGAGACGGACAAGTCAGACTTTCCCACAGAAAAGATGTGAAATATTTACTCGTGTGATGGGATGTACTTGTGTCCCTGATAGGACAATTTTCGGGGCAACTTTAGCCTGACCGACCTGTTGGAATGCTGATGGGGCTGGATGCAGTATAGGCTTTGCACCCATTTGACTTTCCTCTCCATTGAAGTCGGGAGTACAGTTCCATCCAATCCCATAAAAACAAAATGCTGGCAAAACTCAGCAGGTCTGGCATTATCTGTGGAGAGAAAAACAGAGTTAGTGTTTCAAGTCCGTATGACTCTTCTTCAGAGTTTCAACAACAAGTAACTAAAGGGTTGCCTTTGGCCCATGGGTTTCTGTCTTCGACAAGTTAGGTCGAAATAAGCCCCAATATCTGTAATGTGGGAGAAAGCCTTGAGACTAACAACAGGCCTTCTACATCAGTGGGTTTATCAGTAATCCTTTTTGGATGTTGCATTTTTGCAGTTTTTACCATTGATCTTCATCTTCCACACTACTGGCCAATCCCATAAGTAAATTTCATGTCCCATATGAACAAGTTTGTGTTCTTATCTGCTCGGTATATATAACAATACCCAGGGATAAAATAGAGAATCCTTATCACCGTATTCTGGCTTTTCTGAAAAAGCAAGCAACATTTCTTGTTAACTGGCAGACCTTCAGTTTTTAGCTTGAATATACCGCACTTGGGCAAGTATGAACCAAAATATTGTTTGCCATCCCATTTTCCTTTTTTCTACAACCTTGTGAATGAATTGGGATGCACTTGACAACTCTAACGAAAGGGAAACAGTTCGGTGAAGGATTAATGACCTATTGGGGCACAGTTTGTTCAAATCTTTGTACAGAAGCGCAGAATAACAACCCAAAAGGTTTCTGTGCTTCTTTACCATGCTCAGGTTAAATAAAAGCCAGTAAATATTTTAAAGGGAAGGTATATTTGAGCCCCTCTCCAAGAAGTGAGCAAATAAATTAGGCTTATACTTTGAAGAGGAGGGATTGAGGAATGTAATGGAAAGATAGAGGTGATCCATGAAAAGTAATGGACCTATTGAATCCAATAGACTTTTTCTTCTCCTAAAAATTCTTGTTCTAATCCAGGTATTCTGTGGCTTCCTGTGTATTTTGTTTTCTGTTGGCAATGTAGGATATTAAGCACGACAGATTGCAGTGCCAAACCTGTCCTGAACCAGAATTTGTATCACATAGATTCCCAGAAGCTGGCTCGGATCTGTGGACCGGTGGATGTGATTGTCAGTAACCCACCATATGTGTTTCATAAAGATATGCCTGGACTAATGCCCGAGACCCTCAAGTAAGTCAAACAGAACATATTCTCCGCACTTCTACTAAACCCAGTGAATCCTGGATGCCCCCCCATAGCATAGAACTGGAAGTGAGCTGGTTTCCCTTTCATATCTGAGATATTTTTGGTTCAAATTCAGCTCCAATTAATGGAGTAAAAGCTCCCCTTCCAATTTATGGTCCAGGTCTGTTGTAAATTCTGGACCTGCAGAAATCTGCTTCATTTCACATCCCTTACAAACAGAAGTTTGCATATTCTAATATCTGGTTGTACAATAGTGTTCCCTGGGGTAGCAGGGATGGGAAGAGAGCTTACAATATAGCCTGTCTTTATCAAGATAAAGTTAGCCAGCATTTAAAATTGCATGGATTAATCTGGGGCAGTCAATGTGGACTCGTTAAAGGGGAGGCATTTTTGAAAAAATTTAAGAGTTACTTGAAGAAGTGATCACTTTGATTGTTAAAGGAGGATGAGATAGATGCAGTGTATGTGGATTTTAGGAAAGCATTTGAGAAGGAGCCTCACAAGACTCACAAAAATGCAGGTTTATGCAGGTGGTGTGGAAGTACAAGATTAACCATAAATGTATTGATTTGCAGAAGGGCTGAATTTTATGATATATGAAAAAATATAGTAGTCTAGAGGAAAGAGAGGAAGAACAGATTCATGGTGAATAGGTGTTCTTCAGACTGAGAAAGATGATATACATTGGGGTTCATTTTTGTATAGACTCTGTATATAAGAGATGATTTGAACTTGGATGTAAGGAACGCATTCTCACCACATAAGTAGAATGCTTGGAAAAAAAGGATTGACAAATAGCCTTTGAAACAGTTTCAACAAAAAAGATCTTAAAGCGATTTAAATGGTTTGCTTAAATTACTATAATAGATAAGATGCTAGTACGTTACTGTTCACTTGGAGTCTGGCACTAAGTTGCCGTGGCAACGCACACTTTTACATGCATGTTGTAATCTGGAGCTATGAATAGTGATGGTAAAGGCTCCAATGTTCTTTCCATCACCTAACTGACCAGGAATCTCTCCTGCTCTTACCGCCTGCCATTGGTGTGTGTTAGAAGGATTTACAAGTTGATATTCAACTTGTTTGGATGCCTTATGAGCGCACCTTGCTTGGCCGGTGGTGGGACTCGAACCCAGAGCTTCTGGACCACAGGCAGGGCGCTACCCACTGCAATACAAAACGTGTAAATGCTGTTTCAAGATGATGTTATGTACTCAGAAAATTTAGGCTGTTAAGTAGAAGCCTGACATCTCAAAAGGGCGAGGGCAAAATCATCCTTATTTCCCCAGAGCTACCTAGACCCACCTCCTGCCATCCATTTGTGGCTGCTGATCCTCTAGAGGCCAGTGAACACGTAATTCTTTCAACCAAGGAATCTTGATAGCACCAGGCACCTGAGAACATCAGGGAGGAAAATAGCACGATGCCATTCACAGCAAGAAAAGAGAAGCGAGGGAATCATAGAGGATAAGATCCAGAATTTTATGAAAGCTTCTTCTTCACTCGAATAACTCCAGGTATGAAGACCATGATGCACTGGACGGTGGAGCAGATGGATTGGATGTCATCAAAGCTATACTGCAGCTTGCGCCTACTGTTCTTAAGGATCATGGGTAAGTTTAGATTATCATCATTTTACATTCCAGCATGAATATAGCGATATAAGACTGTCACTTCTTTCATTTATTATTTATTGCAATTACCAACCTTCGGCGCAATATGTACAGATGCACCCACTATGATTACTTCAACAGCAGCAGCCTGCCCTTTGTTAATTTTATGTAAATTATGGTTAACTACGTGCAGGTTGAGGGCATTGATTGGGTTGTTACTTGAGCACTTATAAAGAGACACATACTGACTGGTATGGTTGAGCTAGAAGGTATGTACATGTCCTGTTTCACTCTGTGATTAATCTAAACTGAGCAAAGATTGACTTCAGTTTCATCCTTCACCAACTGGCAATCAGGAGATAACACCCTGCAACCTCTATCACTGAGCAGGACAGGAGCCGCAATGTCACTGGGAACATAGTCAGCTCCAAGTTCCCTTCCACACAATTGTGGCTTGGATGCATATCCTAGATATTGATCGAGCAACAATGAAGGAATGGTGATATATGTCCAAGTCAGGGTGGTGTGTGACTTGGGGATGATGGTGTTACTATGATCTTGATATAGGGTATTGCAAAAGCATTGTCATTTTCACACCCTAGTCTAATTCTATTCCTTTGTAGAGATTAAAAAGTATAATTATAAGTATCATAAAATGTCCTGACTGAGCAAAGCTATCGAGCACCCATGAATTTCATTGAGTGCAGATATAAGATGCACTCAGATGCCAGACTTATTGTTGAGCACACCCAAAGGCATTTTGAGCATCACTGAAGTGGTCTTGACAAATCAAAATGACTTCTTCAATTTCACCCAGCCAACACCTTCAAAATCATCATGGTGTGCTGCATGCTCCTCAGCTTTGCGATCCTGAGAGACGTTAGCAACCGCTGGTATTTGCCCACAAGGTGAAAATTAGGCCAACCCCAGTAACGGGTGGGGTTACCACACTAACCATTAAGCACTTACTAACACCCAACATCTGCATCAGAACAGGCAAAAAAACAGGCGCCAGGCAAAAATCAAGGCCAATAAAATTTCAAAGGACAGAACCCCTTCTTCCCATGAGGGGTTTCCCTGCAACAGCTATCAACCTCAGGAAATAATAATTATTGTCAAAACGTCCAGTTGCCATCTATTTTAATAGATGGAGCATTATTTTAAGACTTATAAGAGCATCACACTTAAAAAATACATCAAATGTTCAAACCAAAGTGAATGTGTCACTCCAGCTAAGAGGACCTAGTTTACCATCTCCTGCTCAGGGACCCAGGCTCAATAAGCAACAACCCCCTCCTGTCTCCTTATGGAACAAGACCAGCTGTGTCAAAAAGATGTGCTTGTGAGAAGTTCCCAGCTAGCTTATAAAAGAAAAACAGAAAACGATAAAAATACACAGTTCTTTTTCATTCTGAATCTGTAAAGAGTAAAGTCAAGGCTAATATTTTGGGGCTGGCCCTTCCTCAGAATGGCTCTTGTGTAAGGATCTGAACCAAAATTTTAATCTATCCCCACATAGTCTTACAAAAAAATTATAGCACAGAAATACACCACAATGCTGGTGTTTATGCTTCACCCGAGTTTCCCCTTAAACGAATCAATACAATTCGACTCAACCACTCCGTGTGCCACTGACTCCCACATTCTCACCACTCTTCAAGTACATCTTTTCTTTACTAATGTAAAATGAATGCACAAAGTTCTGGAAACAGTCAACAGGCCAGGCAGCATCTTTGGAGATTGAAATAGAGTTAACACTGTTTCAGATCGATAACCGTTCATCAGAAGCTATCTTTCTTTCCATTTTTATTTCAGTTTCCAGCGTTTGCAGCTTTTCCTTTTTACCTATTAGCTGTCTCTGATCTTTCTTCCCCACAGTGAAAAAACAGGCTTCTATTCAGCCCCTCCCCAGCAGTAACAGGAATGGGATTAGGAATTCTTTCAATATTGCAGGGATTGTGCAAGGATTTCTTTAATGGTAAAATTATAAACTTCGCTGGAAAGCAAGTAACATGAATGGATTGATATATGGTGTTGGTGATTGATCAGTTCAGAGATTAGATAGAGTGCCTTAGGCCTTTTTTTCTTCATTTGATCAGTGCCAGGGGACTGTTACGAAGCAGATGTTTTTTCTCCTCTTACTGGGAAGTGTGGATATCAGCCCAGATAAGCTGGGACTGTACAGCACGTTCCTGTCAGCATTGCTGAGTCCAAAGTAAATAGTATTGATGTACATGTGTAGAATGTACAAGGCCTTTCTAGAAACTAATTCACTCAGTTCTCGTTAATCATTTATGAGGCTACAATGACAAAAATATCGAATATTTTTTTTATTCCACCGCCCTTTTTGGAACAGATTATTTTTCCCATCCCCTTACTATGTGAGCAAGGTGCAGCAATTAGTAATTACAGGAGGCATCTCAAGTGTGGGGAGAAAATACTTCCTATTTTTCCAGAGTGTTAAAAGAGGTGGCTATAGAGATAGTGGATCCATTGGTGGTCATCTTTCAAAATTCTATAGATTCAAGAATGGTTCCTTGAGATTGGAAGGTTGCAAATGGAACCCCACTGTTTAAAAAAGGAGGGGGAGAGAAAATGGAGAACTACAGATCTATTAGCCTGACGTCAGTAGTAGGGAAAATACTAGAATCTATCATAAAGGATGTGATAACTGGACAATTAGAAAATAATGATCTGATTGAGCAGAGTCAACATGGATTTATGAAAGGGAAGTCATGTTTGACAAACCTGTTGGAGTTTTTTTGAGCTTGTTACTAGCAGAATTGATGTGGCGTATTTGGATTTTCAGAAGGCTTCCGATAAGGTCCCACACAAGAAGTTAGAAAACAAGATTAGAGCACATGGGATAGGGGTAATAAAGTGGCATGGATTGAGGATTGGTTAACAGACAGCAAACAGAGAATAGGAATAACCGGGCCATTCTCAGGTTGGTTGGCTGTTACTAGTGGGGTACCTCAAGGATCAGTACTTGGGCCCCACCGGTTCACAGTCTATATCAATGATTTGGGTGTGGGGACTAAATGGAATATTTCCAAGTTTGCAGATGACACAAAACTAGGTGGGAATGTGTGTTGTGTGGATGATGCAAAGAGGCTTCAAGGAGATTTGAGTCATTCAGTGAGTGGGCAACAACATGGCAGATGTAATATAATGTGGATAAGTGTGAGGAACGGAGGTGTTTCTTAAATGGTGAGAGATTGGGATGTGTTGATGTCCAAAGGGACCTTGGTGTCCTTGTTCATAAGTCACTGAAAGCTAATATGTAGGTGCAGTAAGCAATTTGGAAGGCAAATGGTATGTTGGCCTTTATTCCAAGATGATTTGAGAACAGGAGTAAAGATATCTTGTATCAATTGTATAAAACCTTGGTTAGACCGCACCTGGAGTGTTGTGTACAGTTTTGGTCCCCTTACGTAAAGAAGGATATTCTTGCTACAAAGGGAGTGCAGTGGAGGTTCACCAGACTGATTTGTGGGTTGGTGGGACTGTCCTATGAGGACAGATTGAGGAAACTGGGCCTGTATTTTGAGTTTAGAAGAATGAGAGGTGATCTCATTGAAACTTAGAAAATTCTTAAGGGCTGAACAGGATAGATGCAGAAAGAATGTTTCCCCTGTCTGGGTGTCTAGAACCAGGGGACACAGTCCCAGAATAAGGGGCAAGCTATTTAGAACTGAGATGAAGAGGAATTTCTTCACTGAGAGGGTAGTGAATCTTTGGAATCCTTCAGAGGACTGTGGAAGCTCAGTAATTGAATATGTTCAGGACAGAAATCGATAGATTTCTAAATACTGTTGACAACAAGGGATTATGGGGATTGTGCAGCAAAGTGGTGAGGTAGATGATCAGCATGATCTAGTTGAATGGCAGAGCAGGCTCGAGGGGCTGAATGACCTACTCATGCTCCTATGTTCCTATAATGCCTTACATCTTCAGAATGTGAGAAGTGCTACATAGCCAGTGAATTACAGACAGTACTGTATTGGTGCTCATGAAAATACAACAGCTAATTTGCATACAGCAAACATAAGAAACCAGAGCAGGAGAAGGCCATTCAGCCCTTCGAGCCTGCTCTGCTATTAAATGAGATCATGGATGATCTACTTCAATACCATTTTCTTGCACTATTCCCATATCCCTTGATGTTTTTAATATGTAGAAATCTATCAATCTCAGTCTTGAACATACTCAAGGAGTGGTCTCACCAAGGCTCTATATAATTGCAGTAAGACATCTTCACCCTATATTCAAATCCTCTTGTAATAAAGGCCAACATACCATTTACCTTCTTAATTGCTTGCTGTACCTGCATGTCAGCTTTCAGTGACTAATGAACAAGGACACCCAAGTCCCTTTGAAGTTCAACACTTCCCAGCCTCTCACCATTTAAGAAATACTCTGTATTCCTGTTTTCCTACCAAAGTGTATAACCTCACATTTCTCCATATTGTATTCCATCTGCAAATTTTTGCCCACTCGCTTAGCCTCTGGAAATCTCCTTGAAGTGTTTTTGCACCCTCCTCATAACTCACACCTCCACCTAGTTTTGTGACATCTGCAAACATGGAAATATTACATTTAATGCCCACATCCAAATCATTGATATAGATTGTGAAAAGGGGCTCAAGCACTGATCGTTGTGGTACCCCACTTGTCAAAGCCTGCCATCCTGAAAATGACCCATTTATTCCTACTCTTTGTTTTCTGTCCGTTAACCAGTTCTCAATCCATGCCAGGATATTACCCCTAATCCCATGTGCTCAAATTTTGTTTACTGACCTCTGGTGTGGGTCATTATCAAAAGCTTTCTGAAAATCTAAATATACCACATCCATCAGTTCCTCCTTATCTATTGTGCTAGTTACATCCTCAAAAAACTCCAACAGGTTTGTTGGGAATGATTTCCCTTGAAGAAGAAAAGGCTGAGAGGACATCTGATTGATGTATTCAAAATTGTGAGAGTATGGACAGATTAGATGGGCAGAAACCGTTCCCACTCGTGAAAGGATTGAGAATGGGAGCGCACAGATTTAAAGTAATTGGCAGAAGAAGCAAAAGCAAAATGAGAAAAAACTTTTTCATGCATCGGGGTGGTTAAGGCCTGAAACGCTCTGCCTGAGAGTGTGGTGGAGGCAGGTTCAATCAAGGCATTCAGAAGAGAATCAAATTGTCGTTTGGTACAGCACTTGAGTATTGCTGAAAAAATAGACATGTCGAAGCTTTTCGTCTTGCACTCATCAGGACACTTCACAAGAATACCAATATAAGGGGAAAACAACAATTTATACTGTATGGGAAGAGAGTGCTGATTGGTTGGCAAATGGACTCTGATTGGGAGAGGCTTTGCCATGGAGAATGCACCAGTGATGGTGACTGACAGTTAACTGCCAAGCATTGTTAAGAAATTTAAACCAGGCAGTTTGACCCCAATTGGTCAAGGCATTGCCCTAAAGAACGATTCAGCGAATGGCTGTCACTTATTTTGTTTAACTGAAACAGGTGCAATGTGTGTACATGTCCTTTCTGTCTGCAAAGAACTACATGTATTAATATATGTAGCTTCCAGTACATGCAAATGCACCACACTGCAAACCCAACTGACAATCTTAAATTGGTTGTTAGCACGCTGAGGGTTATTTAAATGTTGTTCAATCGCAGAATCACATCTAATGTTGGGCACTGTGTTTTGCATTTTGCAAGCACAGACTGGTTAGGTATGGTCTGACCCATGCCCGTTGCGAACAGCAGCTGGAACATGCTGACTGATATGATCTGCCAGTCTGAGACATGTGGCCTACATACCTAGCATCACACTGGCACTAAAATTCATATACCACATTGCTCATTTGTGTCATAGGCATAGCATCTTTTTAGCTTGACAGCAGCATCCTGTTAGTAGCAAATATCTCTCGTGTTACAACTGCATAGTAGCAGCGTGAAACAGCTAGCTTCACCAGTTGCTCAAATTTTTGAGCTACCTTGCCCTTCCAGGGCTGAAAGTGAGAGCCTTAGGCCTGTTCATGAGCAATTAAATCGTTATCTGAAAAGGGAGAATGTGCAAGGTTACAGGGAGAAGGGAGGAGAATGGCACTAGATGAATTGCTAATTTGGAGAGCCAGTGCAGACACGATTGACCGAATGGCCTCCTTCTGTGCTGTAACAATTGTGTGATTCTGAAGTTGGGTATGAACCCATAATCCTCTGACTGAAAGGTCAGAGTGTGCTACCATTGAGTCAACTTTTGTGTTCAGCATAGCAGAACTACCCACTAGATAAGCCTCTTTTGGCTTAACGAGGTGGTTTTTTTTAATGCTTCTACACCCTCCTCATCATTTCTTGCAAATGGAGAAGGTTGGATTATACTTACCCCAGAGCCAACAGCTAATGGCAGTACTTTTCTCACTGCCTTTTGTGGGAGCTTGCTATGTGAAAATTGGCTGCCGCATTTCCTAATATCACAACGAATAACCACCTCCTGTGCTGTATGATTCTAGGTAAAACAGTCTGCTGACTTGTTATTTCCCCTTTTACACTATAGCAACAAAGTCAAGGCCTACCTCCCCATGGCAATGGTTAATCTGTTCATGATTTTTAAGAGGATTTATGTAATCTATTTTTTAAAACATTACCACGACGACAGGGGATTAAGGCTCTTGACTGAAGCTGTGTTAACAGTAGTGGATAATGACCATTAATTTATCCTTCCATTGGGTGGCGCTGGAGCCAACTACAGGCTAAAGAGACAGAGAAAAAAGGCAGCAGTAGATTTTTTTTATAATAGTTTATTTTGTTAGGAACGAAATAAACAGGAAAACTATGGATCCTGTAAGTCCTGAAATAAGAAGCTTGAAATAGGTCACAGCTTAACCAGCGTGGAGAAGGGAAACTCCACTAAAATGCTGAGGGCTAGACATTGGTCCAGCTGGAAAATTGGGATCAAAATGAGCAGTCTCACATGTATATTCCCTGTGTCCTGAGCATGCATGAGATACGTCTGACACCAGAGGGGCAAGATTTTCGGAGCCCAATGGAGATGGGAGCTGAGGCGGTTGAGCTTGTAATTTCGTGCCACCAGCTGGCATGCTGGTCTGCTGAGGCCACCCTGCTCCCAAGCCATTTCCCGAAAGACCAGGTCAGACGTGGAACGGCTGCCCACAAGTGATAGGTAACCAATTATGGTAGTTAATTTGGTGGCCTCTCAGGTTGTTGCGGTTGGGGGTGGGACGTTGTTGAGGTTGGTGAAGGGGGATATTGTTGATCTGCATTTCATCCTTCTAGGGAACACCCCCCCACTACCCCCAATCACCCTTCATCTACACATAGCCATTCAGGCCACCGCTGCTGTGAGGCCATCCAGTGACCTCAGGGTGACCAACTGTCCTGTATTTTACAGGATTGTCCTGTAATTTTACCCTTTGTCCCATGTCCCTTACATCCTCTTCCCAGAACACCTTTTGTCCCATATTTCTAGAGCAGTTGGGTGTCACATCTTTGCCCCCACCAACCCCACACTCATATATGTTCCAAATGTTGCTTATTTTTTCTCTTAGCTGTCAGTCACCTGAGTTGAGGTTCTCTCTCTCTCTCGCTTTCTCGCACCGCCTCGCCACCACTAATTAACCAGTTCAACCAAAATTAATGCCGGGTGTCTGCTTCTGACACAGTGAGGGGTCGAGACCTGCAGTTCAGCCTGATGTCAGGGTTCCAACTCAAAGCAGAAAATCTTGCCCTACATTGATTTCGAATGATTTTCAGGCATTCCAGGTGGCCGCCTCAAACAGATATTGGGGGAAGAATTTTCCCGTCAGCGAGCGGGGGCGGGGCCCGCTCGCCGATGCGGAATGACGTCTGGCGGAACTCCCAACATCATCTCGCGTCATTTGCATTTCCAGGTCGGCCGGGGGCGCAGCCGAGTCAGCTGTGCACCCGCTGACCTGTCAAAGGCCTATTGAGGCCATTCAAAAAACAATTGGAGCAATTAAGTGGACCTGGTGGTCGGCAGGTCGGGAGGGCTGGCAGCCACCTGAAAAAGCACGAAACCTCATCCAGGGGCGGGGTGAGGCTTCATGACTGAATTTTAAAAATTAACATTCACTTTTACTTAAAGTTTATGTCCATGTCCCAACTCACGTGACATTGTCACATGAGAGGACATGGATGGTAAATGAAATTTTCGACAGAATAGCTTTTTCACTTTGGGAACCATTCTCCCTGAGGCAGCACTTAGTCTCAGGGAGATTGGAGTTCATGTGCGCGAAGGAGCGCACTTCCGCATTTGGCATTACCCCCCCGCCCACCCGCACAGGAAGCGCATAGCTCCCACCCACGAAAAATCCGATCGGAGGGCAGGCCTCCCGCTCGTGCACTTCCCCCCCAACGGGGGGAAAATGTTGCCCTGGGACTCTTGCACATGTTAATAAGACACCTCACAGTTGTTGCAGGATCCCTCAGCAACATGAGTTAGCGCTGAGTAGAGTGGACGTTGAGTGTTTGTGGGATTTCTGCAGCCACCACCAAAAAACAAGTATTTTTATTTACTTATCTTCCTATGGAGCCTTGAAGAGCAGGATCATTCCTGTGGCTACCCTGTGCTAGCCCACATCTATTCCCCGTCCCACCCATTCTCCCACCCATGGGCCCACAACTCCCCAACCCCCGAAACTTAGCTGATTGCTGCTGATGCCGTTCCAATTCGTGTTTAGCTACAATCCTATTTACAATTTATTTCCCTCTTCCACTTAACCTGGTTAAAGGTCCTTTTTTATCTCCCTATAATTTGGTCTCTTTTCTTTGATGAGCTACCCTTGACCTGTACATTTTCATCTTTTTTAACATTGAACTTAATCATTGTGTGGTCACTGTTTTGCCAAATCATCTCCTGTATTCGTGTCATCCTATTTGCTCTGTTGAGTTACCCAGAGATAGGTCAGATAGTGCTTGCTCCCATGTCGCTGTAGCCATTTTGGTTGGAAAAATATTCCGTTACACACACTACACTTCAAACATTTCCCTATCCTGAACCTCTTTTATATAATGAAAATCTCCTTGCAATTACACAAAAAAAATGGACAAAGTAACATAGCTGCTGGAAATCCGAAAGAAACAACAGGAAATGCTGGAAACGATCCGCAAGTCAGGCATCATCTTTAAAGAAAGGAGAAATGTTGATGTTTCTCGTTCGCATAGCTCTACGTCAGTTCTGAAAAAAGTCAAACATTATATCTTCCTCCGCACCTGCTGAGCATTTTGAGCATTTTCTGTTTTTGTTTCTCCTTTGATTATAACTATTATCAATACCCGACTCTCTAATTTGACTTCAGATTTCTTCTTGAATTTCCTTTGTTGGTCTACAATTTGCAGCAATTATAAATGGGAATAAGGATCAGGACAGTTTTCTGCCTTGGCTAATTTAAAGGCATAAAGTAAAATGAGTAGAAAGCAGAGGCAGGCTCTATACAGTGATCTACCCTCTCTGCAAAATTAATGTAAAGCAGGAATTTTGGCACTTTGAATTTAGGCTTGGGCAGGATGGAAAGTAAAAGATCAGCTCGGAGATTTTGTATGCAGTCCCAGGATTGGATTTTCCCCTTTAAGAGACCAGTAGGAATGTGACAGCTCAAGAAAAGTTGGCAACTAGTACGATTATATCTTTTCAGTCCCTGTGTGATTTCGGAACAGGGCAAGATACTGACAAGCCTTGCCATCCCCAACTTTATTGTTTTGCACAGTACATCTCACTGGCCCCCACCTCTCCCCAGCTCCCAGCTAAGAATCTGCTTAGTGACATGGGTACGGTGTTGTTAGAAATTGGCATACATTAAAAACATTGTTTTTTACTGATATATGTAAATCCATATTTACATATAGATATATATCCAGTACACATTAGAAGACAGATGTGTAAAGGAGGAAGAGAGTGTTTAACACTCCAATTAAATAAATAAAAAATACCACCAACCCTCGCCAACTGGGAATTAGCTTTTTAATTTTCAAGAACAGTTATTTTTAATAGTCCAGTTTTTACTAGGAAATCTATATTGATGTTTCACATCAAGTTCCACTTCTGAATACTCATTTATTTAAATAAACATTTGATAAGGTACAGGATGTGCTGATTTTTATCATACTGAATATGCAGGGGATTGAGAATATATTCCTGAAATAGCTGCAATTATATATTTTTTGGATCTGACACTGCTGATCCCGTTCCAATTGTCTCTGGTACGTGCAGTATAGCTTGCCAAACAAAATTTCTCGAAAGCTTTCAGTTGAATGGCACTGACCATGATGCCCATTGAGCCTGGTCATCACTCCCGGCAAAAGAGAGCAGGTTTCATGGCAGTAGCAAAGAGGAAAGTGGACAATAACTGCTTGCATTTATATAGTGGCTTTAATGTGGTAAACATCGTAAGACGTTTTACGGGAGTGCTATCAAGCAAAATTTGACATCAAGCTACATAGGGGGAACTTAGAACAGAGGACTAAAGCTTTATCAAAAAGGCAGGTTTCAAGGAACGTCAAAGGATTTTTTAAAATTTGACACTGAGCCACATAAGAAAACATTAAGATGGATGGCCAAAAGCTTGGTGAAAGGGGTATTTTACAGGAGGGAAGGCAGGTAGAAAAGGCAGAGGGGTTTAGGGAATTCCAAAGCTTAGAGCCTAAGCAGCAGAAGGCGTGGGTGCCGAGGAAATCGGGAATGCGCAGGAGACCAGAGTTGGACTCTTATTTAAGGAATACCGCAAGTCTATCCATATAAAGAAAAGCAAAAAAAAAAGTTGGCAACGGAACAGACAGATCCTGTTTTTGCAGTAACAATGTGAGATAATTTGCTAATTTCGTTCACAGTAATGCGTAAAGCCATTTGAAGATAAAGTAGAGGATAAAGTTTTCTACAAAATGAGACGGTTTTACTCAGGCTTGTAATTCCGCTAACCCCCAACACCACCCCCCCACAACCACCCCCAGCCCGACGACAGAAATACCCAAATTCAGCTGTACAACTTCCAGGAGCTTTCCCAACAGGAACCCAGGCACTTCTGGATAGAGGGTTCAGATGTACAACATTTCTTAAGGGGCATTTGCAGAAGCCTGCATGCAAATCAGCCATTAGCTCAGCTGGCATTAATCTATGCCCTATAAAGACCCAGAGGTACCAAGGAGAAGAAATACACCTTTAAAAAAACTAACCCAAAAAAAAGATCAAAAGCCAATGAGCATTCTGCTTTTTACTTTGATTAAAGACTTTGAACTGAGACTTTGTACCTTTCTAGCCCTCTTCCACCCACTGTTCAATTTTTAAGGGCCTGCTGCTGGACTGAGGCAATAGGGATTGAGAGAATCTTGCTTCCCAATTGTTCCAGTTTTATAAACGATCTGATTATAGATAGCATTGCTGAGACAAGTAGCAACAGGGCTCCAAATTCATTTAACAAAATACTTATTTGGCTGTAAAGCACTTTCAGACATCCTGAAATCAGGAAAGGCGCTATATAAATGTGGGATCGTTCTTTTACATTCTTTCCATCTTTCTTTCTTATCAAAATCAGCAGATTTGGCAATTCTACAGAAGACCAAATTCCGGCCAGAACTGAATCTAACTTTCTGCCATTCCACAAATTGGAGGTTATGAAAATGGAGGGGAAAGTTGGAGCATGATTCATGCTTAGGTTGCTTTACACAGCTTTTAAATGTGACACCAGTGTTATTTGTGAAATGGACAAGTGCTAAGACCACAATGTTGCATCAAGACTACCATTTTACACTGTTTCGACCTTCCAGTGTCTATCTGCAAAGTTAACCATGCCGCGACCCCCAGGGAATTCTGATCCATTTCCCAGCGTTTTGAACTGCATTGTGATTCTGCCATTGGATACTTGAGTTTAGCAAAGGTGGCAGCAATTCTATCCATTTCTCTTGCTTGGCATCCAGAAGATCAGTGCAGCAAATGTATTTTAACACCATTGAGATTCGCTTTTGAGAGCAATGGAATGACCCCGACCTGTATATCAAATCATACAGCACATAAGGAAGCCATTCAGCCCATTGTGCCTGTGCCAGGTCTTTGAAAGAGCTATTTAATTAGTCTCAGTCTCCTCGCTATCACCCCTGCAAAAGTTATTATTAAATCTGCTTCTACCACCCTTTCAGGCAGTCCCTTCCAGATCACAACTCATTACATAAAATAATTTCTTCTTTCCATTCCCTTTGGTGTCTTTGCTCAGGGCATTCAGCACTTAACAGCTCAATCAGTTAATTAAAGTTGCTTACTGGGCCCATTGGCAGTCCTTTCCAGATTCTCAGCTCCGTAGGAAATTAAAAATCTGGACAAGAGATGGGAACCAAATCATACAGCTGTATTTAATTTACAGACTAAAAGTTTGCACTTTTGACCAGTTGCAAGGATTCCGTCTGGGCTGACATTTTGGGTTTGAAAGCTGCCTAGAGGGCTGACCAGTTGCACTGATGATCTTGACGTGCAAGTTTTATTTTCAGTCAAACACTTCCAAGCCTCTGTTCGTGCCAGGAACCCAAGGGGACCAGTTAAATCACTATAATCTTCTGTGGATTCAGCACATGCACAGCAGAGATACAGCACAAGGCTGTGTAAGGTGCTGAAAATCTATAAACCTTAGAAGAGCTGCATGAGTCATGCAAGCAGCCATTGACAAAGATGAGGCTTGCTAAAAATGCAACTGGTTGGCAATGTGCAAGTAACATTTATGTACTTCATTAATAGAGGCGTGAGATATAAAAGCAAGCAGCCTATGACAAACCTTTAGACCTCAGCTGCATTATTGTGTCCAGCCCTGTGCACAGCACTTTAGAAAGGATGTCGAGACGTTGGAAAGACTGCAAAGGAGATTTATCCCATACCAAGGATGAGAAACTTCATCTATGTGGAGAGTCTAGAAAAGCTGAGATTATTTTCCTTAAAGGGAAGGTTAAGGGGAAATTTAATAGAGGTGTTCAATACTGAAGGGTTTTGATAGCGTAATTGGGAGTGAAACTGTATCCCCTGGCAGGAGGATGAGTAACCAGAGATGCAGTTAAGGTAATTGCCAAAAGAACCAGAAGTGAGATAAGCAGAATATTTTTTATGCATTAAGCAGTTATGATCTAGAATGCACTGCTTGAAAGGAGCGGTGGAATCTGAATCAATAGTAACTTTCAAAAGAGAATATTGGAGAAATAATTGAAAAGGAAACATCTCCAGGGCTTTGGAGAAAGAGCTGGAGTGGGACTAATTGCTTAGCTCTTTCAAAGAGCTGGCACAAAAATGACTGGCTAAATGGTTCTCTCTCTGTGATGTATGATGCTCTGAGAAGGTAAAGGGAAAATTTAATAGAAGTGCTCAAAACTATGAGGTGTTTCAACAGAGTAGATCAGGAGAAACCATTTCCACTGACAGGAGAGTCAGTAACCATAGAATGCAGATTTAAGCTGGCTGGCAAAGAACCAGAGGTGAGATGAGAAGAATTTACTTTTTACACAGTAAGTTGTTATGATCTGGAATGCACTGCCTGAAAAGGTGATGGAAGCAGATTCAATAGTGGCTTTCAAAATGGAATTGGATACACAGTTGATGAGGAAGAATATGCAGGGTTAGGGGAAAGAATAGGGGAGTTGGATTAATGGTTGGCTCTTTAAATCAGCTGACACAGACCCGATGGGCTGAATTACCTCCTTCTCTGCTATATGTGATTTTATGTTTTGCATTTAGTACCAGTCATGCTACCTCTAGATCATGGGGGGGTACATCACTGGTGAGCAGCAACATTCAGTCCCCTGTCCCTCTAGCCCACTGCTGGAACACTTCATGCAGGCACTACTTAGACCTCACCTAGAATACTGTGAACAGTTTTGGTCCCCTTATCTAAGGAAAGATATACTGGCATTGGAGGCAGTCCAGAGAATGTTCACTAGGTTGATCCAGGGTTCTTATGAGGAGAGGTTGAATAGGTTGGGCCTGTTAGTGGGCTTGACAGGGTAGATGCTGAGAGGTTGTTTCCCCTTGTGGGACAGTCCAGGACCAGAGGGCATAATCTCAGAGTAAGGGGTCGTCCATTTAAGACAGAGATGAGGAGGACTTTTTTTCTCTGAGAGGTTAGTGAATCTGTGGAATTCTTTACCGCAGAGGGCTGTAGAAGCTGGGTTGTTAAGTATATTCAAGGCTGAGATAGACAAATTTTTAATCAGTAAGGGAATCAAGGGTTATGGAGGAAAGGCAGGAAAGTGGACTTGAGGAATATCAGATCAGCCATGATCTCATTGAATGGCAGAGCAGACTCGATGGGCCGAATGGCCTACTTCTGCTCCTACATCTTAAGGACTTACGGTCAATTTACCTCCCAACTTCTTCATCATTAGCTTGTTTTAAGAACAGCAAAGTACTTAAGTAACAGCTTTATTAGTCTTGAACTTGTTCAAGGAAAGTCCCAGGTAATTCCTTAATTTTCCAGAGTCAGTTATAAATTGCTAAGATTTGTATGACCTATCCCTCCCAACAACACCACCACCACCACACAGTTTTTCACAAACTTTCCATTTAACTGCAAAGGCGACCTCACCGAGCCTTTGACTGCTGAAATGTTTACCCAAAGACTTTCCCAGCAGCGAGCTTCGTTCTTCTTTTCAATAATGTACCCGTATCAAATTTAAGAAAAAATAAAGTTAAACTGAACTGTCACGGGAATGAGGACCACTTAATTGTTTAGAAACTGGAGAGCACATTCTCAAATGGTACGCCTGGGAACATAAAGAGACAGGAAGTCAATAAAATCTTTTAACTGGTAAACTATTAAAAGTTTTTATTTTGACAAAAACATGCAGGGTTGGAAATCAGGCAGGCCTTTATGAGTAAGTTTAAAGCTAACAGAATTACTTAGTATTTTTGAAAAAAGGTTTACGAATATTAAGATATGGGGCGGGGTTTGAAATTTTCACTTCACCCTCATCCCCACTGAGGTTATGTGTTGGGGGAGCATCAGGAAACATGGTATTATGAAAATTACAGTGCTGAACTTACTCAGTCCACCTGTTCTCATCTTGCTGGGGGTCTTGAGAATGGGGACCAGAGCTCACTGTCTGATTCAGCCCACTGCCACATTAACATATGTAAGTTAAGACCCCATGATATGCAAAGGTAGGTAGGGAGCCAATTAGCCATAGCCCACCAGGGACCATAGGCATATCCCTCTATTAGACAGAGACAATTGGTTATATAGCTTGAGAGGCATAATTCCATATCAAGCACAGTGCAGGCAAAGAGGCAGGTCCCGAGTCTACCTCAGCCAGAACAGGAATTGAACCTATGCTGTTGGCATTATTCTGAACCACATGCTAGCCATCCAGCCAAAGGAGCTAACCAGCTCCTATATGTAAATGATCCTGCAGCAATTTTCAGATACCCAATGGGCACATTAGTACAGTAGGGTAGCCTAAACAGCGACCCTTAAATTTAAAGCATGCGGCCAGAAAATAATCCACACTGCTGATTTTTCTGTGGCCAGGAAGAAAAATGTTAATGGCCCATTTCTGATAATTTCCTGCCCTCTCTCTTTAAACGTCCATCTTGGCAGTGTGGAGTAGCCGTCAGATTTCCCTTCCCTGTGCCCCCCACCCAATTCCCTGCTCTCGCAGCTCACGTTGGGGTGGGGGGGTGTGCATTGGGTGGAAGGGTCCCCTCACCTCTGCATGCTGTTTGCTGAAAGTTAAAATCTATCGTGCTATCTTAATATATAAAAATAAATGTGATTAGCTACCTCCGCAGCCTAATGGATTAAGACAATTCTGCATCAATCATATGGATGAGGACAGGATTAGAATGTGTTGCACCTCACATTCGAATAGCTTTCTAACATTCAAGATTCCTGAAATATAGAGTAAGCAGCCAGTTGGGCAGAGAACTGGAAAAACCAGACTCCACCAAGAGATTGAGCCTTAAGGAGAGAACTGTGAGGAGAAAAATAATAGATGCAAAATTCAATTTTGTTTATTGTTTAAAACTCATGGGTGTTTTGCTTGTTTTTGGACG
Organism: Cetorhinus maximus; assembly: GCF_964194155.1. Lineage (NCBI taxonomy): Eukaryota > Metazoa > Chordata > Chondrichthyes > Lamniformes > Cetorhinidae > Cetorhinus > Cetorhinus maximus. Next base: position 9,551,596 of record NC_135884.1, on the reverse strand, counting down.
TGCTTCTTTGTTTCTACTCTACTGTGCCAAATATTTCTTCTATAAAAACAAACCAAGCAGAAAATTTATTGACCTTCAGTTCCACTAACTGTCAAGTTACAGAGATTTCTATTTAAAACAAATAAATCATGCTTCCTAAACCTGTAGCTACCCAAGGATTTATTAATGTACAACGCTGACCAACTTCAATGCCTAGTAATGTTGTGCTTGGATGAGGATTTCTGTTGACTGTGAAAGCAGCTACTTCACAACCTTTAAGCCTCATTCTTTCTACAGTGCGAGTGAAAGCAACGTCAAACTCTTTACTGCTGTGCAACAGTTTCGCCTTACTGTTAATGTGCACCAGTGCAACAAGCTGTCAATCCACTGAAGACCAGTCCGTGACCTGTGATAGCTGGAGCCCAGAAATGAACCGCCAATATCCTAAATGCACAGCATAAATCACTGGGGAAATGGTTATTCTTAGATTTAGATTACAAATTCAAAGTATTAATGTTTGCATAAGGAAATCTTTAAAATGGAGAATGAGTTAATTCAGGTAATTGGAATTGCATGGCTGATAAAGACAGTGTTTGAAGCCAATACACTCAGCACTATTCTTCTATCATTTTAGATTCCATGGAAAATAAATTGTTACAGGAGAACAGCAATCTAGGGAAATTTTTTTTATTTTGTTTCTACTCCTCTTGAAGATTCTGATTCTTTATTGCCTAGAGTTCCAGAGGCACTGTCAGTCCTCCAGAACCTTATCCGAGCTGCCTAGAACCTAAATAGTGGTGGAAGGCATTCAACCATGAGAGTATCGCTGTTGAGGCAGATTCTGTCCCCACCCCATATCCACACGTGCATGAGTGTCCAAAACAACTCCTTTCCCCTCCAGCCCAGCAGACCTGAAGCCAGTTATAGCATAGTTGACGCTCCAGCTGAGATCAGCTAACACAGCACAGATTTGAGATTGAACTTGAGATCTTTTGGTTTATGTAGCTCAGTAGCACAGCAACCAGAAAATACTTCCACTGCCAAGCGCCATGCTCTTTGCAGTAATTCTTTTGAGTTTGTGTGCCTTGCAGAAACCATGCCCTCTGTGACTGTGTTAATGGTGAATTATTCCTCTTCATTCTTCTGGATTTTTCTATGGTCTGTAGTACTGTTGATCATGATACCGTCCTCCCTTAACCACTCTTTTCCCATTGTCCAGCTCTGTGGAACTGCCCTTGCATGGTTCCTACCTACTCAAGTGCAGCCAGTGGATCTCCAGCATTGGCTTCTCCTCCCTCTCTCACACCATTAACTCCAGGATGTTCAAAGGATCTATCCTTGGTCCCATCTGATTCCTTATCAGCAAGCTACCCCATAAAGAGATAATACGCAGGCAAGGGATCAACTTCCACATGCACAGAGATGGTACCCAACTCCATTTTCCACCACTTGCTTCAGCCTCCTCATTGGCTCCATACTGTCAGACTGCTTGCCCTGCATGATATATAAATTCCACCAAATTTAAAATCAGAAAAATCAAAACCATCATCTTTGATTCTCAGCACATGGTGTAGCTCTGAACTGGACAGACATGAAGGTCTCACGCTCGTTTCCCTCTCCCTGCTGACCTGACTGATTTAAACTGCGCAGCTATACAGGTACTGTGGGATCCTCAACCTCTTTGCACTATTAAAGAAAAAAATCTGCATGAGTTTCAGCTCCCAATTGCTATTCACTGACCCCTTTTTTATAATAGTATGTATTTAGAGGTTGGTTGCCCTAATTTGTGACACAACCTAACCACATTTAAATCAGAATTCTTTCATGCTGTTCCCCATGATTTTCAATGGTTGCAGAGTGTATAAGTGAGGAAAATGGAATGCAGAACCTTCCATTGAATCTTAGTCATTCCGCTCCCCATTCCTGCCCTGCATGTAAATGGCAACAGGTAAGTAGGGAGCTAATGTTGTTAAGTGGATCCCAACCAGATGGTGAAATACAAAACTAAACGGCAATCCTTCTCTTGATAATAGGTTTATTTACAGAATGCAACATTACTTATATCTGTCTACTACCCCCAGTGTCCCAGCAGTCTCTCTTTTTAAGTGCTCTGGGTACCTAATTAAACAATGCCCTTCACCTGTGTATCTTGACAATATAATTAGTGCACTGTTGACAAATGCATCCTTGCATTTTGCTCTCAATCCACTCCTCTGCTCTGCCTCTCAACAAGGTGGTTCAGAAAACTTTGTCGGTAGACGGTATGGATGCTGAGGCCAGCACATTGCATTCTTTGCTGCTTTGCACCCCTCTCCATAATGATTCTTTAAAGCAGCACTCTTATTTCAATGCTAGCCTCCATTAGGAAGTTGTTGGTCTACTACTTTAAGCTGCAGCATTGAGGGGACTGCTGGAAACTCTTTCGAGTTATCAACAGATTGCAACTCTTTCAAGAGCTGCACAGAATTTTGCTTCCCCCTAATGACAAGAGCCCAAACTAGACTGGAGATACTTGTTGGGAGCTCACTCTGTGGATATATTTTATCCTGACTCAGGAAAATGGGATGGTATATGGATGTATGATCTTGACCTGCTTCAGTTGAGAACCCGCCAGTTTGGGAAATCTTGCCCTTTCTCTCTGGAATTATACTCAACGTGGCCACTTGGGGAGATATCAGAAGGCCACACATCTCCATGCACTACACCCCAGCTCCCAGAAATAGTTAAAAGTACAGAGGAGAAATGGCGAAATGAAAGTAATAAAGTAATTATTTAAGAAGGCTCTTCCCCCAGAAATTTCAGAAAAACAGTGAATGATCCCATTACTGAGACTATTTCCTAATAGCAGATCTAGGCTGACATTCCCACTGCAGTACAGAGTGAGTGCTGCACTGATAGAGCCGAAGAGCCACTTTTCGGATGAGGCATTAAATCAAAGTCCCATCTACCCTCTACACCGTGTCAAAAAGAGCACGGGGTTCTCCCTTGAGCTCTGAAGCTAATATGAAACCTTCAATCAAAATCACTAAAAACACGCAAAAGCAAAATTCTGCAGATGCTGGAAACCTGAAATAAAAACAAAAAATGCTGGAAATACTCAGCAGGCCAGGCAGCATCTGTGCAGAGAAATAGAATTAACATTTCAGATCGAGATGACCTTTCATCAGCTCAGGTTTCTGATGAAAAATCATCTCCACCTGATACATTAACTCCGCTAACATTTCAGGTCGAGATGACCTTTCATCAGCTCAGGTTTCTGATGAAAAATCACCTGGACCTGATACACTAACTCTGTTTCTGTCCACAGATGCTGTCTGGCCTGCTAAATAATTGCAGCATTTTTTGTTTTTCTATTACTAAAAGCATATCTGGTTGTTAACGCATTGCTGCTGCTGTGCATAAATTGATTGCAGTGTTTCCTATATCATAACAGTGGCTATGCTTCAAAAGATTATCATTGGCTGTAAAGTGGTTTGGGACACCCTGAAGTCATGAAAGGCGCTATATAAATGAAAGTTTTTTTTTTGCTCTTTTCCTGTGATCTGCTTTTCTGTTGACAGATTTTTGTTACCTAAAGGTACTAAGGACTATGAGGTAAAGTTGGATATATGGCGTTAGGTTGCTGATTAGCCATATTGTCACTGAATGGCAGAACAGGCCTGAGAGGCTAAATGGGCTCCTCCTGTTCCTATGTTCCTCTCAGCAAGCTTCTTCTTTACCCCAGCAAGGTTTTCCTCGAGGTGGATCCCAGACATCCAGAGATGATGCAAAATTGGCTTCAGGAACATGCCAGCCTGCGGCTCACCTACAGGGCTACCCACAGGGACATCTGCGGAAAGCAAGTATCAGCGTTTTTTTTAAATTAACATACATGAAAGTTAAAATCCACAGTGCAGTACATCACCAAGAGTATAAAGAGTCGGAGAGGTGAAGAGCCATTGAGCAGATGACGCAAAGTTTAGGATTTAAAAGTATTTGTTTTGAAGGAGGACGTGAATATTTGTTATGATTTTAGTCGAGACCAGTAACATTTTTTTATATTTTTTTAGAATCCGAAAACCCAGGTGTTTACAAAAAGATTAAAGTTACAAAGTTCACGGTTTAAAACAAAAGAATTTTACTGCACAAAAACAAAAAGAATATGAATACTAATAACTACACTTTGGGTGGAATCGTCCCAGATTTCACTAAGTACGGAAGCGGGTGGGTAAAACCACGTTTTACCTGCCGGCTGCGATGGTGGATTTTTCACGCCATGTCGTCCCAAACCTCCCGCATGACTTATGCATTCTTGGGAAACACGTCGTTTCCATGACGGACGGGCTCTCCTTCGCCCGCCACGTCATCACCTTGCCGCTTCATCACACCAGGCACCATATTTAAAGTCCAGCCTCGCACCCACATCTCAGCGCTTCCAGACCACGACCACTAAGGGGAAGATGTCCACGAAAGGCAAAAAGACTGCAGCCCCCAGGTTTAGTGACACGTGACTGGAATGCCATTTGGACGCTGTGGAGGCCCGCCGTGATGCCCTCTGCCCCCCCGCTCTGGCCGCAGGACTGGCAATGGCATCACCAATCCAGCATGGCAGGCAGTGGTCAGCGCCAATGCTGCACAGGAGAGGTTGGCCATCCAGTGCAGATAGAGAATGAATGATCTCATCAGTGCAGCCAGGGTATGGCAACCATCTCATCACCCTAAACTCACACACTCAAGCCCATCACACATGCGCTGGTGTCTCACTCACTACCAGCTCAAGGGACATCACCATCCATTCTCTCACACATGCCCTCACATGTCCATCTGGCCTCATCTCCTCTGGAGACTGCCTCCTCAACCCTCACCTCTTGAGGCCATTTGCACAGACCAGCATGTGGCCCCAAACACACCCTTGGATACCCTCCTTCCTCAGTACAGCTCTCGTCCTGCAGCCTCTTCCCTTGCCTGAGGCTAGTTCTCCCCCTTCTCCCCAAGCAAAATCCTGCTCTGCAACCATTGAATAGCCACACACATATGGCTGATCTGATAGGTAGAGACCTACCCGTGAGCCCCCCTAAAAGTGATGTGGTGCTGTCTGTGAAGCCTGGCACTGATGACTGCGAGTGCTGACTGAAGCAAGGTAGGCAAACAAGCCCACCAGGTGCTTGTCGCTTATGTACAGTTGTGAAACACATTGGCGTGTTTTCCCGCTGACGCGGACAGACGATCTGCAGGGGGGGGACGAGTCCGGTGGGCTGGCCTTATAATGATGTGCTCATGTATTACAATGAGGTTCCCAACGTTCAATGGTGGGAAATGCAGCCCGCCATCAGTGGGCGGACGAACGTTAGCTGGCTTCACAAGATCATGAAACCGATTTTTGGCCTTCTTGCCATATTGTCTGCTCATGCCACCAAACACACCCGATGCCGGCAGGCACAGAAAATCCAGTCTTTATCTTAAATAGTCAGTTATTTTAAAGATATTAGAAGTGCATAGTCTAAGCCAAACTTCTCAACTCAAATTTCCTTCTATGCCCATTTGACTTACACCCCCAAAACCGAAGGCAGATGCTTATCAAAAATTAGAAGGTTAACCGCTTGGTCTGAGTACCGTTTCAAACTTTCGTATGCAAGTTGAGGTTTCTCAGGCTTTCCACTTGCTTCTGGCAAGGTGTCCCTTCAGACCTCCCATTCAACACAGGCGCTGTTAGCATTTTAAGCATACTCACCTCGGGTCAGAACTCTTCTGGTTCTAATGTTCTTTAACTCTGGAGTCTTGTATCTATAAACTCACTTTCTCTCTTTCTTCTCAGCTTGACTATCCCAGAAGTCAAACTCACTGTTAGTAGCATCCTTCAGTTAATCAGGTTTTTTAAAACTCTGTTAGCCAGCACACAGAATTTCAACTGAATCTTGCTTGAAAGAAAATTTTCCTCCAGCCAGCTTGATCTAAACCAAACCGAAACTGCTTGAGCACAAGAACCACACTCAGACCTACTCATACCTACAATTAACTTCTGGTTGACTCTTTCTTTCCTATTGTTTATCTCCTAGGCAGCTTGGCCACTTGATCAGTTACTGGAAGTAAGCTGCTTTTTTTTTACAAGGAAATTTTCTTTCAGAGAAACCTTGTTCTTAAAGGGACCATCACCTCAACATAAGAGCACATGAACTATCACATAGAAATGAAGTGTGAAATGGTAAGTTTGGATTAGGAGAAAAACGTACAAATTAGGCTTTATGTTCGGCTAAAGTGGAAGAGCAGAGAAAGATGTGTGGTTTCCAGTTCACAAGACCTTGAAAGCAGTAACTCAAATGGATGACATCATACTGGGACACTGGCTTTTGTGCTGGGATCTATAGAACATAAAAACATGGGTGTAAAAGTGACTCTGTGTAGAACTACAACAAGACCATAGTTGGAGTATTGTGTACAGTTTTGGGTTCTACAATAGGGTAAGGTTGTTGAATCAATAGAGAGCATATATCATAGATTCACAAGGAAGCTGTTTGGTATGAAAGAATACAACGATGAAGACCATGAAAATTTGAGCTGACTTCATTAGAGGAAATTGGAGGAGGGTTTTAAACAGGCATTTAAAATTATAAAGTGACAGAGCAGGGTAGATCGAAACATGCTGTTCTCAGCGACTGAGCGGCTGGAGCAATGGGGAACAGTTATAAGATTAAATGGAGTGATAGCAGGAGAAACGTTTTTTACACAGAGGGTTGTGAGGCTGTGAGATTCACTCCCCCAGATTGAAGCAGAGAGCAGATCAACATTTAAGAATGAGTTAGATTGATGATTGAAAGAAAAGGGGGATAAAGGGATGTGGGATCCAGTCAAGACTGGAAAAGAGCCTGCTGATTACAAAAGCAAAAATTGCTGGCATCGTGAAAAGTCTGTTTTTTTTTAAATCTGACATATGTTATCTATGGAGTGAAATCTGATCTGTGATATCATGGAGAAGAGTCCATCTGTGCTTGTTTATGTCTGAGATTTCCCTCATCAAAGACTCTTAATTTCCCCACGGGGAAGGAAAGGCACAAAGGAAGCCAGTGACTTTTGGATCAGTTTGGCCATACAGTAGCTGATATCAGAGCTATTTGTCAGAGGTCCCTGGAGGAAGACTGTTCATCCACCCTTCTGTCGAAGTGGTGGTGTCACGTGCGCAAACTCAAGAAACAAGCTGAGAACAAATAGCTCATAATGTGCAGTTTCACTTCTCAAAAACCTTATCCGATAATTTGCATTGACGTGGATTCTTGGAATTGGGCTTTGACTTGCATTTCAATCAACAAATGGTTCCAGTCCCAGCCTACAATTGCCATCTCCTGTTTGGATGTATTCTGCAAGTTTCATCACATGGCTTCCCACCTCCAACCACCCCATCTGGCTAAAAAGCCTCTTCTCCCCATCTCCAGTACCCTTATAACAACAATGACTTGTATTTCTACCAAACAAACAAAAGTCATCAAAGGAAATGAAAACCACGTCTAATTCTTTTAATGCCCCTAGAATTTTACCCCTGGGTGTTGCTCTCTGCAATGTCCAGAAAGCTAATCTTTAATTCTTGGAACTCTAGGACAATTCTGGAAAGTTGCCAACTCTGTCTCACATGAAGCATGAAGGATTGGTGGGGAGTGAATTCAAGAGTGTATCAGGGAGAGATGAGGCGGGATTTTTACTTCGTCGGGCAGGCACGGTGGGCGGGTGCAGGAGTGGCCACAAAACCGCTCGTCGCCCGCGATTGAGCCCCGACATCGATTTCACGGTGGCTGGCCAATTAACGGCCAGCGAGCGCTGCTGGGATGGGGGCGGGGGAGGGCAAGCACGGCAGTTCACGCATGCGCGTGAGTGCACGCAATGAAAGCTCCCTGAAGCACAGAGCTGCCTCAGGGAGCTGAAGATTTTTTAAAAATCAAGAATAAAAAACTTAACAATGTTAAAGACATGTCCCCTTGTGTGACATGAGCAGGGACGTTATAAATAAGATTTTTAAATTTTTAGTTGCTGTTGGAAACCTCATGCTGCACCTGGATGAGGTTTCTGGCCTTTCTGCCTGCCCACCAACCGTAAGGTTGGACGGGCAGTGAAAAATTTCATTCAATTATAACTTTAATGGCCTTAACGGGCCTGTTAATTGTCAGCAGGCGCGCTGCTGGCTCCCGCTTGCGCCCGCCAACCGAATATCGCACAAGTGCACGATGATGTTGGGACGCTCACCCAACGTCATCGCACGTCATTTACGTTCAAGCGAGTAGGACGCGCGCCTGACTGCTCAGCGCAGATTTCTGCCCCATGGGAAATGCTTGTGTCCTATCAACTTATGCAAACTCAGAATAGGATGGTACTGAAACCACGTGCCTGCTCCTTTCTATGAGCATTTCCCATTTTCTTCACCCCACCACTGGTGGGCAAAGCTCCTGCAAAATGAACTTTGACAGACTGGGCACTGTGTCTGGTTGGCCAAAAAGGGTCTCCCTCAGCAGCTTCTGGTTTTTTCAGCTCTCAAGTGGCCAGCGTTCCATGGGGTGGGTCAAAGAAAATGCTTCAAAGACACTCTGCAGCTGTCCTTGAAGTGCAGCAGCATTGTCATTATTGACTGGACAGAGCTTGCTACCAATCATTCAAATTGGCGACAACTTGTCCATCAGGCTGCATCATACCTTGAATCATAAGGTCTTCGTGATGAGGCAGAACAGTGACAGAGAAAGAAAGAAAAGGATGCAAATCCTGCATTCCAGACCCCAGCACCCCATGGGATGTCCTGCTTCATGTGTCCAAAGATCTGCAGGTCAAGAATCGGCCTGTTCAGTCACATGAAGACCCATAGCAGAAACTCGCGACCCTGAGCAGACATCATCCTCAAACCAAGGGACAGCCAGTGATGGTGGCCTTGCCATCAACACCCAATGCTCTAAGCTCTGGAATTCCTAAACCTCTCCAGCTCTCCATCTCCTTTGAGATGCTCCTTAAAACTTTTACCCCTGTCACCGAACTTTTGGTCACCTGTTCTTACGTTGCTCAGTGTCAATTTTCATTGGGTTGCACCCCTGTGAAGCATCATTGGAGGTTTCCCTACTTTAAAGGAGCTGTATAAATGCAAGTTGTTGAATGTTAATGCATTTAGGGTGGTAGAGGAGGACCTGAAGAGTGGGATTATTTAAAACTATGTCTCAAATCTGTCTTAACAATATCAGAACACATGAAAAATGAACAGTGGCTCGAATTAATGAAACAAAAACAGAAAATGCTGGATTAACTCAGCAGGTCTAACAGCATCTGTGGAGAGAGAAACAGAGTTGACGTTTCAAGTCCGTATGACTCTTCTTTAGAAATAATGGTGCTTATGATCTGTTGATAGATTGATTTTAAATGCCTACATTTATTTGTTCCCATTACAGGCCACGTTTCTGTGTACTCCAGAGAAGTTGAACAATTGAAAGACCAACCCCTCACTCTTCTTACCTATATTTAATAGAAGATGTAAAATTGTGTCTGCACAACTGCAGAACTTGTGTCTTAGCAGCACACTATGTTTGCAGCTTAGAAGGGCAGAGTTTTGCATTGCATCTGCTACAACAAGCAACCTCACAATGAGATCTCCAATGTACGCTGCAGCAAATGTCACAATTTCTTCAGGAAATGGATTCCAATCAGATGCTGTAACTTCAGTGGAAAAATAGCAGGGAGCCTGTTTATGCATCTATCCAGGATTTGCGCCAAAGTGGCAGCCTCCAATCGAGATCCCTGTGGAATTTCCCATGTTAGTCTTATCAGCTTTATTTTCGATTCACAAAATTATACAGTACAGAAGTGAGCCCATCGTACTTGCGCTGACTCTGAAGATCTGTCCAATTTTGTCCCACTCGCTGCTTTCTCCCCATAATCCTGTAAATTTGTCATCTTCAAGTACATGTGCAGTTGTCTTTTGAAAGTTCCTATGGAATCGGATTCCACCCCCGCCCCCCCCCACCCTTTTCATATAGTCCATTCCAGAATATAACAGTCCTCTGTATGAAATGATTTCTCCTCGTTTCCTTTCTAGTTCTTTGACCAATTATTTTAAACTTATGACATCTGGTTTTCAACCCACTTACCAAAAGGAAACAGTTTCTCCCTACTTGCTCTTTTGAACCCTTTGTAATTTTGATCCCATCCAATTGTTCTCCCCTGAACCTTCTCATCTCTAAGGAGAACGATTCTATAATATCCCCTCCAGGTAACCAAAGTCCCTCACCTCTAGTATCATTCTGATAAACTTCTCTGTTCCCTCTTCAAAGCCTTGACATGTTTCCTGAAGTGTATAGTACTCAGAATTGCACACAATACATCACAATTGCACACAGCACTAGTAATTATCCTAAGGAAAGTTTTGTTTTATTTTTTTAAATCTTTTAAAATAATGCCACCCCCCCCCCCCCCCCCCCCCCCCCCAGCCTTTAATGTACTTTACTGGGCTTGCGCCGCATGTCGTAATCAATCCCACTGTAATCGATAGAGCTATTCCGGGCACTCCTTGTTAGATGCCAGTCTTTCTCAATTGGTAGCAATACCTTGCTGAATCAAAAAGTTGTAGTTTAAGACACCTGCCAGGATCTGAATAAATCACTGAGGTGACAGCATTGCCCTTCAGAAGCGATGTTAAACCTAGATTTTCCCAATTTAGGGGTGGCATTAAAGATCCATTGATACCCAACGACGTGAGTTGAGGTAGAAGACCCTGAATGGCGGAGGAGGCTCAAATGGTCAGATGGCCTGTCCCTGCTCTTCTTTCTTATGTTCTTACAACACTTTTCAGAATGAACAAGAAGTTGGCCCCAGTGTCACCAAAGCCAATTGCTTCACTGCTGCTCACTGTGTGCAAATTGGCTGCAACATTTGCCTAAACAAGTCACTGCATTTTAAACAAAAAAGGCAGTTCACATGAACTGCTATGAGTCATTTTGCAAGAGACATGGTAAAGCACTATATGGATATAAATATTTATTTCCTTTATCACTAGAGCAGACTGCAAGCTAAGCCACACAGCTCTCAATTCAGATGAGAAACCTGAAAAAATTAAATGTATATGTGTGTTTTTTTATATAAACATAATTTTTAAGTAGATCTTGGGGGAATTACGCTACGTAAAAAAGTACTTCATTAAATCTGTGCAATGGTGTGACAGAAACTAAAACACTGCAAGGATCATGGTTTGATAAATATATTTTTTACTAGCAGAGACTGCAAAACATATGCAGTCAAATCGCTATCTTTATTTCAACAATACTTCTTTATTTCAACAGTATTTCTTTATATACAGTTATTATTTCATCAAAGACTTTAGCAGAATCAAAATTTCTCACTCTGCAAAAAAGCTACATAAAGCTGTCCATGTCTAAAAACAGGCCTAAGAATATAAATGTAAATTTTGCCAAGAGTCTTGCCTTGTGACTTGTTTATAGTCATAGAATATGAACGTTGAATTGGGAATGGTTTGCTCCTGAGGAAGGTTCACAATGATGGATGCAATGTTATTGCAAGAGGAATAAACACTCTTTTTCCTTGAAATCTTCCTGTTATAATTTCAGGATCTATCATCAAAGAAAAAGGCCTTCTAACTACGAATCTTGTCCGTGACAAAGTCCTTGTTTAGGCTTCAGTTTGTGTCACAACATTATAATTGTTTCTTTCTTAAGTCTAAGTTGTGTGATGGCATGCCTGTTGTAGTTGGATTATTTAGAAACTCTGGAATGCATAGACTGTTATCATCCTCATCTATAGAATCAACGCTGATGTATTTTTTTAATTCACCTGACAGCTTTTCTAAAACTTTGTCATTCAAATCTAGTGAATCCCCATTTCTAGCATGGAGAATGGCTTAACTAATTCCATCACATCATCCACCCCTCCCATACCATCCCGATCCCAAGCAGTTCCACCTCCTCATGTCATCTCTCCCGTCATCCCCATCCCTCCCTCAAATGATACCCCACCCCTCATGGAAACAATCTCTCCAGTCACGGCGACTTTGCTACTAGGTGTTGCATTTGCATGCAGCAGGTACCATCCACCAACCCACCGATAGATGTGCCCTTTAACCTAACCAATCAAAACATTCCAGACAGACAAAAACTGATTTATTATTATGGATTACAGATGCAACTTTTTGAGGAAGTCATGCCCGTGGTATGCTTTCGATAAAGGAAACTTCAAAGCTGCACAAGAGCTAGCCTTGCAAAGTAATTCAGATGAATTTCCTAATTTGCTGCTGTTTGGTTCCCTATTTTAAGCTCAAGTTAGTCACTTATGGTTCATTGCATCAGAATCCACATGGCTTAGTGAGTAACATGTCACACAATGTACTAAGTGAGCTACAAAGTCTGGAAAAATTTCCGGTTTGGTCCCTGTACTTTTCAGAGTTGGTTAATCTCATTAGAGGTAGAAATTCATCGAGTGATAGCTCTGAACTGGCAGTATTGTATCATTACACACCTGACTGTTAAACCCACCCAGTCAAAATCAATATCGGGCTGTCCACAGCCCTTTTCACGTTGTCACCCAGGTCAGATTTCTACCCCTTAGTCTCAATGTGCCTGTGCTAACAAGGGACTCCTTTTTTGAAATGAAAAGGCTGTATGGTCAGGCAAGTTTATCAAAGTAATGCATTGGCTGTAAAACACTTTGGAACATCCTGATGGTATGATAACACAACATAAACTCAAGCTCTTTCCATTTTTCAAAGTAATGTCCTGTCACCTATTTCACACAGTTTCTTGACAAGCTTTGCAAGGCAAAAAGTGTTCCTGAACTCCCATTCTTCCTGCTCTTTTTCTGAGGGAACTGACTCTTTCCAGCAATTTCCCAGAGCCTTGTCAAAGTGGTGTTCTTCAGAGGCCAAGACAGTGAGTGTCTTCTAACTCCCAGTTCCAGGGGAAACCCAAGCCAAGCCCAACCCATTTTCACATGACATTTACACAAGCCCACTTTTTCACAGGAGCTAATAGCAGTTGATCAAATATTCTTCCAAAGCCCTGAAATGATGAGCATGGCTACAATTTGATTGCATCTGATAGGAATGATGGTACTGTTATTTATTGTCGTATTATCTGTAAATATCCATAAATAGCTGGGAATTACATAGTTAGGAATTAATGTGGTCTGTGTAAGTGTTCCAGGGGGTCACATTTCACAGCTGCACTAGAGTCTGAAGTGATGTGTACATAACCAGTTCAATCTGGTTTTTTATTTGAATGAGACAGCATGGCAAAATTAAATATAAAGAGTTTATGATCTTTACAAACTTAAAGTGTGATTATTAACAACATCTGGGAGCCAAAAGACAAGAACAACACATAGCAGGTATCAAACAGCACAGACTAGGTCATAATTGTGCCAGCTTCCTAGTCAATTTAAAGCAATACCACACCCAAACCGACAGGGCTTCGAGGGTTTATATTCATGATTATCATATAGATTCAGCAGCAGCTATTGCACCAACTTGTGGTGCCCTTTTCTCTTAGGTATCTCGTAGACATTTGTTGTCAACACATTTTTGAGCCTCAGCACCACTTGGGCTAGCCAAAGGGGAACAAAAATCCACACCTACTCTTGGATGTGCAGTAAATAACTATGACTGTTGCCATGGTAACACAAGATGTGTTGTGTAGCACTGCTGCCACCAAAAGCAGAGAACACCATGTTCTTTGCCCGAGAATGCCAAGAGGCCTTGGCCCCCACTACATGTTCTGGCCATATTTGGATTGAACTCTCATCCTATCTGTACTGTCCAAAACAGCATGGATAGTTTTGCACTGACATTAACATAGTTTTGCACTAACATCAAGGAATGGACCAGTAAGGTATCCTCGGTCACTGTTTTTGTTTTGTCTGGCTGCAGTGTCACCCTCTAAACATTCCTGAAAAGACTACGAAAATGATTGGTATGAAAAGACTGCCTAACCCTCACTAGAGCACCATATCTAGACACTAATTACTGCATGTGGGAGCCATGTAATCTGCTGGGGAGAAGAAATAAAAACAAGGAGAAAGAATACTGGAATATTCCTCTCCGATTTCCCCCACCCCACCAAGCCACCCCAAATACCAGGGAAGCGAAACCTAATCCTGATCAGACAAATGCCCGGGTAGCATTTCAGCTGCAGTGACCAATCAAGAAGCAGCCGCAGGGACCAGTGTCCATTGGATGTCGGTGACCTGAGAGCTGTCAGCCCAATCAGAGGGCTGGTAGCATCAGCAGCACCACCAACAGAAATGGACACTGCTAAGGTTGCAGGAAGAAGAGAGTGCCCCCCCCGTGCTGAGGCATCCTCAAAGCCCAGGTAAGTTTTTTTTAACCATGCCAGAGCCAGGCAAGGCAGGTCCAGCAATTGGGGATGTCCGCCTTCCAGCGGTGCTGCCGTAGCCATGGAGGTGGACGTTGTTGCCGAGAGGCTCTTCTGTGGGCCATGGAACAGCCATAAAAGAGACCCCCACAACAGAACCTGCTGGGAGGGCACCCAGGGTTTATCTTGCAGTCTCTCCACATGGTGACAGCCCCTCCCAATGCTGACAAAATGGTGGGAATAGCCAGTATTAGGCCACTTACTTAGCTGCACTCTGTGGCAATATCCTGTAGCAGTGGGAAGACGTTAGGCTCCCCCCCCCCCCCAAACGAGGCTTTCCACCGCCACTTTATCAACCTTCCTGTCTCCCAACCTGTCTCCAAAGGGCTAGTAAAATCCAGCCCTAGGGGATTACACTGACCACGTTAATCCACTTACATCCTTCATGATGCAGTCGGTCCTTAATTTATTACCAGAAACGTTCCTCTATTTTTGTTATTATTTGTTCTTACAATGTAGACGATGCTGCCAATATCAGCATTCATTACCCGCCACTAGCTGTCCTAGGAAGGTGGCAATTCATTGTGATGCTGGGGTCAGGAGCAGATCAGGCTTTGTCGGAGCAGTAGTTTCACTTCCCTGAATTGTATCAGTGAACCAGCTGGGACTTCATAGAAATTTAACATGGTAATTCTTTTTCAGTGTGGGGGAGGGGTGCAAAGATATTTATTGAACTCAAGTTCATAAATGACTATGATGAGATTTGAACTCAACACCATTACTTAAGTTGCTAGCTCGAATGGCGTAACCACTATACTACCGTAACCACTAATCCTGCATTATAATGGGATTGTGCTATACCGGGGTTGGCAGAGCACTGGGAGTAAGTGGCCTAGGTAAGTAATAAAAAGAGAAAATAATCTTTGACATATTAACTGTAAAAATGCTGCTAACATGCACAAGATAGGGAATACTTCTGATCAGCGAGATGAGGAATATTGCAAAGAGATTGGAGTACAAGAATAAAGAAGTCTTGCTACAGTTGTACAGGGTTTTGGTGAGACTGCATCTGGAGTAGCGTGTGCAGTTTTGATCTCCGCATTTAAGAAAGGATATACTCAACTGGGGGTGGTACAGTGAAGGTTCACTAAGTTGGTCCCTGGAATGAGGGGGTTGTCCTATGATGAGAGGCTGAGTAAATTGGGCTTAGATTCTCTGGAGCTTAGAAGAATGAGAGGCGATCTCATTGGAAGCTACAAAATTCTGAAAGGGCTTGACAGGGTGGACGTTGAGAGATTGTTTCTGCGGGTCGGGGAATCTAAAACCCGGGGAAACAGTCTCAGGATAAGGGGCCAATCATTTAGGACTGAGATGAGAAGAAATTACTTCAAAGGGTTGTGAATGTTTGGAATTCTCTACCCTAGAGGGTTGTGAATGCTCCATCGTTAAATACATCTAAGGCTGAGATAGGCAGATTTTTGGTCTCACAGGGAATTAAGGGATATGAGGAGCGGGCGAGAAAATGAAGTTGTCATTCAAGATCAGCCATGATTGGATTGAATGGTGGAGCAGGTTCAATGGGCCGTGTGGTCTATAGAGTCCTCCTATTTCTTGTGTGTTCCGATCAGCGCCGTTTTGTCGTAAATGGTTAAAAAGCTCTTACTAAGTTCCTGTTTCCCATAAACCCTGATGTTGCTTTAATTCGTTACAGTATAATGATTCACATGAAGCATTTTTTTATAAGTTTCCAAGGGCTTAAGGCTCTTTCTGAATGCATGCGTTTCTTCATGATTGGCTTTATAGGTTAAACCAAAATATGTGGGAGAGTCCAAAATTAGGGGCCTAAATATTAGATAATCACTAAAAAAATTCAATAAGGAATTCAGGAAATGCTTATTTATACTGAGAGTAGTTAGAATGTGAAACTTGCAACCCCATGAAGTGGTTGAGGTAAACAGCATTGACGCATTTAAGAGGAAGCTAAATAAGCACATGACGGAGAAAGTAGGAAGATATTTCAATAGAGGAGCTGGAGGAGGCTCGTGTGGAGCGTAAACATCGAATGGTTTGTTTCTGTGCTGTAAATTTATGTAATCCTGCATAAAACTACAGAGATCCTTTAATAAACCTAAAAAGCATTGGCAGATGAAACCACAAGCCAGCCTAGCCAAAAACAACCGGGCATGATAGTAACTGGACTGGTTTAAAATTTAAATGAGTTCAATAAAATAATGTAAATTACAGATCAAGTGGATTTCCTTTGGAGTCTTATTAAATGCAGCGGTAAGTGCTGGTTGTATTACTAGTGGATGCCTTTTAGGAAAGTGCTTTTCATAGCTGCAGAGTGGGAATTAAAGCTGTGGGAGTTCTTGGCAAAACCCGTCTGTATTGCGGGTAAGTTGTCTTCAAACCTAGAGCTCAACAGCTGGCGCCAGAACTTATGGTTCACTAGAAAATAGTGGACAAGTGCAAGTGGAATAGAGTTCCCTGCAGACCATCCAGCTCGAATGACTGACGGGAACCCACCAGACAGCAAAGCGTCAGTGTCCACATTTAGCAGAGGAAACACTAAAATTAAATTAACACGGCATCTTGCAACAGAAACAAAAATAAAATTCCTGCTAATTAAAACAGGCGATAATAGATATAGCACACCAGCCTCAAATCTGAAAGAGAAAGACGAGTTAATATTGCAAGTGAGAGCTTGCAGCAGAACTTGCGATGCCCCACTGAAATATAAAGGAAAGAGTTGCATTTTTATAACACCTTTCATGACCTCAGCCAACCCCAAAGCACTTAATAGACAATTCGGTGTCAATTTTGTTAAGTAGCAGCCCTAAATTTCAGTAGTGCAAACCATGCAGCAGCGTGTGCCATTCTCGAATTCATGGGCTAGCTCTTCCTCGCCATGAGTTTTTTTTTAATTCCTTCATGCACTTTGAGCATCGCTGGCGAGGCCAGCATTTATTGCCCTTGAGAAGATGATGGTGAGCCACCTTCTTGAACCACATGCAGACCATCTGCTGTGTACATCTACAGTGCTGTTAGGGAGGAAGTTCCAGGATTTTGATCCAGCAACAGTGAAGAAACGGCAACATAGATCCAGGTCAAGATGGTGAGTGGCTTGGAGGCGAACTTGCAGGTGGAAGTGTTCCCATGTGTCAGCTGCCTTTGTCCTAGGTGGTAGAGGTCACAGGTTTGGAAGGTGCTGTCGAAGGAGCCTTGCTGAGTTGCTGCAACGCATCTTGTAGATGGTACACACTGCTGCCATTGTGCACCAGTGTTGGAGAGAGTGAATGTTTTCATGGATGGCATTGAGCTTCTTGAGTGTTGTTGGAGCTGCACTTCTCCAGGCAATTGGAGAGTATTCGATCACACTCCTGACTTGTGCCTTGTAGAGGGTGGACTGGCTTTGGGGATTCGGGAGGTGAGTTACTCACCGCAGGATTCCTGGCCTCTGACCTGCTCTTGTAGCCACAGTTTTTATATGGCTGGTCCAGTTCAGTTTCAGGTCAATGGTAACCCACAGGCTGTTGATAGTGGGGGATTCACAGCAATGAAAATTTCATTTGGGGTTGTACAGAACTTGAGTATTGCTGAAAAAAGACATTTTGCCTGATCTTTGAGTGCAAGACGAAAAGCTTCAATAAAATTTCTTTTTCAATGAAAATTTCATTCCCTCTTGTTGGAGATGACCATTGCCTGGCACTTGCGTGGCAGAAATGTTACTTGCCATTTATCAGCCCAAGCCATAGGTCTTGCTGCACATGAAAATGGACTGCTTCAGTACCTAAGAAGTCATAAAAGGTGCTGAACAATGTTCAACCATCAGCAAACGCCCCCACTTCTGAACTTATGATGGAGGGAAGGTCATTGATGAAGCACCCAGCCATCTTGGGTGGTTGGGCTAAGGACACTGCCCTTAGGAACTCCCGCAGTGATGCCCTGGGACTGAGATGGTTGGCCTCCAACAGCCACAGCCGTCTTCCTTCGTGCTAGGTATGACTCCGACCAGTGAAGATCTTTCCCCCTGTTCCCCAATGACCCCAGTTTTGCTAGGGCTCACTTGGTCAAATGCTGTCTTGATGTCAAGGGCAGCCACTCTTACCTCACCTCTTGAGTTCAGATCTTTTGTCCATGTTTGGACCAGGTCAGGAGCTGAGTGACCCTGGCGGAACCCAAACTGAGCACCAGTGAGCAGGTTATGCAGTGTAAGCACCGCTTGATAACACTGTCAACAACACCTTCCATCACTTTGCTGATGATCGAGCATACACTATTGAGATGGTGATTGGCTGGATTGGATTTGCCTTGGTCTTTCTGGACAGGCCATACGTGGACAATTGTCCATATTGTCGGTTAGATGCCAACGTTGTAGTTTGGCTAGGGACATGGTTAGTTCTGGAGCACGTCTTTCAGTATTACTGTCAGAATGTGGTCAGGGCCCATAGAATTTGCAGTATCCAGTACCTTCAGCCATTTCTTACTGTCACGTGAACTGAACTGAATTTGCAGAATTCTGTGTTGCTGGAGGAGGCCAAGATGGCTCACCCTATCGGACTTCTGGTTGAAGGTGATTGCAAGTTGCTGAATAATTTACACATTAATAACACCAAGCACCATTGATCTTGCTGTTACTTTGGCAGAAAAATCCAGACCAATAATCCTGTGGTGAACATCCATAAGGACAGTCAGAAACTGCACTCTGCGTCGTTGCTGGTGCTGTGAATAGCCCAAAATCCAATCACCTCTGGGGCACTGGCTCAAGTCAAGTCCAGCTTAACAGGAGGAAATTCTTCTTTCCTTAGTGGATTGCAAAGTCCCAAACTATCTACTAGTGAACCTATCGCACAAAACTGTCCCAATATGGCACTGATTTTTGATCTCACACGGGAACAAATGCAGATTGCCAGAGTGGGAAGTTGTAAGTATGCAATGGTGCCGTAGAAAGTACTTTTCCAACATTGGGGTTAAGGTAGAATGAAAGGGGCTGGAGCGTCCCCTTGGCTGTGCTGTACCTGACCACAAAATGTTTAATACTGATGCTGGGGAACAATTTTATGCAGTTGCAGAAATACGGAGACCAATACTGTACACACCGCCCGTTACATCTTGCCAGTCAGAAAATGACCCATTTATGCCTACTCTCTCTTTCCTGTTAGCTAGCCACTCTTCTATCCATGCCAATATGTTACCCTCTACACCATGAGATTTTATTTTCTTTCATTATTTTCCGACAAAATTCAAAACTCAAGCATGCTGTTGATACTAGCAGACAAATACTGAACACTTGCTCTGACGTTAAAGATCGAATTTTCACAAACCTAACTCAGGAGAAAGCATCCAGAAATTCTAATTTTTATTCGGAAGGGCGCTAACTGGAGCTGGGCAGTCGCTCCCGGAAAGAGTTCAGAGGCAGCTACAGCGGATTCCGGGTGAGGAAGCAGGCTGTGTGAAAGACCCACTTTGGTGCTTCGGGGCTTAGCGAAAGAATAAAACAAAAAAGCAGCACTGTAGCCCTCACCACTCACACACCCTCACCCCCCACACACTCTCCATGACCCATCCATGCAAATTTACGCCACCTCATGCCTCCCCACCCACTCCCCATGGCCTCTCATATCCTCCATGCCAATTTATGCCTTCCACCCATCCTGATGGTCCCTCATTCCCTCCATGTCTATCTATGCCCACCACCCACCCCTCATGGCCCTTCACACCTTTCATGCCATCCTATCCCCCTCTATCCACATCTATGGTCTCTCATAGCCTCCATGCCAACTTATGCCCCACTACCCATCCCCATGATCCTCTATACCCACTGTGCCAACTCTTGCCAACCCATGCCACACCCATAATCCTTTGCCCTTACACTCTCTATGCCAATATCCACCATGGGCAGACCTCAGGTGCCCTGCTGAGGTGAAATAAAATAAAGTGCTAAATGTCTGTTGATGACCACTATTTAAAAAACACACAATCCCATTGATAAAAACCCATTCACTACATTTAAATTCCTTCAACTACTTAATCCATAATAAAAGCAAACATTCCATTCAAGTACTTAATCCCTTATGAAAACACACTTTATATTCATAACCTCATATGAAAGACATTATAACCACTTGGCGCTGTCAATCAAACTGTGAATTGACAGGCATCTCACTATGATAATGATAGATTATGGAATCAGTAATGCAGCGCTACTCCTATACTGATAACCCTCAACCTTATGTCAACAGACAGAGTGAACTTGCGGGAACTGATTTTTTTTAAACTGCAGGCTTTTTAAAATTTAAACGGCAGGGGATTCATATGCCTTGACAGTTCCATGGAGCTTTTCCTACTTTTTACGCGCATTCATGCCTACTCTTAACAATCCCAAAGGGCACCTTACCTCTCTCAAAGGGGTATCTGGAACTATCCAAAAGGGGTTCCTGGATCTATCCAAAAGGGTACCCCACCTCTCCAAAAAACTCCAGCAGTTTTAGACATTTTCCTCAAATAACTAAAGCCCATGAGTTGTGTTTTGTTCACCCCACAAATGAAAATTGGATCTGTTTGAAGGTAGTGGCGCTTTTACAAGTGCAGCTGTCTCCATGAACCAGAGATGTGAAAACTAAAACCTACCCCCATTCCCCCCCCAACCCCACCACCACCACCCCAGTGAAAATGGTGGCTGCTGTGTTTGAGGGTGGGAACAGGGCTCCAGTGCCGTTTTGGTTAAGCCGGAGATCCTTTCCAACCCTGTGAAAATTCAAGTCTAAGTCTGCTATTTTATCTGGCATTAACCTATGGATTTAATGAGCCTGGATAGCTCAGTCAATAGAGCATCAGACCTTAAATCTGAGGATCCTGGCTTCAAGCCCCTGTTCAGGCAGTGCTTTGGGGGCTGGTAACATAATGGTAATGCCACTGGACTAGTAATTCAGATACTCAGATGCTCCATGTGCTCAATCCCCGCCACAGCACCTAGGGAATTAAATCCAATTAATTAACAAATCGGGAATAAGAAGCTGGTCTCAGGAATGATGACTATGAAACTGTTGGATTGTCATAAAAACCCATCAGGTTCACGGATATACTTCAGGGGATGAAATTTGCTGTCCTTATGTGGCCTGGCCTACATGTGATTCCAGACCCACAGTAATATGGTTGACTCTTAACTGCCCTCTGAAATGGCTACTCAAACCATTACACAAAAGTCAAATAAAAATGGAACCGGATGGACCACCCAGCATCAATCTACATCACCGCCACCTTCTCAAGGCCAGTTGGGTATGGGCAACAAATGCTGGCCTTGTCAGCCAGGCTTATACCCCATGACAAGAAAATAAATGAATGTCACACTAATGTGTTCAATGTTTGCCTGCTAATATCATCTATAATAACTTTAATCCCTAAAATGCTAAATATAGGACATATTGACGTCAATCCCATATTTATCTTCACCATCTTGTAAACGTTTTTGTTAATTATTCCTTATTTCATGGCAAAGTAGTCTCCTGGCAAATCTGTACTAACATTAACTAGAGTTTTTTGTAGCCGCTTTTTATATAGGGCAGTTTCTGGGAGACCAAAGTCTCAACTTCTAAATCTGGCTTTCTATTCCTGGTGAACAGACCCAGGCAAAACAGCATCTGCAAGTCTGCCACTGGGTTAAAAGAGACAGATTTAGCTGCACCAAACACTGGGAACACTTTCTAGGAAATCCAAGTCTAATGATGCTCACTATAAAGGAAGGATTTATATACCACAAATGCAACCTGTAATTAGATGTAATGGGTAACATAATAAAGCTTTCCAGCACACTTCACAAGAGTATTATCAAAGAAAATTTCTGAGCCACAGAAGGAGATAATAGGACAGATGGCCAAAAATTTGTGCAAAGTGGTTGCACTTAAGGACTGTCTTATAGAAGGAGAAGCTTTATAAGAGTGCAGGGTGCTTCACAGCCAATGAAACACTCTTGAATGTAGCTGATGTGTGCACAAGATCCCACAAATAAATAAAGAAATAGATTTTATTATTCATTCATGGGATGTGGGTGTCGCTGGTTGGGCCAGCATTTACTGCCCGTCCCTAATTGCCCTTGAGAAGGTGGCAATGAGCTGCCTTCTTGAACCGCTGCAGTCCATGTGGTGTAGGTACACCCACAGTGCTGTTCGGGAGGGAGTTCCAGGATTTTGACCCAGCGACAGTGAAGAAATGCTGATATATTTCCAAGTCAGGATGATGCATGGCTTGGAGGGGAACCTCCAGGTGATGGTGGTGTTCCCATGTACCTGCTGCCCTTGTCCTTCTAGATGGTAGTGGTCATGGGCTTGGAAGGTGCTGTCTAAGGAGCCTTGCTGAGTTCCTGATAAATGACCACTTAATTCTTTTTTTTCATGGTGTTAATTCAGAGACAAATGTTGAGCAGAACAACTTCCCTACTCTTGCATAATGTCATGGGATCTTTTATGTTCACCTGAGAGGGGAGAAGGGGCCTTGATTTAACATCTCATTCAAAAGGTGGCACCTTTGACACTGTAGCACTCCCTCAGTTCCGCACTGAGGTAGTAGCCTAAACTCATGTGCATAAGCCTGTCAGACTGAGCTTTTGAGCTTGACTCAGAAGCCAGAGTGCAACCACTTGAACCAAAGCTGATACCTACATAAAGGCAGTTGTCATCAAACACTGATTTGAACTGTTTCTAACCAGGAGACATTCATATTATTTTGGCTTGCAGTATACCGCATTTTCCTCATGATATTTGACCAATGCCACTTGCTTTAACTTCTTAGAATCATATAGTCCAGAAGAGGCCATTCCACCCATCATGCCAGTCCTGGCTCTTTGAAGGAGTTGTCCAATTAGTTCTCCATCCCTGCTCCTTCCCCAAAGCCCTGCATTTTTTCCTCTTCAAGCATTTATATCAGCCACACTTTCATTCTGCTACTTGATCATATAGTTCTGTGGTAGGATTACTCAGTATTTACTTTAGCTCAAGACTGCGCTGCTCACCCACACAGATATAAAACCAGTTTACAAGGCTCACAGCGTGTTAGAAATTCCAGAAACCAAAGTTAGTGAAATTAGAAACAAATGCGGGTGAGTTCACAAAGGTTTCTGAAGCACCCACTGATGCAAATAATTCTTTATTTTCAGACATTCTTTGATCAACTATTTAACAAAGTATTCTTATCTCCTGTGCTGCTGTGTCAACTTTCTTAGTTCAAATTCCTGCAGGAAAATAAAATGGTGATGGACTTTTGCAGAGCATGTTTAGAACCCACATTAACAGCAGATGTAACGTTGTAAATATGTGAAGTTAGTTTGCACAGGTCCAGTCCTCCTACTGGGTGTAACTCCAACCTTTGAGGCACTAATTGGCTAAATTTGGCAGTAAATTTGTGTGTGACTTCAGAAACCATCCTATCCCTCAGAGTAGGAATGGTCATTTGTGCCACGTAACTTGTGGTCTTGTGCTCACAAACTCCAGGAAATGGATTGGGGCAGCCCAAACACAATTTACAAAGACCCCAAATAGGCAGAGAATGAATGAAAGAGAGACAAGACTTTCATGTTATCCTGCTGCTCTGGCCCAAATTCAGGGTTGAGGATGCATAAGGACTTAAGAATTGGGAGCATGGGTAGACCACACGGCACTCCTGCCATTCAATAAGTTCATGGCCAAACTTCTACCTCATGTCCAACTTCTCACATTATCCCCAAATCCCATGATTTCCTAAGTATCTAAAAATATATTCACCTCTGTTTGGAATATACTCAACAACTGAGGGTCCACTGCTCTCTGGGGTAGGGAATTCCAATGATTCACAACCTTTTGAGTGAAGAAATTCCTCCTAAACTCAGCCCTCGTCCTGAGACTGTGAGACTCATATGCCCAGTAAAAGCCTGCAATCATGACTTAAAGTAATTGAACTGATATTGTGATGGGCGTGGAGTGCGGGGTCAGGAATGTTCCATGGGAGATCTCAGCAAAGGGGTTGTGGGAGCAAGAGGGGAGTTTAACCTGAAGATGTGCATTTGGAAGCAGGCACCTGGTTAAAAGGGCTGAAATTGGTGGCATGTTGGAACGTCGGTAACCACTCGCTGCCTTCCACCTTTAACTGCAGCGTGATTGGCTAGCTGCTGCAAAAACCCCATGGGAGAAGCAGGTTGGCAATTCTCATATGCAAAGAGCTCACTAGCAGCTGTTTCAACTGTGGATTTTAAGTTTAACTGTTTGTACACAGGTCTCTCAAGCTTTGTGGAAGTCCAGGTGGAGGTCGAAGGGGCTGAGCAAGTGACAGGCTCAAAAATCCTTTAAATGATGAGGCCTCACACCCGCTTCCTTGCCTAGATGAAAGGTTTTTGCTCACAGGTAGAGTTTCCAATTGCAATTAAATATATTCCTCTAGGCTTTACCACATGACTTGCCCCCACACTCCACCCATTAGTCTGCCAACACATCCACCCATCCTCTCCCCATTCAATGAATCTTTTCACCCACCTCCAGTTTCCTCCCTCTGCCTGGACCCCTCCCTCTGGCCTCTTACCTACTTTTGATCTTTTGATTGAGAATTGTTGGCGTGACATCGGCTGTCTCAATTTCTCTGCTCCTCTCACCTAGTCCAGTTTGTCTCCCGAACTTGCTGCACTCCGTTCTCTCAGGTACAACCCTGACTTTGTTATCAAACCTGCCGACAAGAGTGGTGCTGTTGTTGTCTGGCGCACTAACCTCTACTTCGCAGAGGCTGAGCGCCAACTCTCAGACACTTCTTCCTACCTCCCCCTGGGCCATGACCCCACCACCGAACATCAAGCCATTGTTTCCAGGGCTGTCACTGACCTCATTTCCTCTGGAGACCTTCCCTCCACAGCTTCCAACCTCTGCACAGCCCACTTCTACCTCCTCCCCAAAATCCACAAATAGGACTGTCCCAGTAGACCAATCGTGTCAGCCTGTTCCTGCCCCATGGAGCTCATTTCTTCCTACCTTGACTCCATTCTCTCTCCCCTTGTCCAGCCTCTTCCCACCTACATCCACGATTCCTCTGATGCCCTACGTTGTATCAACAATTTCCAGCTCTCTAGCCCTAACCACCTCCTCTTCATCATGGACATCCAATCCCCCTACACCTCCATCCCCCACCGGGATGGTCTGAGGGCTCTCCGCTTCTTCCTTGAGCAGAAGCCCGAACAATCCCCATCCACCACCACTCTGCTCCGCCTGGCTGAACTTATTCTCTCACTGAACAATTTCTCCTTAAACTTGTCTCATTTCCTCCAAATAAAAGGTGTGGCTATGGGTACCCGCATGGGCCCCAGTTTTGCCTGTCTCTTTATGGGGTATGTGGAACATTCCTTGTTCCAGTCCTACTTAGGCCCCTCCATAACGCTTTTTTCAGTACACTGATGGCTGTTTCGGTGCTGCTTCATGCTCTCACCTGGACCTTGAAAAAGTTATCAATTTTGCTTCCAATTTCCACCCCTCTATCACCTTCACATGGTCCATCTCCAAAACTTCCCAACCTTGACCTCTCTGACTCCATTTCTGGTGATAGACTGTCTACCAATATTTATTACAAGCCCACCGACCCATAGCTACCTCGACTACAGCTCGTTATATCCTACTTCCTGTAGGACTCCATCCCATTCCCCAGTTTCTCCTCCTCCGTCGTATCTGCTCAGATGATACCACCTTCCAAACAGCACTTCTGACATGTCTTCCTTCTTCCTTAACTGAGGGTTTCTCCCCACTGTGGTTGACAGGGCCCTCAACCATGTCCAACCCATCTCCCGCACCTCTGCCCTCTCACCTTCCTCTCCCTCCCAGATCCATGATAGGGTTCCCTTTGCCGTCACTTTTCACGCCAACAGCCTCCGCATTCAAAGGATCATCTTCCGCCATTAAAAACAAGTGCCAGGTGGCGCTGTTGTGGGGCAGTGGGGATGTTGTGGGGCAGTGGCATGATGCCACCACCAAACACATCTTCCCCTCACCCCCACTGTCAGTATTCCGTAGGGACCGTTCCCTCTGGGACACCCTGGTCCATTCCTCAATCACCCTCAACATCTCATCCCCTTCCCAGGGCACCTTCCCATGCAATCACAGAAGGTGCAACACCTGCCTCTTTACCTCCTCCCTCCTCACCGTCTAAGGCTCCAAACATTCCTTTCAGGTGAAGCAGAAATTCACTTGCACCTCCTTCAATTTAGTCTACTGTATTCGCTGCTCCCAATGCTCCAATCCTCTACATTGGAGAGACTAAACGCAGACTGAGTGACCGCTTTGCGGAACACCTTCATTCAACCTGCAAGCATGACCCAGACCTCCCTGTCGCTTGCCATTTCAACACTCCACCCTGCTCTCATGCCCACATGTCCGTCCTTGGCCTGCTGCATTGTTCCAGTGAAGCCCAATGCAAACTGGAGGAATTTTACAGCTTTCTGGACTTAACATTGAGTTCAAGAACTTCAGATCATGAACTCTCTCCTCCATCTTTACCCCTTTCTCAATCCAATTGTTATTATTTTTTTTAACCTTTTTCCCCATCCCCACTGCCCCACAACAGGGCCACCTGTCACTTGTTTTTAAGCTGAACCTTGTTCTGCTATTAACACATTCTGCTGTTTTACTTTTATGCCACTATCAGCACCTTCTTTTGTCTTTAACGCTACCAACAACACTCCCTTTGTCCTGTGTCCATGACATTTTTGTCAATCTCTCCTTAGCTCCCACCTAACCCTGACCTTCTATTTTGCTCCACTTGCTCCATCCCCTCTTAAACAGTATAAAATCCATCACGTTTCCACTTCTCTTCAGCTCCGAAGAAGAGTCATATGGACTCAAAAAACGTTAACTCCGCTTCTGTCTCCGCATGTGCTGCCAGGCCTTCTGAGTTTTTCCAGCACTTTCTGTTTTTATGTCACTCGTTCTGAGAGTGTGCTTTGGAGATGGTTTCCAAAGCTTTAGAGGTCGTTTACATTAATTTGGAATTTTGCTGAGAAAAGCAAAATGCGGCTGGATTTTACCGCCCCCCCCCACCCACCCAGCCCCAGCCGGGCGTGTTTTCGGCAGGGGTCACGTAATATATGAAGAGTAGTCCACCAGTCCACCACCTTCCCGCCCACTCATGACCCGCTCCTCATAATACAGGAGATGGGCAGGCACCGAAATCACCAGCCCGTCCGCCATCTTTAGAAAAATATTTAACGGGCAATTGAGTTTTTTAACAAGCTAATTAACCCAAATAATACGCCACCCATTGCCATAAAACAGTTGGCCTGGGCCGGCGGGTAAGATTCAGAAGGCCGTTTTTTTAAATAACTTTGTGGAAAAGATGGCAAGGAAGGGGGCTGCATTTTTTGGGGGGCGTGCCCTGTGCATATCAGAGGCAGCCCACCCCGCAAGATCCTGCACCCCCCCCCACTTTGTTCCTCCCCACTTGGCCTTCAAAAGCTTTACGCCCCCTCATCTCCTGCGCCCCCTCCGTATGCTCCCTGATCCTTTCCTTCCCTAAAAGCTCAGCACTGACCTTAGTCCAGGATGCTTTGCTCTTCATCCAGGGGTCCCCTTTGCAAGTCCCAGCAGCGGCCCACTACGGAGTTCTGACGCTGCTGAGGCCACTAGAGCTGGCGGCCAATTACATTGGCCGCCAGCTCTCGAGGGCAGGACTCCCTCCCATTGGAGGGCGTGCTGCGGGTTACCCCTGAGGGCCAGCCTCGTTGAGCATTGGTTGGCGTGGCACCGGCTTTTCTTCCGGGAGGGTGAGCGGTACGCAAAGTTCAGCCCATGTTGTCGAAGCTTTTCGTCTTGCACTCATCAGGACAGACACAAGAATACCAAATTTCAAAGGGAACAACAATTTATACTGCATGGGAAAATGGTGCTGATCGGTTGACAGGTCAACTCTGATTGGAGTTTAGTGGATTTGATTTGCACTTCACATCTGTCAACCTTCAGTTCAGTCTGGGAGCACTGTCTTGAGGACCAAGATCAGCAGCGGGAGTAGCAGCCATCTCACCCACCTGCCACTCCGCAGGAGACAGTGGATGAGCACAGAGATGCAGCTCACAAAAGACAATATCCCCAAAGGAGGATTTATTAGGCAGCAGTTGAGCTTTGTATTCATGAATATGTCATTGTATTCATGAACAGGGCATGTCATTGCTGCCCTCTGAGCAAAAACCTCCTGCCAAGTGAATCAAGGGGTGGGGGCATGTATTTATTTTATTTGTTTGTAGGCATCACTGGCCAAGCCAGCATTTATTGCTCATCCCTAATTGCCCTTGTTCAGAGGGCATTTAAGAGTCCCTTTCCTAAAGGACATTGGTGAACCAGATGGGTTTTTTTACAATTAGCAATGGCTCCATGGTCATCACTTGACTTGTAATTCCAGATTTTAATTGAGTTCAAATTTCACTATCTGTCATGGTGGGATTTGAACCCAGGCCCCCAGAGAATTATCTTGGATTTTTGGAATACCAGTCCAGTGACAATACTGCTAGGCTACCACCTCCCCCTGTATTGCCAATGGTTGTTAAAATCACTGCTGCCCTTAATGTCTTCACCTCTGGATTCCCCCAGGAATATATTGGAGAAGCTCACACTCTGCTGTCCACAGATGTATCTCACTGGTGTCCCATGCCATGTTTGCCAGGGCTGGCTTTAAATGCACTGTTCAACTGATGAGGCCAGTCAGAATGAGCGGGCGCTCAGCTTTGTGACCCTAGCTGGCTTCCCACAGGCCCAGGGAGTCAATGCACACACGTGGTGATCACATGACACCACCAGATCACAATGAATTCTTCGTCAACTATAAGGGCTGGGGAGTTGGGATTATTATCAAGGCTGTTAACTGGGTTTCCCTCTATACAGATGCTGCCTAACCTGCTGAGTATTTCCAGCACTTTCAGATTTCCAGCATCCACAGTATTTGGCTTTTGACATTAATAGAACCCGTCTCGCTCATATTTTTTTTCTTTTTCGCTTACTTACTTCTCTCTTCCTAGCGCGCCTGACAGGATTATCCCTTGCTGGCACAGCCTAAATGCAAACAAGATGTAATCCTGAGTAAGGCAGACGTAGATGGATTCTTGATAAACAAGCGGGTGAAAGGTTAACAGGGTAGGTGGGAAGTTACAATCAGACTAGCCATGGTCTTATTGAATGGCGGAGAAGGCTTGAGGGGCTGAGTGGCCTATTCCTGCTGCTAATTCATACATTCGTATGTCAGGATCCTGGTATTTGGCAACATTAGGAATGAAACTCATGTCAGACACAGAAATGATTTCAGATAAGAAGAGGGGACTTAATACTGATGCCCTGGTAATTGTTTATCCCTCAACCAACCTCAGAAAAGCAGATTATCTGGTCATTATCACGTTGCTGTTTGTGGGAGCTTGCTGTGCACAAATCAGCTGCCAGGTTTCCTACATCACAACAGAGACTACACTTCAAAAGTACTTCATTGGCTCTAAAACGTTGTGGTCTCTCTATCTCTCTTGAAGCCTCGCCGTAGACTACTTGTAGATTCAACTAACATAAAACTGGAGAACACCCACTGTGAGTTGACTATCATATGAACCGCAGATGTGAAATCATTATCCTGTGTAGTTGTTGAGCAGATTTATTTCAGTTTTGCTGTGTTGGTTGTCGAAGAGCTCACATCAGGTATGGATAGCCAGAATACTTTGTGGAGATGATAAATAATTACTTATTCACTCGATTGTTTCAACACAGTCCAGGGACAAACCTCTTCGACATCCATCCCACCAGATTCAACATCTACGTTCCTTCACCACTGGCACAACACAGCTGCAGCATATACTATCCACAGGATCCACTGCAGCAATTTGCTGAGGCTGCTTTGACTGCACTATCGACCACATCTCCCAGACACTCTGCCTCTGCCAACTTGAAGGATGAGGGCAGCAGACACATGGGAACAACACCTCCTGCAACTTCCTGCACAAATCACTCATCATCCTGACTTGGGAATATATCGCCGCTCCTTCACTGTCGCTGGGTTAAAATCCTGGAACTCCCTAACAGCACTGTGGGTGTACCTACACCACATGGACTGCAGCGGTTCAAGAAGGCAGCTCACCACCACCTTCTCAAGGGCAATTAGAGATAAGCAATAAATGCTGGCCTAGCCTGCGGCAGTCACATCCCAAGGGTGAATAAAAAAAGATCCAATTTTTCGCTACTGTCTTCACATCATAAGGTCTTATTTTGAACATTGCTAACCAGGTTTCCCCTTATCCTTTCTGGTAAAGGAGAGAAAACCTAGACTCTCCAATCTCTCCTATTATGATGCAATCATGAATGACATAAAAAGCTCATCTTAACTTCAACATATTCGATGGACTCCCAGATGAAGCAGCAAAACTAAAAGCCCTTAAATCATTTAAGAACAAATTGGGTGCAGCAATAGCAGGATTTTGGGATCATCCTGGTTGGGAGAAACCTTCCCTCATCCAGAATTGTGATATTACAAATATAAAAATTTTCTCCAGATGTGCCAAGAGGGAACATTTTTTTATAACACAGTGAGTCATTCCAATTGAGAACATGCTTCCCAGGCTGACTAACTCTTATGGAGTAAAATAAGGGGCACTTTGGCTGTGGGACAGTGGGGAGGGATGCTGGATTCCAAAAGAGTTGGGGTGGGAGGTGGGCTTTGGCGGCCCTGACGATCATAACGCCCCCTGCTGGCTGACGACCACGGTACGCGTGCACACAAAAACAAAAGAAAGAGGCAAAGACGATTGGAGACTCCTCAGATCCGTCTCCCACAGGCTGTCCTAGAAATAAGGGATAAAAGGCGTCCCTCAAGGAACATGTGACAAACAGTCAACATAAGGGACAATCCCTTAAAATTAGGGATAGCTAGTCACCCTTGTCTGTGAGATCGGGGGTGGGGGGAGAGCTGGCAGATTTGTAGAAGGGGGGGGTGGGGGGTGGTGTAGTGGGGGGGCTGCTGGCCGATCTGTGAGAGTGGGGGTGGGGCAGGCGGGTTTGCAGAGTCCACAGTGACACACGGTTCACCCTGATTCTGATGCTGCCGCTCGCCCAACCTCCAGGCATCCACAGGGCGGCCCCGAGCTCAAGCCGCGAACCTGCCAGGTCCCAACGCATGGCCAATAAAAGGCCTGCCAGGAATCTGGGACAAAACACGTTCCGGGAAGGCCTGACCTGGGTCACAGGACAAAAGGCTGAATTGTGGGGCCGGGCCAGAATATCGCCCTGGTTTCTGCCAGGAAAAGGGCAGTGGAAGTAGATTCGCTGGTCGAGGCGACTGATTGGATCGCTGTGCCAAGAGCTGGAATGGACATGATGGGCCGAATATAATCTATCATCCTGTGATTCTATCATTTGAATTGTGCCAAATTCCTGTTCACTCTTGCAGAGCAGAATGTGCCTAATGGCCTTCTGACTCTTTTCTGTCTGTTCATATAAGCTAATAATTGTGATGCAGTCATTGCATATTAATGCAATGATAACCAGTAGGGAAGTACTAGGAACTTACCGATATTTTAACTGTCAGCACAGCTAGATATCATTTTGTGACAGCCTTTCCTGTTTTGAAGCATTTTGTACAACAGACATCCAGGTGGCTGCATCTTTAGGTATCGACAATGTAAACATTGAACAATAGAATAGCTGAAGTTTCTGGCTTTGCTTAACAGTGTAAGCTTTAGTGACTCTTAAAAACAGATGCACATCTTGTGCATTTAAATGAGCCATTCTTTTTAAGGCAGATCTCACTGTTAACAGCTGCCTGACGTTTAGAGATGTCAGAGAGTAACAACATTTCCAGATCCCCAACATATCATATACTTTACTGTCTACTGTATGAATCCAGCTGTGGGGGGTTGGTTTAGCTCAGTTGGCTGGACAGCTGGTTTATGATGCCAACAATGTGGGTTCAATTACTGTACTAGCTGAAGCCATCCAGGAAGGCCCTGCCTTCTCAACCTTACCCCTCACCTGAGGTGTGGTGACCTTTGGTTAAACTCACCACCAGTTGTCTCTCTCTAATGGGAGAACAGCCTCTGGGACTACAACAACATTCATTTAGAGCTGTGGTAATGTCCTGTTTGGCAAAGAGGAGTCATTGCAGCTAAGACCATCAGCATTCACACCTGACAAGAGGTTGCTGGACATCAGGGACAATTGGCGAAATGTAGGAACAATCTGGCCAACTTTAGTGGACCTCACCACAATCAGGGATCAAATTCCAGTGAATTTACCCAGCAGGGAAATCAACAATTACCAATAAGACAAAAGCATATTTTCAGCATCACCATAAATATCGAAGGAAACGCATTGATCAAAATAGACATTAGAAATGGGCCAATTGGAAAGGAGGACTAATTTAGTAACTCACAATGTTTCTTTTTGCATATAAATCCTCATGAAGTGTTCTATCATTGTCCTGTTCAGAATTTATCCCTTAACCAACACCATCATAAAGAGATTACCGGCTCATTCACCTTGCTGCTATCTGTGCGACCTCACTGTGCACGAGGTGGCTACCATGTTTACAATAACTCCATAATTCATTCTGTGTGAAGCCTTTCTGAAACATTTCTAAGACATGATGGGGTGATATATAAGTACCAGGTTTTCCCTCATGGTTATAGCCGAAAGAGCTTGCCGTGCGATGACGTAGGTGTTGATCATCAGGTGATGAACAGGCAGAGCACTCTGGCCATGACCCAGCTCAATATCTTGCGGCCTAGATTGCATGCTGGCCTGCGGGTAGGCCTGAGGGCAGCCCAGACCAGCGAAGGGACACGTTAGCTTTGTAGAGCTCAGACTTTTAAT
This sequence comes from Cetorhinus maximus, assembly GCF_964194155.1. Lineage (NCBI taxonomy): Eukaryota > Metazoa > Chordata > Chondrichthyes > Lamniformes > Cetorhinidae > Cetorhinus > Cetorhinus maximus. Next base: position 9,518,478 of record NC_135884.1, on the reverse strand, counting down.
CCTGGACTCTGGACTCACGCAAAACCATAACTCTTATTGTTATCGTGGTCTCGCCCTGTGTCCCTTTCTTACACTTAGCCCCCTTTTATTGTCTGAGTGCAAAAAGGGGTGGACGTTGCGAAACACCTTTCCCATGTTTTGTGTGTGTGTGTGTAAAATGAACCAACCCTCTCATCTTACCTTATCTCGAGTTTGCTGCGGGGTTATTAATTGGATCACTCCAAAACTGAAGGGTTGGGAAAAACACACCACCACTTATAAAGGGGGAAATCAGAAATCGAAAACACCTCTCTGTTTACAGACAGTTAGTGAGAGGAGAAAACAGGACTGTTTAAATTAAACCCTATCCTGCCCGTGTAACATATGATTGAAAAATTAGTCTACACAAAGGGTAGTTTCTGTCTTTCTGGTCTGTGGTGAGCTTCCTATTTGCTTATGCTTAAGGCTGAGGTTCAATGTCTTGTTCTCACATTTAATACAACCTCCTGTGTTTCAATTAATCATGGCTTAAGATTTGTGCCAGTAGGTTTTGGAAAGCAGACCGGCCCTACAACCCTTTTCTAATTTTGGCCTCATGAACATGCCGGATTTTAATTGCTCCCCTGCGGGTGGCCATGCCTTCAGCTGCCTTGTCCCTATAAACCTTCTCTCTCACTCTTTAAGCTGCTCCTTAAACCCCACCCCTTTGACTCAGCTTTTGGTCATCTGCCTAATATCTCCCTATGTGACTCGGTGTCAGATTTTGTTTGCTAACGCTCTTGTGGTGTACTTTGGGAAGTTTTACGATGTTATGCTGCTTTATAAATGCGAGTAATTCTTGTTACTATCTTTGGAGCTTGGGTCTTGACATAGCTAGTTCTGGGTCATGTTCCATAAAAATGCTGCTCACCTATCACTCCAACCCTTGCTAACCTTGTACAATGATAAAAACAAAAAGCTAAAAGCTACTGCGGATGCTGGAAATCCAAAACAAAAACAGAATTACCTGGAAAAACTCAGCAAGTCTGGCAGCATCGGCGGAGAAGAAATCAGTTAACGTTTCGAGCCTTCATGGCCCTTCGGCAGAACTGCAGCATAGTTTCAACAAGGGAGAAATATAAATTGGTTTAAGGTGGGTGGGGGGAGGGGTTGGGGGGGGTGGAGAGAGACACATTGAGGTGTGGTGATTGTGGAGATGAGCAGATAATCAAAAGATGTCACAGACAAAAGGGTCAAAGAGGTGTTGAAGGTGGTGGTCTTTGTCTGAGAAAAGTGCTAATTAAGAATGGAAGACAGGATATTCAAAGTACAGCTCTAGTGGGGGTGGGGTGGAAAGACTAAAGGTTTTAGTTTTAGATTTAAAAATAATGGAAATAGGTGGGGAAAGAAGAATCTATATAAATTATTGAAAAAAAAGCGGGTGGGGGGGGAAAAGAAACGGGGTGGGGATGGGGGGAGGGGGAGTTTAAGATCTAAAGTTGTTGAATTCAATATTCAGCCCAGAGGGCTGTAAAGTGCCTAGTCGGAAGATGAGGTGCTGTTCCTCCAGTTTGCGTTGGGCTTCACTGGAACAATGCAGCAAGCCAAGGACAGACATGTTGGCAAGAGAACAGGGTGGAGTGTTAAAATGGCAAGCGACAGGGAGGTTTGGGTCTTTCTTGCGGACAGACCGCAGGTGTTCCGCAAAACGGTCGCCCAGTTTGCGTTTGGTCTCTCCAATGTAGAGGAGACCGCATTGGGAGCAACGAATGCAGAAGGGCCATGAAGGCTCGAAACGTTAACTGATTTCTTCTCCGCCGATGCTGCCAGACCTGCTGTGTTTTTCCAGGTAATTCTGTTTTTGTTTTGTAACCTTGTACAATGATGGTTTGTGCCACGGTGGTCGACCTTTTGTCTTGAGTATCGCCTGGGGGGCTCAGGGGGCCTCACTCTGTCATGGCGATCTGGCAGCATTTGCTGTAGAGGGAGACAGTGGGCTGATAACGTGCATGATTCACTGGCCCCTGTTGTCTCTGGGCCCTCTTCTCGGCCAGTTGAGCTTTCTGTTTTTGCTTGCTTCCTTCCAATGCCCTTCCAGACAGCCAGTCTCCAGAGGCCATGGCCGTCAGTGATGGTCTCCTGTTGCTCAGTCACTGATTTCAAAATCCTCATCCTCCATCTTCACATCACTCTGCTGCCTCAACTCTCACTGTCTTTGCAAATTCCTCCTGCCTTGCTTCTCTCTCCTCACCCTTTGCTCTTCCAACTCCGGCCTACTGTGTACCAAACCCCCACCTGAACTAGTAATCCAGAAGGCTAGACAAATAATCCAGAAAATGCATCATCCACATCCCAAAAATGAATTTTTTTTTAAAATTCCACTTCACTATCCAAGCCTGTGATTGGCACCTCTCCCATTCAACTCAATATCCACTGCTGGGCAACTGAGACTGCGGTGTGTACTATCATGTGTACTATCTACAGGATGCACTGCAGCAACTCACCAACTCTCTTTGACAGCCACTCCCACCATCGCTACCTCTGCCACCAAGAAAGGCAAGAGCAGCATAGTCAAGGGGACATCATCACCTCCAGATTTCCTACATATACACATCCAGGTTATTAGGCAACTTATCCTTCTTCTGAATCTAACTCATTTAGAATCTTTGCTTCCCCAAGTACTTAAAAGTCAGGTACCAGGGTATACAGCCTGACAAAGCAGGTACTGAACATGGAGCCCTTGCCCCCTGTAGCGTTCAATTGTTTAATTGATCTGTGTTTGGTTGTGTTAGTGTAGTAGCCGATCTATGCTCACTGTGCTTGAATGGCTAAGCCTGGGTGTTGACTCAGAGCTAAAGTAAACAGAAAGACTTAGAAACTGAGCTGGGATAAGCCTGGTGCAGACGTGTTGTGATTGCAGAGATATTTAAAAGCACTGTAAATAAATCTGTTGCACACTTAGAAACTAGTGTCCTCTGTGTGTTGCTCTGCGGCAAATCAAACATATAAAATATACAACAAACTGGCAAATATACAACACCCCTTTCTTCCCCGTCCGCCTCCCCACCAATCATTTAGTTGGTGAGAGATTGTGACTGGGCTGTGCAGGCTATAGGGGTTCTCCACTCAATTCCTGGTCTGCTACTGCCAGCTGGTTTTGGCTGGTAGCGGGGTGGAGGGGGGGTGGGGTGCAGTATGGGGCTCTGCAGCTTCCTCAGCTGGGAATGAGATGATCATCCTCAACTGCAGTCCATTTTTACCCTTACTGGGAGTGTGGCGCTGAGTAGTTTCAGGGTTGATTGAAATTAAGTATCTTCAAAAATAGGTACATCAAAGCAAACCAGATCAAAAGAGGACAGGAATTAAATGAGTGGGAAGCAAATGTAAAACATATTAGGCAGAACATCTATACTCAACAGGTAACCTGCCGTGTGGGACAGACAGGCAGTCTTGAGATATTCAAAGTTCTGCTGGATGCTGAAGTGTAGGGTTTGGTCACTAAAGGAATGAGTTTTGATGAGCTGAATGATCTTTCTCCACCCTTGACATTCGTTCTGATGCAGTGTACACATCCATCACAGTTTTACTTCATTTCTTGAATATGACTTGTTGAAATGTGACAGTTTGGCCTCAGGTAAGCCGATGTTTGATGTAAATGAGAACATAGGAACTGGACTCGGTTATTTAACCTCTGAAACCTGCAGTGCCATTCATTGAGATGATTCCATAAACCCACCCTCGCCCAATCCCCCTTGATACCTTTAGTTAGCAAAAAATCTCTCAATTTCAGTGATAAATTAATCATTGAAATAGCATCAATTGCTGTTTGCAGAAGAGAGTTTCAAACTTCTACAACCCTTCGAGTGGAGAAGCTTTCTTAATTTCATCCCTGAAAGGCCTGACTCTAATTTTTAGACAAGCGCCCTAGACTCCCCAACCAGCAGACATAGGGGAGAATTTTCTCCCCGTCGGGGGTGGGGTTGGACGGGAGTGGGCGTGCAGCCGATTGCCGCCCGCGATCGTCTGGGCGCCGCCATTTTGCCTGGGCGGGCCAATTAAGGCCCGCCCAGCGTGACGCTCGCCCGGAAGCCCTGAGCGCTCCCGGTGTGGGCGGGGTGTGGAGGGACAGTCAGGGCATGCACTCAAAAGAGCACAGAAATCTCCCTGAGGCACAGAGCTGCCTCAGGGAGATTAGTTTGACTTTTTAAAATTTTAATAAAGGAAAAAAAAATGTTTTTAAGATACGTCCCCTCAGGTGACAGTGTCACATGAGCTGGGACACGTCAATGGGCTTCAATAAAAACTTTCGTTCAATTTATAAACACTTCATGAAACCTCATCCCGCACGTGGATGAGGTTTCAGGATAAACGTGAAGGCCGCCTGGGCTCTTCACCTGCCCGGCAACCTTAAGGTTGGACAGGCAGCTCTGTTAATTCCTTGAACTGATATCTAAATGGCCATAATCGGCCTTTGACAGATTGGTGGGCGGGCAGCTGACTCTGGTGCGCGCCCGCCAAACTGAAGATCTGAATGACAAGCGGTGATGTCGGGACTCCCGCCCGACGTTACCGGGCGCCATTTTGTGCGTCAGCGAGAGGGGGGCGGGGCCCGCTCGCCGACCCGAAAATTATGGCCACGGTTTCTCTCTATCTAATTCCTCCTTAACATCCTGAAAACATGGATCAAATCACCCCTTAACCTTCAAAATTAAATGCATTCCTAGTTTCAAATCAAATAGGCGGCAGGTTTCAGCTCCACTCAGGGACCCTGCCTATGTCATCTCGGCCGACAATCCTTCGGACGAAATGACCCTCCCTATTAGAGGTGTTTAGTATAAAGATGCAATGAGAAATTCTGACCCCAGGTGCAACAGTTCTTTCCCATGTTAATTAATTTACTGGATTTAATAATTCAGACAGCAGTGGTTTAGACTGTGGTACTAACCCAGTTTAATGTACATGCTTTAACATTGTATTGGCAGAAGGGATTTTGTTGAAATTTTCTTTCATTAGTGTGTCCATTAGACCCACCTTCATGGAAATCCTGTGCCAATTTTCGTAGTGAATCATTTTTCCTGGAATACTTCCATAGCTCTTTCCGATCCCACCCCACCCCCCCACCCCCCCAGCCCCTCCCACTTCCCGCCGCGCCACCCTCCCTCTTTCCCACCCTTTGCGCTGTGACTTACTGAGAAAACAGCACCCAAGCATTCACAAGCCTATTCCTGGAAACATACAATAGAGATCACATCATCAGGACAAAAATAACCCCTTATCGCTGCACACAGGCTGCCTGCAGGCAGACAGCTCACAGGCAATGCTCGTCTCACAGAGAGAAGGGGGCTGGAAAGTGAGTGGCACCCTGACATAGAACGCGGCTCTTCATTAGGCGGAGAACTGTGGTTGTCGACCCTTTGTGCTGTGAACTGTCATTCTTATTCCTCATCACAAATCACCAAGGCAAGAAATAACACCCTCATTGACACAAACAGGGCCCCTTGCGGATACCAGTATGGATCACAGATCTTCTGCTGGGATCTGTCTTCTGTTCCCTTCCCAACCTTCCCCATCTGGCAGGGTATCAGTGTATCATCATGTCAGCCATGGGTTGACAGCAGCCCCCCCCCAACCCCCCCAAACCCGCAATCTCTACCACCTAGGAGGACAAGGGCAGCGTGGGAACACCACCACCTGCAAGTTCCCCTTCAAGCCGCTCACCATCCTGACAGGGGCAGTGTTGTTAGATTTCTCCTCACTGACACATTTGTGTCATTAATAAGGCTTAAGTTATCAAATTGTACTGTCCATAAGCTTAGTGATGAAAAGCCTTGATTTGGATGTATTATTGGAATGTTGTTAAGAAGTCTTTAAGTTGGCATCTCTCTCAGTGCCAAAATACTGTAATGTAGCTTTAAGAACAAAGAAGTGGAGTTATAGCTGGGGCATGTTTGCACATTTGGGCTCCAGGGAGTCTATCATTAAGAGTAACCAGAAGCCAAAACTGGGATGCTGATTGGCTAGAAGGGCGGCCTGAGGGCTCAAGTTATAAGTAAAGGGTACAAGTTGTAGAGTAAAGGGTTAACCTCAGAAACGTACATGATGCTGATGTAACAATGGTGTCAGAGCACATGACTGAGAAGTAAGAGAGATCTGGAGGGAGGAGAAGCTCCAACCTCATGTAGAGGTCCAAATGTGTAAATACTTGCTGTAAATAAAGAGTAATGGTTTTGAGAAACTGCAGATGTGAGAAGCATACTTTAGGAGAATAGACAATCCCCAAAACCCTCGTCTAGACCCTGATCACACGATGAAACACAAGGTTGGTTTGTTGTAGAGAAGCCAGAAGCACTCTTTCCATTGGTCAAGAATTGTCAATATTTGGGTAAAAGTTGTTAGTTGTGTTGACACAGGTGCACAAACTGAATGTTGCTAAAGCTACCTGCTAAAAGGGTATAAAAATAGGGGAGTATCATTCAGGTCTTTGCACTTGTCAGGGAATCGCATTTGTTTCAGGACACTTGCTAAGAGAGCTCTTGCAAAGAGAGAAAGTTAGGATTTAGTGTAGGACACTTGCTAGGAAGTTAACATTTGCATAAGACATTGCAAGTCAACGGGTAATTGTCATAGGTTGAGGTTTGCCATAAGAATCCAGGAGTGACCACTGCATTTGTCTCCGGGGTTGGGGTTTGCCATAAGAAATCCAGGTCAGTGTTAGAATCCAGTATTTGGGCTAAAGTAATTGTCTTAAGAAAAAGTGAACAGTCTTTGTCAGGAAGCTGCTTTCAGCTTGAGAGGGGGAGAGAGAGAGAGAGCACTCAGCAAGCAGCTGTAAAACATGCAGCTACAGCAGTTAAGGTAGACTGGGAAATTATAGCAGACGTAATGTACAAAAACGCTCCACTCCGGTTAATTACCGTGTATGCCCCGGCACAAAAGGGTGAGCGACTGGCGGCCTTTCAGCAGCTCCCACTGCTGCTGGCGACCTCCAGGCTGATCATTCTGGGCGGTGACTTCAACTGCATCATCGATGCGGCCGGACGATCCAGCAGGGCCGATAGCAGATCGGACGCTACGTCCAGATCCCTGATGGAAACAGTAAAGGATGCCAAGCTGCACGACGTCTTCAGCAACCCTGCAGACGGAGCGCAGCGTAGACACACCTGGTCACGGCCAGACGGGTCCATCCATTCCAGGGTAGACTTCCTGTTTGTGTCCCGTGCCTTCGCAGTCAGATCCACCGACATCAAGCCAGTGTTCTTCTCTGACCACTGCCTCCTACTGGCTGACTGTCACTTACAGGAAGACCAGAGGGTTGGCAGTGGGAATGCGCAACTGCTGACCCCAGAGAATATTGAGGAGCTCAAGAGGGATCACAAAGGTTGGAGAACCGTGAAACCCCTCTTTGAGTCCCTGACACACTGGTGGGAAGCGATCAAGGAAAACGTCAAGAGGTTTTTCATCCTCAAAGGCATCCAGAAAGCTAGAAAGGAACAGAGGGAAATGTCCCGACTCCAGAAAAACATGCAGAACATGCTCCGGCTGCAGTCGATGGGGGTCGATGTCAAGGAGGAACTCCAAGAGGTGAAGAGCCAGCAAGCCTCGCTCTCTGCCTCGGAGGCCTCCAAGGTCATCTTCCGTTCCAGAGTCCGCTCCGTGGAGCAGGATGAAACGTGCTCACATTTCTTCTTCCAAAAGGTACACAGAGAGAGCTCTGTGATCAGCAGCCTGAAGGAAGAAGATGGCTCAGTAAAGTCATCGCAGTCCGATATTTTGAGGATCAGCAAATCCTTTTATGCCGGATTGTATGACGTGAAGCCCACAGACAGCACAGCCTCCCAGTCCTTCCTGTCCTCTATCACGGAGGTCTTAGACGACAGTACGCGGGAGAGCCTGGACAAACCGCAAACTCCTGACGAACTGACTAAGGCCCTTGAGTCCTTCGAGAAGAGTAAAACTCCCGGAAGCGACGGCTTGCCAGCTGAGTTGTATTCTGCTCTGTGGGACTAGATCGGCCCAGACCTGCCAGAAGTGTACGAGAGTATGCTTCTGGCCGGCAGCATGTCAGAATCCATGAGGAAAGGCATCGTCACCCTCATTTACAAGTACAAGGGGGAAAGGGAGGAAATTAGGAATTGGTGACCCATTTCACTGTTGAATGTGGACTATAAGATTCTGTCCAAAGTCATAGCCAATCGGGTCAAGTCCGCTCTGGATTTGGTGATCCACCCTGACCAGACCTGCGCTGAGCCGGGCAGGAAGATCTCTGACAGCCTCGCGCTGCTCAGGGATACGATTGCCTATGTACAGGACAGGGGTGTGGACACCTGCCTCATCAGCCTGGACAGGAGAAGGCCTTTGACAGAATATCGCACACCTACATGGTGGATGTGCTCTCCAAAATGGGGTTTGCGGAGGGAATTAGCAATTGGATCCAACTGTTCTACACTAACATCAGTAGTGCAGTCTCAATCAATGAATGGGAATCAGATAGCTTTCCTATTAAACCTGGAGTCTGTTGCATAGAACCTTTTGCCGAGTCCATCAGGAAGGATCCGGGCATAAGAGGAGTGACGATCCCAGGCAGTGGAGGCACTCAGGTCAAAGCCTCCCTGTACATGGACAATGTCACTGTCTTCTGCTCGGATCCGCTGTCGGTGCGCAGACTGATCCACATCTGCAACCAGTTCGAACCGGTCTTGGGAGCGAAGGTAAATCATGGGAAGAGCGAGGCCATGTTCTTTGGGAACTGGGCTGACCGATCCTTTGTCCCCTTCACCGTCAGGGCTGACGGCCTGAAGGTGCTGGGGATATGGTTCGGAGGGACCAGGTCATGCGTTAGAAACTGGAAGGAGCGAGTGTCTATGGTGCAAAGAAAACTGGGCATGTGGGAGCGACGCTCCCTCTCCATTGTGGGTAAGAACCTGGTCATCAGGTGTGAGGCACTCTCGCTGTTGCTGTACGTGGCGCAGGTCTGGCCCATTCCACACTCCTGCGTGGCGGCGATCACCCGAGCCATCTTTCGCTTTATCTGGAGGTCGAAAATGCGGACGCGATGTACAAGCCTCTAGATAAGGGGGGAAAGAACGTGCCCAACATCGCCCTCATCCTGATGGCCACCTTTGTGTGTGGCTGCATCAAGCTGTGCGGAGACCCTCGGTACGCAAACACCAAGTGTCACTACGTGCTGAGGTTCTACCTGTTGCGAAGGATGGGTCTGGCCACGCTGCCACGGAACGCTCCAAGTAGTTGGACTGTGCCGTACCACCTGTCCCTTATGGAAAAATTTATGTAGAGAAAGACCTTTGACCACAAGTCCATCAGGCAGTGGTCAGCACGTAACGTCTTAGAGGCCCTGAGGGAAAAGGAGAGGGTGGATCCTGTCGGATGGTCCCCTGAGCAGACTGTCAAAGTCATTTGGCAGAATGCCTCATCGTCTGAACTTTCCAACAAACACCAAGACATAGCTTGGCTGGTGGTGAGAAAGGCCCTCCCCGTCAGATCCTTCCTACACACCAGGAGTCTCACCCCCTCTGCATGTTGCCCTCGAGGTGGATGTGGTGGGGACAAGACCGTTGTTCACCTCCTTGTGGATTGTGCCTTTGCAAAAAAGGTCTAGAGAGAGATGCAGTGGTTTCTGTCGAGGTTCATCCCGAGCAGTTCTGTGACACAGGACTCTGTGCTCTACGGGCTGTTCCCAGGGACACACACCGAGACAAACATCAACTGCAGCTGGAGGATCATCAACTCGGTGAATGATGCTCTTTGGTCTGCCCGAAACTTGTTGGTCTTCCAGTGCAAAGAGTTATCCCCGACCGAGTGTTGCAGGCTGGCACATTCCAAGGTCCAGGACTACGTGCTGAGGGATGCACTAAAGCTTGGGGCAGCTGCCGCAAAGGCGCAATGGGGAAAGGTCACTGTCTAAGACCTTTCTGCCACAGTGCACCCAGGGACTGGGAACTGTTTAGACCCCTCGGGCTGTACGGCTCACAATGAATGTATGCATTGAATGCTAATTGTATTATAATTGTATTGAAGCACCTCAGAGTGCAACATGATGTATGTCGATAACTCCAATCCCATTGCACTGTCTGACTGTCTGTAATGACCATATTGAAATGACTGTAATATTCATTGATTGTATTGAAGCACCTCGTGATCCATGTGTGAAAGTTGAATCTGATTGCACTTTTTGTGATGGCGATTTAGAAATGTTTTGTAATGTTCCTCCAGATATTTTATGAATAAAGTATATTTTTCAAAAAAAAAATTAGAGCTGAAGTCTTAAAACTGAGAAAGGAGTTTTGATTATATGTTTGAGTTAAGTTGACTAGATTAAAATCTCCAGATTTAATCAAGAGACTAGGTTCTAGGAACCAAGAAGAAGTCCCAGGATCCATAGGAAGGACAGTGTTCCATGCCGTGCCTCAACTAGTGGAGTATTAAGTATTAACCTTTGTTGTCCAATAGACCTTATTAGTTTGCATTCTAAATTAGTGGTTGTCCTTTTTACAAATAAAGTTATCTCCCGACAAAAACTTTCTTACTCTGGGGTTTGAGGATAGAGTCAAAAAACCAACAGTGGCATTGTGGTTGTGTTACTGAACTAGCAATCCAGCAGTCTAGGCAAGTGCTCTGGAGAGATGAGGTTGAATCCCACCACCACAGCAGCTGGGAGAACTTAAATCTAATGAATTCATCTGGAATAAAAATGCAAGTCACATTAATAATAATCACGAAACCATCAGGTTGTCGTTATAAACCCATCTGGTTCACCATCTGCCATCCTTACCATGGTGCTGGTTCAAAGAAGAGCAGGGGAGTGAAGCTTGGTGTCCTGGTTCCTCTATCAACATCACAAGGACAGATTACCTGGTCATTAATACATTGCTGTTTGTGGGAACTTGTGTGTGTACAAAATTGGTTGCTGCGTTTCCTACCTTACAACAGTGACTACACTTCAAAAAGTACTTCATTGGATGTGTTTAAGCACTTGGGGATGTCTAGTGATCATGAAAGGCACCACATAGATGCAAGTCCCCTTTCTTTGATCACACATTTGCAATCAGGGGCCAGGACTGAATGGTACCTGGGAAGGTGGAAGAGGTGGGGGAGTGAGAGGGTTAACTGAGTAGCTGAGTCAGGTACTGAGTGTGATCTAAGTGAAAAAACCTGGATCAAAAAAGTTTGGGAGTCTGTAATGTGAGTCACAGGAAGTCCTGAGTGAATGTTTTGATTGTCGAAGCAGCAAGTCCCATTCACCCTCACCAATCCCCTCGTACCCCACCCGCTGATTTACTTGCTCCGACACTGCCTCAATTTTAAAAGTCTCAGCCTTGTTTTCAAATCTCTCCTTAGCCTTTCCGCAGTCCGACTTCTGCAACCTCCTCCAACACCCCTCCTCCTTCAACCCTCTGCAACCTCTGCACATCGCCAATTTTAACCACTCCACCATTGGCAGTCATGGACTTCAGCCGTCAGGGTTCCAGAGCCCGGAATTCCCTCCCTAAACCTCTCCATCCCTCTCTCCTCCTTTAAAGACATTTCTTCAAACTTATTTTGTGAGGAAATGTTTGGCCAACTGCCCTCATCTCTCCTTATGTTACTTGGTCAACTTTTAGTTAACTCCTGTGGAAGACTTTTGGACATCTTATTGTCCAAAAAAGAGGCTGTGTTACTGCAAGTTATTGTTATTGATTTCAGAAACCAATAAACACTCACTGAGGAAGTAGGAAATTGCAAATTCTGGAGTTTCTCATTGCAAACCTTGAACATTCATCAGAAAGCCTAGGATGCAAGAGCAGAAGCAGTTTTGGGAACCGGACAAGAGCGCTTTTAGATAAAAGCAAAAAACTGCGGATGCTGGAAATCCAAAACAAAACTAAAAATACCTGGAAAAACTCAGCAGGTCTGACAGCATCTGCGGAGAGGAACACAGTTAACGTTTCGAGTCCGTATGACTCTTCAACAGAACACTTGTAGGCCCAGTTACCCTGTGCCTTTTACAGAGTTCAAACCCACTCATCTACCTTCTCACTCCACACCGCAGACAGATATCAACATGCTGGATTTTCTCTGGGGATGGGCTGGGAGCTGGTGGGGGGTGGGGGTTAGCTGGGGGGTGGGGGTGGGGTCTCATAAAATGGAGAGGGAAGGCGGTGTTGGAGTGCCCCCTCTCTCCCCGCCACCATGATATCTTACCAGCAGTGGGGGAGGTGGAGGTCAGCCCTCCCACCCAGAGATCCACTAAAGTGGCCAATTAAGGACTTCTTCCTGGTTCCGCTGGTGAATTGCTGGTGGGCCCTCCACCAAGTAGGAAAATCGCCAGGTAAACCCCAGCTTCCTCCTGTTGTAATATGTCTTTAAGGGATAGCAGTATGCCATCACAAGAAGGGAAGTGTGTCATGTGATCCAGCCTCAGTTTCACTTCAGCCTGTGAGCAGAACACAGCACACACAGCTCTGCTGCTGATGTCTTCAAGTTTTCTACCTTTGTATAAATGTTCTCATTGTGCCCAGTCTTAATAAATGAATCCACAACGTGTTTACCCAATCCCTTATGAGCGACAGTGCCTTTAGATCATCATAAAAACACAACAACTCCCAGCAGGCTCGGGGAGGCAGGCCTCCTATCTGAGCAGTCTTGGGCCCACAGTTGGGTCCCCTGGTGGCAATGGCTGCCCCCTTGGCAACGGTGCTGTTTGTTCTCGCCTACCAGCCTACCCCACCCCTCCCCAGCCGGGGCCCGCCTGACTCGCACGAGCGCCCCCCAGACCCCACTTACAGTTGGGAGGGCACCATGCAAACAAACACCCAGCCAACTTATTCACATCTGGAACCTCGTTGCCAGAGCCTAATTCTCAGGCTGTCAGCTGCAGAGAGTTTACGTCATCTATTACTCAATTCAGAAGCATTCACTTGATTAAGCATGGGGTGTCCAATTGACCACATGAACCCCACAGTACTGCTGTTGCTAAGCTTTGGCCAATTCAGCTTGATCGTGGCACTCAGTTCAAATCAGACATTGCACCTCTGCACAGTAAAGTCTGAGATCACATTAGAACTTCCTGTTTCTCTCATGTCGGAGCCCTGCTTTCCACTAAAGGTCACCTCCTCCCTAGGCAAACATATTCCGAGTTCTGTGAACTCGGGCAACCTTTTCACCCATACAGCCACCCGTCAGGCTGAAGGAGTTACCCTTTCAGCTTCTGAAGTGGCCTGTCTGGATCAGGTGTCCGCTGATGGTGATTTTCTTATCAAGCGGTTAGATGATGTAACCAATCTTTCAATCAGACAGCACAGAGGGTAAATGTTCAGCGCTATTTAAGCGTGCACTTCAGAAGGCCTAGTGTGTTGGTCCATGTCCACACCAAATGCACCAACTCTGTTTAGGTCGATAATTCCAAAGATTATAATGCTAGGGTTGATCCTTGATCAGATGTCCACTCTTCCTATTCAGATGGTATCCCTTCCTGATAGAAATTGAATGTACAGGTACCTAACTCTAACCTTCAGAAACTGGACACAGAGCATAAACTAAACTCACTGGAAATTAGCAATGCGGGGGAGATGGTGGCATGGTGGTAATGTCACTGAGCTAGTAATCCAGAAGCCCAGGATAATGCTGTAGAGACATGGGTTTAAATCCCGCCATGAGCAGCTGGTAGAATTTGAATTCAAGTAATAATCTTGAATTGAAAGCTAGCCTCAGTAATGGTGACCATTGTCAATTGTCGTAAAAACCCATCTGGTTCACTAATGCCTTTCAGGGAAGGAAATCTGCCATCCTTACCTGGTCTGGCCTACTTGTGACTCCAGGTCTCTTAAGTGCCCTCTGCAATGGTGTGGCAAGCCACTCAGTTCAAGGGCAATTGGGGATGGGCAACAAATGCTGGCCTTGCCAACGATGCCCACATCCCATGAACGAATAAATTTCTCTCTCCTACTAGAAGGGCGTATCTTATCTTCCTCCACTGTCAGTGATTAGATTGACAGGGAATCAGCTTCACACTTCTGTCTGATGAAAAATGAGACAAGCATATACAAGAGCTAGGATCTATCTCTGATCAAGCAGAGCAGCAAGTAAACAAAGCTTCCCCAAAGTCAATCAATTACTTTTCAAGGTGGTCACGCTGTAGGTAAACATGTTGCCACTATTTTTTTATCCTTTCATTGGATGTGGGCATCACTGGCAAAGCCAGCATTTGTTCCCATCCCTAATTACCCTAGTAACTGAGTGACTTGCTCGAACATGGGCGGGATCGCCCCAGATTTGCACTAAATGCATTCGCGGGCAATTAAAACGACGTTTTACCCGCCGGACGCAAAGGCGGGTTTTCACGCCGTATTGTCCCAAACCTGCCACATTATTCCCAGGAAACATGCCGTATCCATGGTGGGCGGACTCTCATTCGCCCGCCCGCCATCACCTCGCTGCTTCATCACGCCGGCCGCCATATTTAAAGTCTAGCTGCGCACGCACAGCTCAGAGCTTCCAGGCCATGGCTACTGTAGGGAAGACGTCCACGAGAGGCAAGAACACTGCAGCTCCCAGGTTCAGCGACGCGTCACTGGAACGCCTTTTGGATGCTGTGGAGTCACGCCGGGATGTCCTACACCCGTACTCTGGCCGCAGAATGGGCAGCAGTGTCACCAACCAGGCTGGGAGGCAGTGGCAGTGGTGGTCAGTACCAATGCCCTTCAAAAGAGGACAGCCACCCAGTGCCACAAGAGGATGAATGATCTCCTCTGTTCCGCCAGAGTAAGTCACTCTTCTCACGCTCTCAACTCACACACTCACAAATCCATCACACACCCACAGGGCCCTCACTCGCTGCCAGTTCAAGGGACATCACTATTCACTCTCTCACAGACACTTTCATTGTCCTCATCCTGTCCATGGGACCACTCACCACCCACACAGGCCAGGTATACTAATCATCTGGCCCGGCAGGTGTCCTGCTTACACTCTCTCCATCTCTATTCATGCAGGACAAGCTGGCACACAACAACGGGGAGAGGTCGCTGACCGGTGGAGGGATGCCTGAAATCAAGGTCCACACAGACTTTGAAAACAGAGCCATCCAGCTGGCCGGCGAGGATCTGGACCGGTCCTGTGCTGACGGTGAGATTGGCGCTGCTCTATCCAGTCAGGATCCAGCAGTGCAACATCCATCAGATAACCATGCTGTGAGTGATGTGTCCTCATTCACAGGCCACTGCCAGGCACTCATTATCTCCCCTTGCTTTCGCAGGCACCTCTGCCAAACAGCCGACAGAGTCAACGAACCAGGGCCTCCAATCAAGCCCTGAAGAAACCTCTGAAAAGGAATCTGGAGGCACCCTCCCTGAAGTCCTGTCACAGCGCCTACCCACACCCTCCACCAGCGCAGAGACACACAGCTCGATGGGATCTAGCTTTAGAGTAGCCTCGGGATCACAATCTGGTGAACACATCGCACTGTCTGATCCACAGCAGGCAGCGGCAGGGACTTCCCAGGTGTCCGGCACTCGGAGGACTGCTGGAGGCCAGAAGTTTGCTGAGTCCGAGTCAGATGACCAGCCTCTGGACTGACTCATGTCACAGTTGCTGGAGCTGCAAAGGCAAACTCGGGAACATCAGGAAGGGATGTCCGCTGCACTCCTCAGATTGCAAGGCACGATGGAGGAGGATGATGACGACATGCAGGGGGGACACCTTCAGCCTGAGGTGATGGCGCTGACATGCCAACACACCGAGGTCAACACTGGCAGGATGGCAGCCGCAATGGAGATCTTGGTCCAGGACGTCGTTGCTGCACTGCTGTGTGGGCTGAACTCCATCACTGAGGCCATAGTTGGCCTCCAACAGTGTGTACGCGAGAGGAGTGCTGGGCAGCTCGATCTCACTCCAGCTTCCACTTCTCCTCGAGGAGTCAGCCAGGGGCCCTCGGGCACCCATAGGGAGGAGAATCAGCAGATAACACACCCCGGGGCCATCCACCCAGGTAACTCTGGGAGTGTCCGGCCCATCCAAATCCCATCTTCCTGTGACCTCTGCAGCTCCAGCTCCACAGGCTGAGGAGGGTGCCACTGCCACACAACAGAAAGCAGGCTGGGGCCCTCCGAGACTCGGCCCTCCAGAGGACGCCCGCCAAGGCCATCACAGACAGTCAGCAGGCTGCCTCCAACGCTGTGGGATGTCCAGGGAGCACCAAGATGTCGCGGTAGGGTTAGGAACATTAAGAAAATGTAGCTGCACGGGCCTGGACACGGGCGTTAATCACTTGTACATAATGTTCACTATTGTTAATAATCGCCCAAGAATGTCTCCCTGCCGGAGACAGGGTTTCTGATGAGCAGTGTTTGTGTCACTCACATGTGTAACCTTTTTGCACAAGATAAAGGCAGGGATCATCCAGGCCTCTTCCCTGTGCTTTGTGTAGCCTTCAGACCTAAGTGATGGTCCAGCTTCACACTCCCTGGACACATTACTGATGTCTGTACCGCGATGATGCTCATCATTGTTGCCTGAATGTTGTGGGCAGGCGTCACAGAGTTCCCTCATTCTCTCTGTGTGCTCTCAGCACCTTTAAGGTGGGCTGGCCTCCATCTTTTCAGCATCTGTGCCCAGTGACGCTATACTCCTGAAGGGGTCAGGTGCTGAAGCTCAACAAAGGATCAAATGCTTCTAAAGTTTCATGGCTGAGTCTCTATGATATGAGTGCAAGTGAGCTGCCCTCAGCCAGACAGGAGTCAGACATTCTCAGAGGCTGTGTGAAGATCTATGGAGTGTCCTTACTACATGTCATCATCATCCTCCTGCAATTGAGAGACTGTTAGGGCCTCCACTGCGTCTTCATGACACGAGAATTATCACAGAGGGTATGTGCATTGCCATCAGCCAGACTGGAGTCAAATGTTCACAGATGCAATGTGAGGATCTATGGTGTCTCCTCACTGCATGTCATCATCACCCTCCACAAACCTAGCAGCTATGAGGGCCTCCCGAGCACGCCTGCCTTGTCTGGCCAATGCAAGGGCCACATCACCCTCATCATCACCTTCTAGGACCTCCTCACAATCATCCCCGTCGGCCTTCTCCTCATCTGAGGAGACCTCCAGCTCCTCTCCCCGTTGCAGCGCCAGGTTGTAAAGGGCACAGCAGATGATATCAATGTGTGACACCCTCTGTGGACTGTATTGCAGGGCTCCGCCAGACCGGTCCAGGCACCGGGACCTCATTTTCAACATCCCGATGTTCTGCTGCACCAAGTTGTGAGCTGCAGCATGAGCCTCATTATAGCCTCGCTCTGCTGCAGTCTGAGGCCGCCGCACGGGTGTCATCAGCCACGGCCTCTGCGGGTAGCCCTTGTCCCCAAGGAGCCATTCCTGCAGCCTCTGTGAACCCTGGAAGGTGTCAGGGATCTGTGACCGACTGAGAATGCAGGCGTCGTGCACACTCCCTGTGGTAGCTGTGCGCACACCTGCAGGATGTGTTCCTGGTGGTCGCACACAAGCTGCACATTCAGCGAATGGAAGCCCTTGCGGTTGATGTAGTTGACCATGTGTTGTGACGGAGACCCGAGCACCACATGAGTGCAGTCGATCACACCCTGCACCTGTGGGAATCCTGAGATCTGGGCAAATCCAATCGCTCTTGCATCCTGGCTGCCCTGGTCCCGGGCGAAATGCCCTCATGAAGGTGGCATCTGTGACCTCATGGATACATTTGTGGGTGGAGGCTTGTGATATCCCACAGGGGTCACCTGTGGAGCCCTGAAAGGAGAATTTCTACCTGGCGTAGAAATTGAGCGCTGTGGTGACTTTCATGCCACTGGCAGTGGATGCCCTCCATGTCCACATAGCACCAAATCCTGCAGTAACTGGCAAATGTGACTGAGCAGTTCCTTAGATGTATGCAGTCTTCAGTGACACTGGTTCTTGGTCATCTGCAGGAATAAAAGGTGATGTCTATAGACCCTGGGTGTCGCTAAGCACCGACCAGCGACGCTGTGGCTCTTGGGCAGCATGTGCGGAAGCCCCAGCCACCTCTTCTTCCAGAGAGTGCTGCTCCTGCCTCTGCCTAGCCAGGAGCCTCAGTCACTCTATCCTCCGTCATCTTTGCTCTCTGTACACCAAGAGGCATACAGCTGGTTCATCAGGCTCCATGATCCTCCTGCAGGATGAAAGAGAGAGACACGTGGGTTAGCATGGGTGCACTAAGAACCTGTACTGTTTAAGAGTGACAGCCCCTTAATGCTTCCTAGAGAATGCTGGCCACCACTTGGATGGCTGGAGACTAGTGCACTGCATGGCTGCCCGAAACCCCACACCAACTCCGCCCCACTCCACCTGACCGATTGGCAGCAGCTTTGCCCACTGGACTGCATATTGCACTCTCAGCTCAGGCACAGGCATCCTCCTAACCCGCACTGCAAGGCTGCACTGTTAGCTTGAACCATGGGGAGACTGTCCAAACCGGGATGATGACATTGCAAAGGGGCCGTGAGCATCTCCACCAGTGACTGCTCCATGGCCCAGCTTTAGCAAGGAGATTGTACAACGCGCCCAGTCGTCCAACTGTTCTGCAGTCCACTAAAACACACATTAGTTTGCAGTCTATGCCCGAGGGGTGAAAAGCTCTGGAGCATTTGGTGGCACTTTGATGCCTTTGCATTTCTTGACTGGGCAGATAAGCTGGAGGACTGACCCCAATCATATCAATGTGGCTGTGAGCGCCGCCCCTCCCCCACCCTGCCCCACCCCCCCACCCTGCCCCAACCCCAACCACACCCACCCCGCTCCACCCCCACCCCCCCAACCACACCCACCAAGCCCCACCCCCACCCCTCCAACCACACCCACCCCGCCCCACCCCCACCCCCCAACCATCCCACCCTGCCCCACCCCCACCCCCAACCACCCCCACCCTGCCCCTCCCCCACCCTGCCCCACCCTGCCGCACCCCCCCCCCACCCTGCCCCACCCCCTCCTTGCCCCACCTCCCCGCCCTGTCCCAACCCCAACCACAACCACCCTGCCCCACCCCCACCCCCCAACCACCCCACCCTGCCCCACCCCCACCCCCAACCACCCCAATCCCGGCCCATTTCAGAGGGGCAGTTAAGAGTCAACCACATTGCTGTGGGTCTGGAGTCACATGTAGGCCAGACCGGGTAAGGACGGCAGATTTCCTTCCCTAAAGGGCATTAGTGAACGAGATGAGTTTTTATCATAATCAATGATAGTTGTCATGGTCACCCTTACTGAGACCAGCTTTTAACTGCATATTTATTAATTAAATTTAAATTCCACCAGCTGCCCAGAGCACCAGCCTGGGCCTCTGGGTTACCAGTCCAGTGACATTACCACTAGACCTCCATCCCCCCCGCTTTGTAGCCAGCAGTGTCCTCCAAATAGCAGTGAAGGCCCATCTAATCTGTTTTGATGGTCTGGGTTGAGGCTCAATGATATATCAACCCTATGTTGTATCATTAGTAACCCAGCATTATCTTCAGTAAATAATAGTTAGGTAGTGCCATCAACTCCCTGGGCCCTAAGCTCAAGAACTCTCTTCCCAGGTCTCTCTGCTCCTCCTTTAAGATCCTCCTTAAAGTTTACCTCTGGCTAAAGATTTTGACCATCTTCCCTAATAACACACAGTGTCAAATCTAGCTTTACGATGCTCCTGTGAAGCACCTTGGGTCATTGTATTGCATTAAAGTGTGTCTGCCGTGGCTCAGTGGGTAGCAGTCTCATCTCTGAATCATATGGTTCCGGGATTCAAGTCCCAGGACTTAAGCACAAATATCAAGGTCGACACTCTGGTACAGGACTTGTGGAGTGCTGCACTGCTGGAGGTGCTGTCTTCCGAGTGAGACACTAAACTGAAGCCCCATCTGCCTGCTCAGGTGAATGCAAAAGGTCCCACGGCACTGCTTTGAAGAAGAGGAGGGCAGCTATCCAAGATGCCTTGGGCAATCTTTATTCTTCAATCAACAGCACAAAATAACAGATTATCTGGCCATTATCACACTGCTGTTTGTGGGAGCTTGCTGTGTGTAAGTTGGCTGCTGTGTTTCCTACATGACTATACTTCAAAAGTAATTTTCCATTGCCTGTAATGCACTTTGAGACATCCAGCAGCCGTGAAAAGCGCTAGGTAAATGCAAGTTTTTCTTTCTTTTAAAAGTGCTATATAAATACAAGTTGTTGTTGTTGGTGTTGAAGAATGGTGAAAAGTAGCTGGTTAAAACCTCTGTCAATTCCTACAACTCCGACCCTTCAATTGTGCCTTATAGTCAGCACTGGTCCTCTGCCCCCCTCATACAGCTGGCAAAGAGCTTGCCACACTGCAACCTAGAATATGTGCTCAAGTCCTGGGGCGGAATAATATGGGTGGGTGGCTGGGGGGGGGCACGGACAGCACGCTGCCCCGGAATCCACGTCGATGCTCCACGCCGAACTGCCCCAGAGCCACAAAGCGCTGCGAGGCGGACCAGTGAGGGCCGAGCGGGACTTCCGCCCCTCATTGGGGTGGAAGTCCGCCTTCTGAAGCAGCTCCGTCGGTGCTGGCAGTGACCACAAGGCGTCAGCGGCCACTGCCGGGGACTGCAGGAGGTAAAGAAGATCCAGGGTCATGGATCCCCGAAGCAGGGGGGGGGTCTTCGGCCAAGGGCTTTGCCCGGGGGGTGGGGGTTGGGTTTAAGGGAGGGAGCGGGTAGGGAGCAAGGGCAGGGATCGACCTGAGGGGCACCTCCCCCAGGGCAGCCCCTAAAGAGTGACCCCCTCCCCTCCACCTTCCTTCCCGCTCTTTGAACATAAATGCTTAAAAATCGGGCTTCCCACTCCTGCCCCGGTGACCACGGCAAAGGCTTTAAGGCGGGGGCAGCATATTCTCAGAGTCAACTGGCTCAATCAGAAGCCTAATTGACACTTAATTAGTCATTTAAATATGGCGGGGGGGCGATTTATGGAGGAAAGCTTGGGGGTGGATGGGAAGGTGGTAGAATGTGCACCCACCCCATTTTACGTGCCTTCCCTTGGGTGGGGCACGTAAAATGTACATGCCCCCTGATGTGGGATTTGAACCTATGACCCTCAACTGAGCGATGAGCATGCTGCTGACTGAGCCAAGCTGGAACAAGACTGACAGGTATCTCTCCCACCACTACAAACTGATTAGAATTAGATTGTGTTCATGAACCCCATCCGCCCACTAACCTGTTGAGAATCAGGTCCAAATATTATGAACTTTCCACCCGGCTCTGTGCAGTAGATTGTCAATTGTACACTTAACAAGAATATGTCAAAGCCTTGGAGGTCGGGTGGGTGGGGGGGCGGGGAAGTTTCTAGAATGGTACCAGCGATGAGGAACTTGTGGAGAGACTAGAGAAGCTAGGGTTGTTTTCCTTAGAGCAGAGAAGGTTAAAGGGAGATTTAGTGAAGGTTTTCAAAATTGTCGCAGGTTTTTATCAGGTAAATGGGGAGAACCTGTTCCTATTGGTAGGAATGTTGATAACTATAGGACAAAGATTTAAGATATTTGAGGAAATAAAGAAACAATGGGGAGATGAAGACATTTTTATTTCCACAGCCATTTGTTGTGATCCTGAAAGAGTGCATGAAAGGATGATGGAATAACCTTCAATAAGTTTAAAAAGAGAATTGGATAAATACTTGAAGCGAAAGGTTTTGTAGGGCTGTGGGGAAAGAGCAGTGGAGTGGGACTAATTGGATAGCCCTTTCAAAGAGCCATTATCAACATGATGGCGTTCAATGGCATTACCATCATTAAACCCCCCACTACCAACATAATGGGGGTTACCATTGACCAAAAACTGAACTGGACTGTTGTGATATGATGTGCATGCACCTTTAAGGTGACGTATCCTAGTATACTGTCAATCATTACATACCTCCACAGAATGTAATGTATTAGTCCATTGACTTGCAGGCAGTCTGTAAGTAGCAGTGATTGAGGTCAGATGTGAGCCTCACAGCCTCCCAGTGAACAGGTCTTATCTTCAAATAAAGAACATACATTATTGTTTCACCAATCCTTATATAGGATTGATATGTTTACGTCAAAAAAAAAAGCATGTAACGTGGAACAGCCATATAAACACTGTGGCTACAAGAGCAGGTCAGAGGCTGGAAATTCTGAGGTGAGTAACTCACCTCCTGACTCACCAAGGTGCAAATCAGGGTTGTGATTGAATACTGTCCACTTGCCTGGGTGAGTGCGGCTCCAACAACGCTCAGGATGCTTGACGCTATCCAGGACAAAGCAGCTCGCTTGATTGGCACCCCGTCCATCAATGTAAACATTCCCACTACCACCAATGCACAGAGGCAGCAGCGTGTACCATATATAAGATGCATTGCAGCAACTCACCGGGCTGAATTTTCCCCCCCCGTTGAGGGGGGAAGATGATGGGCGGGCGCGTACGGGCGCACTTCCAATCGGCACCCCCGATCAGAGGCGCAGCGCCATTTTACGTGGGTGGGCCAATTAAAGCCCGCCCAGCGTGATATCCGCAGGGAAGCCCTGTGCGCTCCCTGTGCGGGTGGGCGGGGGGGAGGGGGGTGGATTCCTAAAATCCTAAGTGCTGCCTCAGGGAGATTGGCTCTAAATGTGAAAAAGCTCAAAATAGAAAAATAAAATTTCCCTAACATGTCCCCTCATGTGATAATATCGCATGAGATGGGACATGTTCATAATTTCCAAAAAAACTTCATTAAAATTTTTAAAACCCTACATGAAACTTCATCCCACCCGCGGATGAAGTTTCGTGCTTTTTCTAGTTGGCGCCGGAGCTCCCGGCCTGCCCGCTGACCTTAAGGTTGGACGGGCAGGTCCACTAATTACTTTAATTGGCCTCAATTGGCCATTGACAGGTCGGCGGGCCCACAGCTGATTTTCCTGCGCCTCCGCCTTCAAATGGGGCGCGGTGATGTCGGGAGTTCCGCCCAACGTCATCCCGCGTCATTTTACACGTCGGTGACCCCAGCCCACCAAGTCTCCCTTGACAGCGCCTTTCAAACCCGTGACCTCTACCATCTAGAAGGGCAAGGGCAGCAGATACATGAGAACACCACCACCTGGAAGTTCCCCTCCAAGCCACTCACCATCCTGACTTGGAAATATATCGCTTTTCCTTCACTGTCGCTGGGTCAAAATCCTGGAACTCCCTCCCTAACAGCACTGTGGGTGTACCTACACCACATGGACCGCAGCAGTTCAAGAAGGCGGCTCACCACCACCTTCTCAAGGGCAATTAGGGATGGGCAGCAAACGCTGGCCTCACCAGTGATGCCCACATCCTGTGATAGAGTTAAAAAAAGGCACTTCTAGAGCGTAACATAAAAAATAGGAGCAGGAGTCATTCAACCCTTCAAGTCAGCACTGGTGTTCAGTAAGATCATGGTTGATCTGATCTTGGCCTCAGTCCCATTTTCCTGCCTGTCACTCATAACACTTGATTCCCTTGTAGATCAAAATCTGCCTCATTCAGCCATAAATATATTCAATGACTCAGGCTACACGAATCACTGGGTTAGAGAATTCCAAAGATTCATGACACTTTAAGAAAAGAAATTCCTCTCCAACATCATCTTAAATGGGCGACCCCTTATTCTGAAACTATAACCCCTAGTTCTAGATTCCCTGAAAAGGGGGAACATCCTCTCAACATCTACCCTGTCAAACCCCTCCGAATCTTATACATTTCATTAAGATCACCTCTCATTCTTCTAAAATGAGTCTGGGCCCAACCCACAAACCTTCTCACTGCTGCATCATTCAGTGAAGTGTGTAATTTCTCAAGTACTATTGCATAACAGTTTCTCATAATCCTGTAGTAATCAGATCAGAAAGGATACATTTCCAGAACCATAATTTGAGCTCAGCACAGTCTCTGAAATCTCCTCAAAAACAGTTTTTTAAAAACGCCGCATCATTTGATGTATTGCCTTTAATTTATGCAAATAATGCAGCCAAGTTAAAAGCTTTTAGCCTCATTTTGGAGTTCCCCAAATGTTCGAGATTCGCTCTGGTCAGTTCTCTGAAACCTTTAGTTAGATCTACGGACTAGGAAAGTCCAAGCTTTTTAAGTCCCGGTTCAGGTGAATTAGTTGAGCTTAAAAATAGGCTTCTACATCGGAACAGAAAGAATTCTGAGAGGTTTTGAGAGAAAAATAGTGGAGAGATCTTTCCACTGGCTACAACGAGAGAGTATAGACCACCATGAGAAGGATAGAAGGGAGCAGTTAAAAGAAAGGTTTTTACACAGAGGGTTGTTAGAACCTAAGGCCGGGATTTTCCAGCCCTGCCGTGGGTGAGGCTGCGCCCCAGCCAGAAGTCCATTGGCTTGTGGCGGTGGGCAAGGGAGAGAAATCCCACCCTAAGAGTTCCAAGTAGCTATTGAGGCAAAGGCTAAAACATCATTTAAAAAGGAAACATTTGAAAATGGAGGAATATAAAGGGTTAATGGGCAGGAATGTTGGATTAGAATAGGAAGAAGGAAGGAAGGAGGGGATGTCTTGAATTTATATGGCACCTTTCACATCCTCAGAACATCCCAAATCGCTTTACAGCCAATGAAGCAGCTTTGAAGTGTAATCGCTGCTGTTGTAATATAGGAAACGCGGCAGCCAATTTGTACACAGCAAGCCCCAGTTGCAAAGAAGAATTAGCATAGGGCAGCAATGGCTAAATGGTCTTATTTTGTGCTGTAAATTTTATGATCAGAGTCAGTAGGTTGCTCAGAGGGTATAGGCTGAACCAATGATGATTGTGGGATAGTGGCCAGTGTTGGATATTGGGTGAAGACATGGTTCAGCTCAGTCCATTCTGTCCAGAGACAAAGTAACCTGCCTACTGCCTAGGAGCATATGTGAAGTTTTGGCACATGGGCAGGTACTGGAGGGCTGCTGATGACACTTGGGAACTGTAAGGCACTTTGGGACAAGCATCACCCCTTCAAGGGAAGAGGGTAGAAATCTGGAGGAGGGACAATGTATTTAAAAGGAACCTTTCAAAGATCATTCTGATCTCATTACCACAGGGTTATTCAGGTTACTAGAAACTGTTACACAATGGTACTCAAGAAATTCTACACATCATAAAATGATACAGCACAGGTTGGGTCTACGCTCATTGGAGTTTAGAAGAATGAGGTGTGATCTTATTGAAACATAGGGCAGGATTTTTAGTTCTGCGGGCGTGTGCGATTGGCAGGGCTGGGAGCGGCCAGGAAACAGACCAATGACTACGATCGGCTACCGACCACAATTTCACACTGGCTGGCCAATTAATGGGCAGCCAGTGTGAAATGTGCGCTGAAGTGCTCAGCGCTGCCGGGGTGGGGGTGGGAGGAGGGCAGGCGCTGACGTAAGTGCGGGGGAGCGCAGAATGAAAGCTGCCTCAGGGAGCTGAAGAATTTAAAAGCCGACCAAAATATCACGTGAGCACAGGATAGCATCGGGATGCTCGCCCAACGTCATCACACGCTATTTCCTACTCGAGCAGGTCGGGTCACGCACCTAGCTAAAAATTTTGCCCACAAGATTCTGAGGGGACATGACAGGGTAGATGCCACGAAGCAGTGCAGGGAAACAAAATCATTTCTTTTTCACTTTCTTCCTCTTTTCCTTTTCATGGCAAGTACCATCCAGGCATGTAAGAAGATGGGATAGTTAACCTATATATTCTCAACCTTGGCTCAGTGCTAAAACTTTCATCTTGGAGTCAAGCTCCCCTTTTAGAGACTTGAACACATAATCTAGGCCTACACTCCCAATACAGCGCAATGAGAAGGGGTTAATTAATAATCTTGTTCTGCGGGATCATTTAGGGAAGAGTGATCATAATATGATGGACCTCTTCATTATGGTGGGAAGTGAACTAGTCCAATCCGAAACAAGGACCCTAAATCGAAACAAAGGAAACTACGAAGGTATGAGGGGTGCATTGGCCACGATAAATTGGGGGACTTCATTAAAAGGTATGACAGTGGATAGACAATGGCTAATATTTAAGAAATGAATGCATACATTGCAACAGTTATACATTCTTTTCTGGCACAAAAACATAACATGAAAAGTGGCCCAACCATGGCTAACGAAACAAATTAACAATAGTATTAGACCCAAAGAGGATTAATATAAAGTTGTTGGAAAAAGTAGCAAGCCTGAGGATTGGGAGCAGTTTGGAATTCAGCAAAGGAGGACCAAGAGATTGATTAAGAGAAGAAAATTAGAGTATGAGTGTAAACTTGCAAGGAACATAAAAGTGGACTGTAGAATCTTCTATAAGTATGTAAAAAGAAAAAAGATTAGTGAAGACAAATGTAAGTCCCTTGCAGTCTGAAAGAGGAGAGTTTATAATAGAGAGCAATGAAATGTTAGGACAACTTAATTAGAACAATTAAACAATTTAGTTCTGTCTTCAGAGAAGAAGACACAAATAACTTCCCAGGAATTCTAGGGAACCAAGGGTCTATTGAGAAGGAGGAATTCAAGGAAATTAGCATTAGTGAAACAATTATGCTGGAGAAATTAATGAGACTGAAAGCTGATAAATCCCCAGGGCCTGATAATCTACATCCCAGGGCACTAAAGGAAGTGGCTATGGAAATAATGGATGTGTTGGTTGTCATCTTCCAAAATTCTGTAGATTCTGGAACAGTCCCGACAGATTGGAGGGCGGAAAATGTAACCCCACTATTTAAAAAAGGAGAGATGGAGAAAGCAGGGAATTACAGACCAGTTAGCCTAACATCAGTAGTAGGGAAAGTGCTAGCATCTATTATAAAAGATGTGATAACAGGGCACTTAGAAAATATCAATGGTATTAGACAAAATCAATATGGATTTATGAAAGGGAAATCATGTTTGACAAATCTGTTAGAGTTTTTTGGGGACGTAACTAGCAGAATAGATAAGGGAGAACAAGTTCATGTGGTGCATTTGGATTTTCAGAAAGCTTTTCATAAAGTCCCATATAAGAGGTTAGTGTAAAATTAAAGCACATGGGGTTGGGGGTAAAATATTGGCATGGATTGAGAATTGGCTGATAATTGGAAACAGAGAGAAGGAATAAATGGGTCTTTTTCGGAGTGGCAGGCAGTGACTAGAGGGGTACCGCAGGGATCAGTGCTTGGGCTCCAGCTATTCACAACACATACCAATGATTTAGATGAGGGAACCAAATGTAATATTTCCAGGTTTGCTGACGACACAAAAGGTGGGAATGTGAGTGGTGAGGAGGATGTAAAGAGGCTTCAAGATGGTTTAGACAAGTTGAGTGAGTGGGTGAATACATGGCAGATGCAGTATAGTGAGGATCAGTGTGAAGTTATTACTTTGGTAGGAGAAACAGAATGGCACAGTCTTATTTAAATGATGATAGATTGGGAAATGTTGATGTACAAAGGGACCTGGGTGTCCTTGTCCTGAAAGTCACTGAAAGCAAGCATGCAGGTGCAGCAAGCAATTAGGAATGGTATGTTGGCCTTCATTGTGAAAGGATGTGAGTACAGGAGCAATGATGTCTTACTGCAGCTATACAGGGTCCTGGTGAGACCACACCTGGAGTATTGTGTGCAGTTTTGGTCTGCTTACCTAAGAAAGGATATACTTGCCATAGAGGGAGTGCAGCGAAGGTTCACCAGACTGATCCCTGGGATGGCAGGATTGTTGTATGAGGGGAGATTGGGTCGACTAGGCCTGTATTCGCTGGAGTTTAGAAGAATGAGGGGGGATCTGATTGAAACATATAAAATTCTGACAGGGATGGACAGATTGGATGCAGGGATGATATTTCCTCTGGCTGGCGGTGGGCGATCTAGAACATGGGGTCACAGTCTCAGGATATGGGGTAGACCACTCAGGACTGAGATAAGGAGAAATTTCTTCACTCAGAGGGTGGTGAACCTGTGGAATTCTCTACCACAGAGGGTAGTGGAGGCCAAGTCACTTGAATACATTTAAGAAGGAAATAGATAGATTATAGACACTAAAGATGTCAAAGGGTATGGGGAGAGAGCAGGAGAATGGTGTTGAGATAGAGGATCAGCCATGATCATATTGAATGGCAGAGCAGGCTTGAAGGGCCGAATGACCTACTCCTGCTCCTATTTTCTATATTTCTATGTTTCTAATACTAAGGGAATCCCACACTGTCAGAGGTGCTGTTGTTAAACCAAGCCCTGCTCTCTTAGTTGGATGTAAAATATTCAATGGAACCATTTGAAGAAGACCTGGGTAGTTCTCCTGATGTCCTGGCCAACATTTATCCCTCAATCAACATCATGAAAAACAGACTATCTGGCTCATTTATCTCATTGCTGTTTGTGGGGCCATGTGGTGCACAATTTAGCAACCATATTTACCTCCATTACTAAAATGACTAACTTCATTGGCTATAAAGCACATTGGGACATCCTGAGGTTGTCAAAAGCTCTATATAAATGCAAGTAGCTTATTTCTTTAGGGCAATGGCCACTAGGACGTACAGGTGAGCTGACATTCCCTCTGGTTTCTTCCTTTTTTTTATTCATTCACGGGATGTGGCATCACTGGCTGGGCCAGCATTTATTGCCCATCCCTAATTGCCCTTGAGAAGGTGGTGATGAGCTTCCTTCCTGAACCGCCGCAGTCCATTTAGTGTAGCTACACCCAAAGTGCTGTCAGGGTGGGAGTTCCAGGGTTTTGACCCAACGACAATGAAGGAACGGTGATACATTTCCAAGTCAGGATGGTGTGTGGCTTGGAGGGGAACTTCCAGGTGATGATGTTCCCATGCTTCTGCTGATAGTGGGGGATTCAGCAATGGTAACGCCATTGAATGTTGAGGGGCAATGGTTAGGTTCTCTCTTGTTGAAGATGGTCATTGCCTGGCACTTTTGTGGCACGAATGTTACTTGCCATTTGTCAGCACAAGCCTGGATATTGTCCAGGTCTTGCTGCATTTGGACACGGGCTGCTTCAGTGTCTGAGGAGTCGCGAATGGTGCTGAACATTGTGCAATCATCAGAGAACATCCCCACTTCTGACCTTATGATGGAAGGAAGGTCATTGATGAAGCAGCTCAAGGTGGTTGGGCCTAGGACACTACCCTGAGGAACTCCTGCAGTGATGTCCTGGAGCTGAGATGATTGACTTTCAACAACCACAACCATCTTCCTTTGTGTTCGTTCTCTAATACTCACTTAACTCACTTTGCCTAGGCGCCTTGGGGGAGATGGAGGGCACAAGACCCATGCCAGTGGGTTGGTGTCAAGGGCTTCTGTGCCACTTCCCTATACGGGACCTGATCTGAGACCCCCAGTCATTGTGCATCACTACAGAAACCCCAGTGTCGAGCTTTGTAAAGCCAGCACACAGAACTGCAACAAAATACTAGCTGAGGAATAATTCATGATATTCCCTAATGCCTGCACACGGAAAGAATGAAACAGAAGTCAGGTACTATAGGAGCCAAGGTGTAACATATCTCGCTGAGCGCTTTAGGGAAATGAAAAGGTCACATGTCAGATTTCCATATGTTGTCTGGTCAGCCCTAGCAGAGGGCATTAACATGTATATAACAATAGTGATTACAATTCAGAAGCAATTAATTTATTGTGAATACGTACTTCTCTAAGGGCCTATTGACAGCATAAAAGGAGTTTAATTCCAACACAACAGGAATTGCGTTTCCAAAAAAGAGAGCTTCATTGGCTGTAAAGTACTCTGGGGTGACCCAAGGTCCTGAAAGGTGCTATCTCAATGCAAGTTCTTCCTTTCTACAAAAAAGCAACGCCAGTATTTTCTCTCTATGATTCTCACCCAATTCCAGATAGATGCCCAAAGAATCCTGTAACTTCTATGTTTCAAATTATAGGTTGTTTTCAATCAGGGTGCACGGGGGTGGGGATAGAGGAGGTTGCCTTCTGAAAAAGGACACAAACATGGATATAAATAGCATCTTTTGCATGCTGCAGGGTGTGAATCTATCACTGCTTCTGAGAAATTTAAAAAAAAAACTGGGCCGGGTGTTAACCCTTTGAATGCCGAACATTCCTCCCTTGCACCTTTAGTACAGACACCTATAATCAGGTTGCTGTAACAATGCTGCTCTCTGTTAACCACCAACTGAGCGCTGTTACCACAGACTGATTCCAGTTATTGCTGCAACTCTGCAGCAGCTAAGTGGTACTAATCACAAACCGCCTCTTTTCTATAAATGGTTCATTTTGTTCTATTCTGTGAAAGGTTTGGGTGGGACGCTGATAATACACCAAAGATAAGTTCTGTGTTCCTGAGCTTGTAGCAGAGAGTCACATTGGAACTGAGTGAGAGTTAGAGAATTGCTATTTCCTCTTTGTAGTCCTGTCTCAGGCCAGCACTTACTTTGTGCAAGGTTGCATATATGAGAGTGCGGGATCATCGAATTTACACTGTAATGTAAGTCTGAATATGGAAAAGCATCTCTTTACCAGTTCATTGACACCATCCTAGCAATCCTCTACTAGCACAAATATTGAAACTGAGGACACAGTTAACAGCTGCCTTTCGCGCAGAGGCCAAGGTATACATTTGTTCTCAAGTGATATTTGATAAACAACACAGAGGGAAAATAGAATTGAAATAGGAGTAATCACAAGCATTGAGTGAGCTGGGACTGTATGGTCCAATGGAAAGAAAGAACTTGCATTTATATAGCATCTTCCAAAACCACAGGACATCTCAAAGCACAATGAAGCATTTCTTGAAGGGTGGTCGCTGTTGCAATGCAGGACATACAGCAGTGAATTTGCACACAGCAAGCTCCCATAAACAGTAATTAAATAAATGACCAGGTCATCTGTTTTCAGGAATGTTGGTTGAGGGATAAGCGTTGGACACCAGGAGAACACATCTCCTTTTCTTCAACTGGTGCAATGTGATCTTTTGGAAAGCTGCCATCTTTACTTCAATTGGTCTACGCGTGACTCCAGACTCCACAACAGTGTGTTTGACTCTTAACTGCCCTTTGCAATGACCTAGAAATGGGTAGGTGGAGCCTCTTATCCGAATGACTGGCTGGTACAGTAGATTAGCTGGAATTGAGCACAATAGTGATTTCATTGGGAGATACTCAATTAACTGATTGAGTCAGAGGATGTACAGGGTGGTTGTTACATGGAATGGTGTGACTTGTGCAATACTGCAGGAATTTGTCCTCAGGCACTCTTGTTTTTCTTCTTTATTCTTTCATGGGATTCCATCCCTAATTGCCCTTAAATTTAGTGGCTTGCTAGGCCATTGCAAAGGGCAATTAAAAGTCAAACACACTACTGTGGAGTCTGGAGTCACGTGTAGACCAATCCAAGTAAAGATGGCAGATTTCCAGTCAATGGTAGTTGTTGTGGTCACTATTACTGAGGTTAGTTTTGCATTCCAGATTTATTAAATTAAATTCTACCAGCTACTGTGGTAGGATTTGAACCCATATCCCCAGAACATTAGCCTGAGTCTTTGGCTTATTAGGCCAGTAACATACCACTACACCACTGACCCCTGTGGCAAACCATATTAATGGTTTGGAGGAACATAGCTCTCCAAATTTGTTGATGATACCTAATTGGTATCACCACTGTTAATAGTAAGAAACAAGTGGACCAGAAGAATATAAAAACTAAATAAATAACAGTTGGACTACGCCAAATGGCCCCTAGAGCCTGCTCCATCATTCAAAAAGACCATGGCTTATCTTCTACCTCAACCCCACTTTCCTGCCCTATGCTCAAATTCCTTGAGACCCTTATGTCCAAAAATCTATGGATCTCAATCTTGAATATATTGCTCGTCTGACCATCTACAGCTCTCTGGTAAAGAATTCCAAAGATTCCCAACCTTCTGAGAAAATAAATTTCTCATCATCTCAATTCAAAATGGCCGTCCCATTATTCTGAAACTGTGACCCTCATGCTCTGGACTCTCCAGCCAGGAGAAACAGCCTCTCAATGTCTACCCTGTCAAGTCTCCTAAGAATTTTATACGTTTCAATGAGATCACCTCTCATTCTTTGAAAGTCCAAACAATATTAACCCATTCTACTTAATCTCTCTGCATGGAACAGTCCTCCCAAACCAGGAATCAATACAGTGAATCTTCATTGCATCCGCTCTAAGGCAAGTATATCCTTCCTTAGGTAAGCAAACCAAATTTGTACCAAACTCCAGGTGTGATCTCATCAAAGCCCTATATATTCACAGCTAGAATTCCTTAATCTTATACTCCAATCCCCTTGCAATAAAGACTAACATACCATCTGAATTCCTAATTGCTTGCTATACCTGCATGTTGTGATGATCCTTGACTCAGAAGCTGTACAGTAAGGAAAATTTGTAATTTCTTTGAAAAGTTTAGGGAATCTGTATTTGTTTAAATTGTTTGAAAAGGATTTTTAAGTGTTTAATCAATTATAAAGGGATCAATTGTAATTTTCTTGAATAATAAATACTGGTTCATGTGACCTGGCAACACTTGACCTAAGTAGTACTGACAGGAGGGAAGCCAAGACAGAAGCCATGTCGCTGGCAGACACAAAGGAGATCTGCAGACACAAAGGAGAGCTGTAAGCAGAAGAGCTGGAGAATGAAGATGAACAGCACACAGATGCAGACATAAAGAGAAAGTAGACAGAGACAGAAAAAGAAGCAATGTAAATTCTTCTGAGGAAAGGAAGCAAATTTCTCTTAGGACGAGGTCAGTTTTTCTGCTTGGCGGAAAAGGAGACAGGAGCTCTTGGAGGCAATGTGCAAGCTGGCTAAAAAGGTCTAAAACCTGGAAAGCTGTGTGAATAGCTTGGAGATGCTAAAGAGCATGGTCTTTTCCCAAAAGTGGCCAAACCATAAACTGGGGTGTTATTGGTTTGTCGATTGAACAGGAATTCTATAAAGCTACACCATCAGGACTGTCATGACCCAAGAGAGAGAGGGTCCATAGACATGTGCCTTGCTGATGATAAATATGCCCATGAAACTTGGTAGTAAAAACTGTTTTCGACTAGGTCTCCTGACCTACCCTGTGACTAAAGAACAGAATCTAATGGAACAGTGAAGTTATGTAGTGCGACACTTATGTGTGAGTGATGGAGGTGATTGTGGTTGCATTAGACATAACTTTGCGGTATCAATTATTTAAAGTGAAATTTTCCTTTTTATTTGAAGCATCATTTGCCTGTTCTGGAAGATATCTGCTGAAATCTCCCCAAGACGTTGACAGCATTCCAAAAACGTGATGATCAGAATTGAATACTGCAACCTGAGGCCTAACCAATAATTTATGAATGTTAGGCATAAACTCCTTGCTTTTATATTCAGTGCACCTATTTATAAAACTCAGGATAAAACTCGCACAGGCTTTATCAACAGCCTTATCAACTTGTTCTGCTGGTTTCAAAGATTTGCATAATTAAACCCCCCAACCTTTCTGCTGGGTTCAGATGGGAATTGGGCCCTGACTATTTACAGGAGGCTCAGAAATCAAAATTTCCAGGTCTCGCCATGTAGGCTTGTTGCTTAACCAGAGGCCCCCTTCTGTGCACCAATCTTAGCACTGCTTAAAATCCAGGCCTTTGAATGAGCACAATGTTAGATTTTTTTCATGTCTGCTACGTGTAGTAGTTATGATGAAGGTCCCACCAAAACAAGCCAGGAAACTGAATTAATTGGACCTGGCCATGAAAGCTCTCAGGGAAAAAAGAATCTGGCTCAGGGAAATTAAACTCCCTGGTCCGATGTGCATGAGCTCCCAGTCCCACAATTTATGAAAAGCAAATAACCAGTTTAGACCAGTTCAAGGTCGAACTGGCCTGAACTTGTAGGAACTGGTTTTGAACTGGTCTCAGCTGGACTTTACTGGTGGCGATCAATTAACTGGTCATCCTACTGGACTCATCAGAAGTCCAGTAGGGGCTCCCAGTTGCAGATCAGGCACCAGTAGTTTTCAGCCAACTTCAGCATTAACCATGGCACCTGTTGAAAGATTTTACTCCCTTCATGGTCTAGGAAGCTTCTCATGTGTGAATAAAAATGCAATTGCTTATGGTTCAGGGAGGGACTCACCGCCAGGGCAGCCCGAGATGGGCAACAAATGCTGGCCTTGCCGGCGTGTTTTAATCATTTTTTGAAATGACTTAAACATAGTGCTGGAGCACAGAGGCAAGTCTCCCACCCAACCCGCCTCCGCACCCAGGTCGCCCATTTCTAGAGGTTGAGTTCATAGAGCCGGGAATCCTCCAGTCTCTGCACAGCCAACCTGGGAGCAAAAATCTGGGCCTGGCTCATTGAATGGATTCAAGGCTGAATTAGTCAGATTTTTTGACCTAAAAGGGAATCAAGGGTTATGCATAGGGGCAGGCTGAAAAGTGTGGCTAAGGCCACAATCAGTCATGATCTTACTGATTGTTGGAGCAGGTGTGAGGGGCCAAATGGCCTCCTCCTGCTCCTATTTCTTATGATCTGATAAACTGCATTCGCACAGAACTGGAATAACCATTGGCCTAAACTGCTCACTCTTCCTTGAAAAGTATGGGCATTTGAGGTGGACTTTGTCTGGTGATTACACTGTTGCATCTTTTAACATCGCTTCTGAAGCTATTGCCGCCTTTTTATGACCGCACTTGTACTCCTCACCTGTAGCTGTTGCTCTCTTTTACCCTCTCCACTCTACTTTACCCCAAATTCTCTCACCTGACTCCAATGTACTCCAAATGTTTTTACCAGCAATCCGCACTTTTCGCTCCTCTTGTCCTTTATTATAATATTAAATATCTTATTAAAACATTAAAATATTGAGGAATCTTCCTTGATGACATCAAAAATTGAGGAAGCCTGGCATCCTGGTCAGATGATGTAGTGTTCGAACCAAACAGACCCTGTAAGTGGAGACATCCGACAAGACACTTGTGTCTAGTGGACGCTCCATTGTATGGGTGATGGGAGGCCATAAAAACCTCTCATCTTAGAGAACCATCCCACCCTTCCCCCCCACCCCCTCAGCTGATATAAAGATGGTTACAGTCATGGAAGAAGCATTCATGTCCGGCTGTTAATCAGCCTACCAATCTTTCCACTATCCTCCAAGGGAAGAGTGTGAATAAATGAAAGCAGCAGCACCAAAAGCCAGCTTAACGAACAGAAAGAGAAGTCTTATCTACCAGTAAAACAATGGCCAGGTCCAGAATCAGGCTCTGCCACAATATCCAACGTGGTTAACTAGCCTGTGAGCGCTCATTCTCAGCTCATACACAAGTTCTGATCACTTTGGTAAGATGCCATATTGGTTTCAAGGTTCCTATCTTTGTTTTCAAATTCCTTGGTGATATTTATCCACCTCAGCCCAACAACCTTCTCCAAATTCCCATGTTCCTTCAACGGCCCATTCCAAAACTGTTCATTCCCCACTCCCACCAAGCCTGATCTTTCCACTTCCATGTCCCTCATCTTTGGAATTGGCACCCAAAATCAAAGCCTTGCTACCCCTCTCCCTTCCTTCAAACCTCTCCTTCCAACACAGCTGAGATGAGTGCTGCACGGTATATAGAACTGTGGATGTAAACCTCAGTCCCACCACACAGCGAACTGCACCTTCCTTATTCATTTTACGCACTCCCTTTGCACCTTTCAAAAATAAAACACCTTCGCCCGAATCTTCCTCTCATGAAGGCTTTTCCTGACCCTGACCTTCGTGGATTAGGTTTGCATCTTCATTTCTTTGTGGGGGGGCGATGGGGGCAGGGCGGGGCTGGGATTGGGGGATGGGGTGCGATTCATTCTCCATGAACAGCACTGTATAAATTCAATCAGTTGTTTTTGTCAATGGTGTAACCCCTTAGGATGAGAACAGGAAGCTTATTTGGCCTAAGCGGAGATTGCGACTAAGGGAGAAACAAGAGGAATGTATTTACAAGGTGACCTTCTCCTTCACATTATGGCAGGGAAAGGGATGATGGGACAAGGGCATTGGGCTTTTGCTTTCGTATTGTTGTACATACAAACGCTGATGAGGACTGTCGCTCTATTGTAGTTGGTTTTTTGAGGAATCTTGCCATTTTAAATGTATTAAGCAAAATGTTCAAATTGAATATGGCTCAGAGGCACTTGGCAGAACATTGAGTTTTACCTGTACAAACTATAAAGATTCCATTCAGATCAGTCCTTGGAAGGCTTCCACCTTAGTACTAATTAAAAGCTTAAAATAATATGCCTCATGGCATTGCTCAATTGTTTTGTCTGCACTAGGCTTGCCACTGAACCAGCACTTCTGTTTTTAAGACAGTTCTCTCTTCGGCCCCTTCTTATGTCTGGCATTGAAGCCACATCCCACAGCTTTAGGTGGGAGGTGAAGAGATTGAGGAAAGGGGGGAGCAGGGGGCTGGGGTGTGTGGAGGGGCAGCCTCTCCACATCAGTTCGTCTTTTAAAACAGCTGGACAGCCTGTATTGTACAGCCATGTGACCATTGACAGACAGATAAAGACCCTCCCCCCCACCGATCCATCCATCCAGCCTGCCCTATTCAATTGCAATGCTTGCGTATCACAACATATGCACACCTGAAACCATACGACCTCTGGAAGAGGCAAAAAACAGATAAAAACCCAGGCCAACTTTAGTGGGGAGTGGGGAGGGGGAAGAAAATCTAAAAAAATTCCTTTCTGGCACATCTAAGTGATTGGGCCTAGTCCAGGAGCAACTCACCAAGGCTCCTTCGACAGCACCTTCCAAACCGGTGACCTCTGCCACATAGAAGGACAAGAGCAGCAGATGCATGGGAACACCACCGCCTGCAAGTTCCCCTCCAAGCCACACACCATTCTGACTTGGAACTATATCACCGTTCCTTCGCTGTTGCTGGGTCAAAATCCTGGAACTTCCCCCTTTGCAGCATTAAGGGTGTAATGCATTAATTTGGGGCTGTGAATAGGCCATTCTTCATCAAACCACGGGTCAACAGATACATGTCCAGCAGGGTCACCTGGAAAGGGAAGAGATACTTTAAGTTAACAAAGATCCTATGTTGCCAGGCTAAAGGCTCTTGCTGATTGGTTAAAAACAGCTGCCCTGAGGAAAGTATTCTCTGAACTTTTTACTCTTTGAAACTGTTGGTCAGAGTGTGTGTGTGTGCACACCTTAGAAGCAGACAGCAAAAAGAAGACTCTCTTTTTCTCTCTCCCTGGCCCATCTGTGTGTTGCATGTCGTCTAGGGTGAGTTAAGCTTTCATCAGAAACGTCTCATCAGAAGAGCTCAGCTGTGTATTTTTTTAAATTCCACAAAGTTGTAATATGTAAGAGTCATTAAAGACAGTTTCACCAAAAATCTGCCTGAAAGAACTTCCAGATCTATTGTGACCAGAATTCTAATAAATCAACAGAGCCAAGATCTTTGCAAATTTTATCCTTTTAAAATAAACTTTCCCATACACCAGCCTCTGCAGGGGTCTGTGGTTGTGTTGTGTTTGTGTGTGAGTGTTTGAGGGTTTGAACATCTGTTTTTCTTTAAAAAGGGGAAAAATTGTTATACTTCTGAACATCAACTTGTATGTTAACTAGTTTTATAACTTGGTTTTAAAAAGAAGTTTGTTTTATAATAAATCAACTTTCTTTGTGTTGACTTGAAAGAACCCTGGGTAGTCTTTTTATGCTGGGAATAACAGTATTAAAGGTAAAAATTTGGCCAGTTTTGAGGGTGAGTTAAACATTTAAACTTATTGTCACAACCTGTGGAGAAGTGGCTAGAATTGCTTGCGCGCCCTCTCAGCCTGGTCCATAACAGTGCCTGCACCACATGGGCTGCATTGGTTCAAGAAGGCGGCTCACCATGCACCCTCTCCAGGGCAATTGGGGACGGACAACAATTGCTGGAAGGAAGGAAGAAAGGAGTTCACTCTGGCCCTGGATTCCTTAAATATCTACCTCTTTATAAAAGGTGATCCCTGCCCCAGCCAGAGACGGGTCCGGCTCTCACCTGAAGGAATTTCAGCAAATCAACATCCACCACAGGAGACGGCAGACATCCACTATTCTCTGGAGAACGACCCACCTCCGCACAGTGAGCCTAGATCTGCCTAATCCGTTCAGTTGGAATTATTATTCAGTTCTTTCAATCTTCTTGCCACTTCTCCAGTCCTGGGTCAGGAAAGAAAGACTTGCATTTACATTACATGCAACCTGAGGGCAATCCCAAAGCATTTTACAAGCCAAATGAAGTGCAGTCCGTGTTGTAAAGTAGGGAATGCAGCTGCCGATTATGCACAGAAAGCTCCAGCAAACAGAAATGTGATAGTGACCGGGTAGCTGGCTTTTCTCATGATATTGAAGTAGGGAAGGCAAAAAATTCACCCAAGTTCACCCTTCCTGTTGAGTGACTCCAGTTGGACTTTAGGTGTGTGCCTGTGTCAAGAGGAAGCTCCGAATTGAGCTCAGTCCCGATGCCCTCACCACCATGTAGCCAGCTGGCAATCCTTATGCTTGGTGAATGTCTACTTGAGCTACTAGAGGGTTGCCAGTGCCCGCGAGTCTGCAACTCCCAGCAACAGTTAACCCTGTCAGGAGAGCGGAGAAGAAAATGGAGGAGGTACAGCTGGTGAGGACAAAGTTGGATCCAACCATCACCCCTTGATTTTCAATGGCATTACCATCGCTGAATCCCCCACTATCAACATCTTGGGGGTTGCCATTGACCAGCAACTGAACTGGACCGGCCATATAAATACAGTGGCTACAAGAGCAGGTTAGAGGCTAGGAATCCTGCAGCAAGTAACTCATCTCCTGACTCCCCAAAGCCTGTCCACCACAAGGCACAAGCCAGGAGTGTGATGGAATACTCTCCACTTGCCTGGACCAGTGCAGCAACAACAGCACTCAAGAAGCTCGATACAATCCAGGAAAAAGTAACCCGTTTGATTGACACCCCATCCATCGCCTTCAGCTTTCAATCTCTCCACCATGGACGCTCTGGGGCAGCAGTATGTACCATCTACAAGATTCATTGCAGCATCATACCAACACTCCTTCAACAGCACCTTCCAAACCCACCATCTCTACCACCTGGAAGGACAAGGGCAGCAGATGCATGGGAACACCACCACCTACAAGTTTCCCTCCAAACCACCCACCATCCTGACTTTGAACTATATCGCCGTTCCTTCACTGTCGCTGGGTCAAAATCCTGGAACTCCTTCCCTAACAGCACTGTGAGTGTACCTACACCACATGTAGGTACAAGGAGGTTCAAGAAGGCGCCTCACCACCACCTTCTCAAGGGCAAATAGGGATGGGCAATAAATCCTGGCCTAGCCAGAGATGCCCACATCCTGTGAAAGAATAATGAAAAAAATTAAAGGAATTTGAAGGTAATCTGTGACTCTTTGTTAACTGAGGTCTAAATGGTTCCTTCAGAAGCTCACTACAAAGTATAGATGAAGGACAGAAAGAAAGGAGGTTGAACGCGCATTGTCATAGCGCCTTTCATTCCCTCAGGACGGCACAAAATGCTTAACAGCCAATGATGGACTTTTGAAGTGTCCACTGTTGCAATGTAGGAAATGCAGCAGCCAATTTGTGCACGGCAAGCTCCCATAAACAGCAATAAGACAATAACCAGGTAATCTGTCCTTCAATGAACTTAGTTAAGTCAGTCACTGGGGAGAACCCACCCGCCCCTCCTGCTCTCCTTTGACTAGTGCCATAGGATTTTTAACATCCATCGAGAGGGCAGAGGGGGCCTTGCTTTAACATTGCTTCTAAAGGAGGCCACATCCAACAGTGCCGCCCTGGAGTTCCTGCCTAGATTGTGTGGTCAAAGTCTCTGGAGTGTAATTTAAACCTTCCAACGCAGAGGTGGGAGTGACCACATGGGTCATCTAGTTTGTTCTCCTCTAGAGCTGCTCTCCCTGTCAAGAGTATCTAACCAACTCCACCCAGAATCTCCCTGGAAGATCATTGTAAGCATTAACCACTGCTTGTGTGAAGAAATGTTTCCTGACATCCGATACGGTGAAGTACACTGCGTCATGAGTGATGAGTAGTAACGTCACAGGTAATCCAGAGGCCCAGGCTAATGCTCTGGGGACATGGGTTCAAATCCCACCACAGCAACTGGTGGAATTTGAATTCAATGAATAAACCTGGAATTAAGAGCTAGCCTCAGTGATGGTGACCATGACAACTATCATTAATTGTTGTAAAAAACCCACCTGGTACACGAGAGTCCTTTAGGGAAGGAAATCTGCCACCCTTACCTGATCTGGCCTACATGTGACTCCAGCGGTATGGTTGAGTCTTACCTGCCCACCGAAATGTCCCTGCAAGACAACAAATGCCCTCCCCAAACTGAGGAACGCGCCAAATTCAACCTTGGGCTTGGTTTCCATGAGTAAGCTGCATACTGCCCATCCTATCGCAGATTGTCGACTGGGCTGAGTGCAAGGCAGGCCCCCAGCAGCAGTCTTCACTTATGCCCTTAAATCAGGAGGGTGGTGGATGAGTGGTCATAAACGCAGGCCGGCAATGGCCCACAACGCTTCTTGTTGCAGCAACTCCCTGGTTTCACACCCAGACAAGTTAAGAAGAATTTTCCTTGTCTCATCTTCGGTGGCCTCCAGTGGTCACTAAAAGCCTCTGGTTAGGCCACTATCAAGCCTGAAAAATGAGTTGGGGCTCGCCCAGCGCAAGCCTTACCTAGGGTTTTTGACCAACTTCAGAAAGGGGTCCTTAAACAGGCAAACAGGTAAGCAGCCTAATGCCTGTCTAAGGGGGGGCATCAGAGATGTCTCGGCCATTATGGTTTTGGA
Source organism: Cetorhinus maximus (assembly GCF_964194155.1). Classification (NCBI taxonomy): domain Eukaryota; kingdom Metazoa; phylum Chordata; class Chondrichthyes; order Lamniformes; family Cetorhinidae; genus Cetorhinus; species Cetorhinus maximus. Next base: position 9,477,716 of record NC_135884.1, on the reverse strand, counting down.
CATATTTGAGCCCCCAGCAGAACTGAACTTTTTTGTTCCCATTTGCAGCTGAAAATAAAACCCAGTTGGGCACCACCCCACCTCCCCCCCCAACCGTGCCCCTCCCCCTGCCACCCTTCAATGGCAGGAAAATTGCAAGCTGCACAATTTACAGCACGCGCAAGTGTATTGTGACTTTTCATTTGTCCATGGCCTGGCTGAGTTGCCAGGCGTGGACAGCCTGACCCCATTGAACTGGGCCTTCAACAATGCAAACAGTATTGCTTCAGTGTAAAAAAACTAACAAAGATAAAGATTATTTATTTTGAGAAGCAAACCCTTGTCACAAAGGTAAATATGTATTTTTGAAACACATTAATTGACAGGACAACAATTAGTTTCTATGGAACTGGAACTGCTCATATTTGCTAACCAATCCCATTCTCCAACTTGGCAAGAACGTTTTGGTATTTAAAAGCCTTTCCAAATTCAGAGCATTTTCTTTTCTAATTTTGGGTATACCCAGCCCTAGATTCCCAACCCCCCCAAAAAAAAGATTGTACACTTTGATCGTGCTGATGCTGAGACTCATCTTGGACTGTGCCTTTCACTGTATAAATAGCATTGAGTTTAGACGTTGATTGTTTTCCATTTCAGTCCATGAACCCACAGGATCAAAGAAAGGTACCTTCGATTGGTCAGGGTTTCGGTAAAAAATTTGTCATGACATTAGAAATTAAACTTCAGTCAAAGAGGGCCTTTGGACTGCCATTCATAACTAAGTAACAGCTTGCATTTATATAGCACCGTGCACAACCTCAAGCCGCCCAGAGCACTACACAGCCAAAGAATTACTCTTTAAAGTTTAGTCACCGTTGCGCATGAAGCACGGCACCCAATTTGCACACAGGCAGTTCCCGCAGACAGCATTGTGATGATGACCCAGGTAACCTGCCTTTTTAGTTACCTGAGAGCTAAATGTTGGATATGGGAATCACAGGAATTTGAAATCACTGTCACTGCGTTACTCTAACATATGAGGCTGTTCCAGAGAGACATGATAGAGGAAGCGAAATCCTGACAGATTTGGTTTAGAAAACGGGAATTAAAAATTTCCTCTCAAGTATGTAAAGATGATGGGGGGGTGGGAGTTTTAATCCCTTAAAACAGGTGGGGTTGTGGTTCAGTGGGAGGTTAGAGTGTTAAAAATCTGAATCCTGACTCCAAACTCACTCCAACCCATCGGTTTTAGTGGGTCAGGCAGCCAATCCCCTCACTGGAAGCAGGTTGCCAATTTAAGTATTATACTGAAGCTGCTTACTTCATTTTTATGCGTCATTTTAAGTTTAGCTTTGGAAGCCTGGGTTCCCCAGGCCATGATTTTCCACCTGCCTGCTGGGTCATGCTCTGCCGCTTCCCCAACCCCCACCCCCCGTGATCAGATGATCCCAATCGCCAACACACCTCGACCCTTCCGACCTCCTTGGACCTGCCCCCACACACCAAAACCTCTGCCCCCTGATTACCCCTTCCTAGCTAAGAGCGCTGATGCCCCTATCCCAAAGCCTCCACCCTCCCCTCCTGTCCCCTGCCCCGGTGGCTCAGATCCTTGTTCCTGATCTCTGGTCCCTCAGGCATCCGCCATGCTCTGACCCCTGGGTCGACAGCCCTCCCCCCAGGATTGGACCTACCCACCCGCCCCCCCACAAACCCCGCTGACCACACCCCCCGAAAGAAACCACCCCCCCCCACAAGCCCCACATCAGTCCCTTGCCCGAAACCTTAAATTTTTGTCACTTGCTCCTTGTATCCATCAACTAATGTCTACCCCATCCAAACCTGTCCTAATCCAGACTCGTACTTGCCCCTTTCACATCATGCACTGGAGTGATGGTTAAGGACACAGTGTAACCAGTTAACACCGGATTGGCTCCCTGATGTATTCCCGCCTCCATGTGCTATAAGCAGCTGTGGCTACATGCCCAGGGATGGCAGGTAAGCAGTTAGTGCCAATCAAAGACCCATCGAGACTTTACCATAGGAGCGTACAAATTAGGAGCAGGAGTAGGCCACTCGGCCCTTCAAGCCTGTTCCACCAGTCATTAAGGTCGTGGCACACTCCTGCCTACCCCCGTTAACCTTTCACCCCCCCTTGCTCTTAAGCATCATCTTAAAGTAATAGAGAGAGAGAGGTAAAGAAATGCGGGGGCTTAGGGAGGGAATTCCAGAGCTGAGGCCCTCGGCCGCTGAAGGCACAGCTGCCAATGGTGGTACAATGAACGATGAGGATGCACCAAAAAAACCAGAGTTGGAGGTTCTCAAGGCTGTGGGGCTGGAGGTTACCGATGTAGGGAGGGGGTGAGGCCATAAAGGAAGTTAAGCAAAAGAATTCTAAAATCAAAGCACTGGGAGACCTGGAAGTGAGCATAGGGGCTAACTCTGAGCTTACCGGTCAAGAACATCCTGTTGCCTTGGTAATGAGGCGCAATAGTGCAGCTTGACACAATGGCTCCATTACAGATGGGGAAAGGAGTTTTCCAAGCTCTTTACCCTGAAGACAGCTTCCTTTAAAATAAAGCGGCTTGTGAATGCGAATAATACTCACAACCATACTTTGTTTCGGAGTACTTTTTTAAAAAAGGGGAATAGGGGCGTGCGAGCCCCATCAGAAGAGATTCACACTGGTGGCCAATCGGTAATTTCATGCTTTAACTTTCCCCCTGACAGAAACCACTAAGGAGACGTTGTTCCCGTGCATTAAAAACAAAGACATAAACATCACTTCGAAGAGGGGTTTTGGCTGCACAGGCAGTGACTTCTGGAAAATTTGAAATGTCACAGGTAAATACAGTTCAGTAGGGCAAATAGGTAGCTATTCTGCCAAAAAATGTTCCAGATGGACGGGTGTTCCATGCAGTCCAAGCTTTCTATAAACACTGTGAAATATATTAACCAGTTTGCAAATCCCCATACCACAAAGTGTTTAACCATTAACCCAGGGAGGCTGCCCGGGGCAAACAGGGACTGGAAAAAAAAATCTCAGCAGAGATGGTTCACTCAGAAATATTGTCCTTCTTCTGTTTGATCTCCAGTTGTTGGTAAGAACTTGCCCGTCATATCACGCCTGTCACATCCTCAGGATATCCCATAACATCTGCAGCTGATTAATCACCTGCCCTCCCCTGCAGCGCAGTCATTTGTTATTTTGCTGGCAGCCAAAGATTGCGCACAGCAAGATCCCGCAAGCAGCAAAGAGTTGACCTTGTGGCGTTGGCTGAGGAATAAGGTGGGGCGGAATTTTCTGCCTGTCGGGCCGGGCGGGCCCGACCCAATCTCCGGCGGGCGGGGGGAGCCGATCCCCGCCGGAGAAGCGGGCCCCGCCGCCATTTTAAGCGGGCGGGTCAGTTAAGGCCCGCCCAGCGTGACGTCCAGCGGGAAGCACTATGCACTCCCTGTGCGGGCAGGGGGGGATTCCCCAAAAGCGAGAGTGCGCTCTAAGTGTAGCCTCAGGGAGATCGCTGACACTTTTAAAAAGATTAAAAATAGAAAAAAAAAAATTCCCTAAATGTCCCCCTCATGTGACAATGTCACATGAGATGGGACATGTTCATAAAGTACAGTAAAACTTTATTAAACTTTTTAGAACCCTGCATGAAACCTCATCCCGCCGGTGGATGAGGTTTCATGTTTTTTCTATTCCCCGCCGGGGCTCCTGGCCGACCCGCCAATCTTAAGGTTGGACGAGCAGGTCCTTTAATTGTTTAAATGATCCTGTCAATGGCCTCAATTGGCCAGTGACAGGTCGGCGGGCCCGCAGCTGATTCTGCTGAGCCCCCGCCTTCCTGAAAATTTAAATGGAGCGGGATGACGTCGGGGTTCCGCCCGACATCATCCTGCGTCATTTTACACGTCGGCGAGCGGGTCCTGCCCCCTGCTCGCCAACAGCAAAATCCTGCCCATTGTTCAGGGCTGAGACCCTGTTTTCCTGTAAGTAGCAGCAATCATCTAAAAGGGCGCGCCGTTTAGTGCGACATCCAAAACATGCTCCTCTGACAATGCAGCGCTCCCTCAGAGCCGCAGTGAAGTATCAGCCTGGGTTGTGTGCTTGAATTCTTCAGTTGGATTAAAACCCCACGACTCTGGGATTCAAAAGTGAACGTTGCACCGCTTGGTAATTATACATGTGGTTTTTCCAAGAGGTCGAAACCTCCCACAAGCAACAGGAAGGTGCTGGGTTGGTTAACCCTGGGGTGAAATTACATAACCCTGCCCTTTTCTACTTAAGCCTAGCCTTTCAAGCCACTTCACAGAGCCTTTTAACCGTTTAGAATTTTCTTCTGAGCTTCGTTAGGTCGTTCTGTGGTTAATAACCGATGCTGAAAGCACGTTGGAAAATATTAGGCGAAGGTTTTCCCCTTTTAGGACAGATCTTGAGCTGATAAACACAAACCTGGAGGAAGCTCGGGTGATGTCAGTTCCCTTCAGCTCTGCTGTCTCACTGAGTTACCACAGAGTGTAGCTTAACCGTCAGAAGCCCATAGAATGAGATTTCCAGCTCAATTGCTTTCCCCACCCCTTTCCCAATGGGTGGAATTTTAACTCTGGATGATGGTGTGTGAAATATGGGAACTGTTCGATTCGCTGCCCATACTACACCCTAGCCAATTACCCTTCCGTGTTGTCATCTAGGAAGTGCACATGGCCAGTTAATTCAACATTGTCCATTAGCCACTGCTGCCCAAAGTTAACATAATCTTCTCCCTTCAAATTTTTTTTTTGCAGTGTGGATAGGCTTGGCCTGTGGAATTTATTCTTCTGTTTTCTGCATGAAAGCAGGTCCGAGCCACCACGCCAAGATCTCTGCCATGGGTGCGGTAAGGAGTTCGAGCCCTCACTCCACCCCAGCCGGAACGGGGATCAAACCCCGTGCCGTTGGCACCAATCTGATCCACCCTGACCTTCCAGCCACCTGAGCTGACCGGCCCCACAAGGAGCCTGAGTTGTTGTGGCTATGAACAGTGATGGCAGAGGCCCCAGTTTTCTTTCCATTGGTGAAACAGAGAGGAGGAGCTCCTTTTTATTTCTACTTTTTCCTTACTTCAGTACAGCAGAAGGAGCTGGTTGGTGAGTAACTGGTAAGTTATTCCACTTTTTCTAATTGTAATAAATAGTTTATAAAGTGAAGGCACTGCAGGGCAGCTCGACTGAGTGGAATGTGCCTCCTGTGGTATGTGGGAAGTCAAGGAAGCACCATGTGTTCTAGACAAACACATCTGCCGGAAGTGTCACCATCTGCAGAAGCTTGAGTTCCGGGTTTCGGAACGCGAGCAGTGGCTGGAGTCACTGTGGTGCATCCACGAGGCACAGAATTACGTGGATAGCACAGTTAGGGAGGCGGCCACACCACAGGTTAGGAGCCTGCCAGTAGAGAGGGAATGGGTGACCGCCAGGCAGTCTAAGTGGACCAAGCAAGTAGCGCAGGAGTTCCCTGAGTCTATCCTGCTTGCTAATTGGTTTTCCATTTTGAATGCTGGTCAGGACGATGGTTCCTCGGGGGGGGTGGGGGAAGCCAGAGCCAAGTCTGTGGCACCACAGGTGGCTCAGCTGCACAGGAGGGGAGGAAGAAGACTGGAAGAGCAATAGTGATAGGGGATTCGATAGTCAGGTGATCACGTAGGCGTTTCGGCAGCTGTAAACGTGACTCCAGGATGGTGCGTTGCCTCCCTGGTGCAGGGTCAAGGATGTTCACAGAGTGGCTGCAGGACATCCTTCTGGGGGACAGGGGATGGTGAACCACCAGAGGCCATGGCCCACATTGGAACCATGACATAGGCCAGAATATTGCCGTCGGCGTGTGGGGGCGGGCCCGACACACCGACATGCAAAATGACGTAAGATGACGCCGGGTGTGCGTCCCGACGTCGTCGCCCGCCAGATATTTCGTTCGGCGGACACGCACCGGAGGCAGCTGCGCACCCACCAAACTGTCAACGGCCTATTAAGGCCATTAAAAAACCAGCCTGCCCAACCCTTAAGGTTGACGGGGGGCAGGCGAAGAGCCCAAACGGCCTTCACGTTTTTCAAGGAAACCTCATCCACGGGCGGGATGAGCTTTCCTGAATGTTTAATAAGATAATTAAATAAATTTTCCTAAATGTACAAACATGTCTCAGCTCATGTGACACCGTCGCACACGAGGGGACGTGTTTAAATAATTTTTCTGGTTCATGAACTTAATCTCCCTGAGGCAGCGCTGTGCCTCAGGGAGATCGCTGCGCTCTTTCACACGCATGCGTGAAAGAGCGCAGGCCCCGACTCTCCCTCCTCCTCCCCCCCCCCGCCCGCACAGGTAGCGCTGAGCGCCAACGGCCGCCCGTTTCGCTGGGCCACGTAAAATGGCGGCGCGCAGCCGATCGCGAATGACTCCATACCCACCCCCGCCCATTCCCCCCCGACACGGGTAAGATGCTGCCCACGGGTAGGAAGAGGGATGGGCTCCTGATAGCAAATTTTGGGGAGTTGGGAAGGAAACTAAAAGGCAGTAACCTCAGGATTACTCCCAGTGCTAGTGAGCGTAGGGTTAGGAAGGTTGAGCGATTGCGCATATATGGCTGGAGAATTTGTGTAGGGAGGAGGGCATCAGATTTCTGAGACACTGGGACCGGTCCTAGGGACAGGTGGGCCCTGTGCAAGACAGACGGGTTACACCCCAACAGGATAGGGAATAATATCCTTGCAGGGAGGTTTGCTAGTGCTGTTAGTGAGGGTTTGAACTAGCTTATTGGGGGTGCTGGGAAACTGAGGGGTAGCTCAAACTGGAAGGAAGTAAAGCTGGTAACAGGGAGTAGAAAAGTAGCAAACGAAAGTAGAAAACAACGGTGAGCATTAACTAAGCTTAGAATGCGGAATAATGTCGAAAAGATAAGGCGGAATCGTTCCAGGTTTGCACTAAGTGCAGTGGTGGGCGTGAAAAAAGTCGTTTTACATGCCAGCCGCAATGGTGGGTTTTCACACCGTATCGCACCCCCCCCCACCCCCCAACCCCCCTTCCAGGCCTGCTCCGCCTCATTAATAACGCACTCACTGGAAGTACGGCTGACCGCTGTCGGGGTGGCCTCTGATTCGCCCGCCCCGCCATCACCACAGGCCTTCGATAATCCGGGCGCCATATTTAAAGTGCGCCTCTGCACGGAGCTGGCGCTCTCTCTAAGGGATTGGAAGCTGCTGGAAATTCATGGCTGCCAAAGGGCGGAAACATGCCGACCCCAAACTTAGCGATGCCTCCCTCGGGCACCTACTGGGCGCAGCGGAGGCCCACCCTGAAGTCCTCTACCCCCACCCTGGGCGAAGACCACCAAACCAGCATGGGAGGCAGTGGCAGTGGTGGTCAGTGCCAACGCCCTGCAAAAGAGGACAGCCACCCAGTGCCATTACAGGCAGAATCAGGAGAATTTAAAATGAGGAATAGGCAGAGAAGCTAAATGATTACTTTGTGCCTGTCTTCACTGAGGAAGATACAAGAAATCTCCCAGAATTAGAGACCCAAGGGACTAGGGAAAATAAGAATTGAAGGAAATTAATATTAGTAAGAAGGTTATATTGGAGAAATTAATAGGACTGAAGGTTGGTAAGTCCCCAGGACCGGATATTCTACATCCCAGAGAATTGAAGGAAGTAGCTATGGAGATAGTGGATGCATTGGTGATCATCTTCCAAAATTCTACAGATTCTGGAACTGTCCCTGGAGGTTGGAAGGTAGCAAATGTCACCCCAGTATTTAAGAAGGGAGGGAGAGAGAAAACCGGGAACTACAGAGCTGTTAGCCTGACATCAGTGAAAGGGAAAATGCTGGAATCTATTCCAAAGGATGTAATAAATGGACATTTCGGCAATAACGATCTGATTGGCCATAGTCAACATGGATTTATGAATGGGAAATCATGTTTGACAAACCTGATGGAGTTTTTTGAGGTTGTTACTAACAACATTGATAAAAGGGAGTCATTGGACGTAGTGTACTTGGATTTTCAGAAGGCTTTCAATAAAGTACCCCACAGGAGATTGGTTAGCAAAATTAAAGCACATGGGATAGAAGGTAATATACTGGCATGGATTAAGGACTGGCAAACAGGCAGAAAACAGAGAGTAGGAATAAACTGGCTTTATCGCAAGAGGATTGGAGTACAGGAGTAACAAAGCCTTGCTTCAATTGTATAGAACCTTGGTTAGACCACTCCTGGTGTACTGTGTGCAGTTTTGGTCCCCTTAACTTAGAAAGGAATTCATTGCCATACAGGGTTCACCAGAACAAAAACAGAATTACCTGGAAAAACTCAGCAGGTCTGGCAGCATCGGTGGAGAAGAAAAGAGTTGACGTTTCGAGTCCAACATGACCCTTCAACAGAACTGAAGTATAGTTAGGAGAGGGGTGAAATATAAGCCGGTTTAAGGTGGGGGGCGGGGGGAGAGAGAAGTTGAGGGTGGGGTGGTTGTGGGGACAAGCAAGCAGTGATAGGAGCAGATAATCAAAAGATGTCACAGACAAAAGGATCAAAGAGGTGTTGAAGGTGGTGATATCATCTAAGAAAAGTGCTAATTAAGAATGGATGGCAGGACACTCAAGGTACAGCTCTAGTGGGGGTGGGGTGGAAAAACTAACAAGGTATTAGTTGTAGATTTAAAAATAATGGAAATAGGTGGGAAAAGAAGAATCTATATAAATTATTGAAAAAAAAAAGGGAGGGGGAAGAAAGGGGTTGGGCATGGGGGGAGGGGGAGTTTAAGATCTAAAGTTGTTGAATTCAATATTCAGCCCGGAAGGCTGTAAAGTGCCTAGTTGGAAGCTGAGGTGCTGTTCCTCCAGTTTGCGTTGGGCTTCACTGGAACAATGCAGCAAGCCAAGGACAGACATGTGGACAAGAGAGCAGGGTGGAGTGTTAAAATGGCAAGCGACAGGGAGGTTTGGGTCTTTCTTGCGGTCAGACCGCAGGTGTTCTGCAAAGCGGTCGCCCAGTTTACGTTTGGTCTCTCCAATGTAGAGGAGACCGCATTGGGAGCAACGAATGCAGTAGACTAAGTTAGGGAAATGCAAGTGAAATGCTGCTTCACTTGAAAGGAGTGTTTGGGCCCTTGGACGGTGAGGAGAGAGGAAGTGAAGGGGCAGGTGTTGCATCTTCTGCGTGGGCATGGGGAGGTGCCATAGGTGGGGGTTGAGGAGTAGGGGGTGATGGAGGAGTGGACCAGGGTGTCCCGGAGGGAACGATCCCTATGGAATGCCGCCGGGGGGGGGTGAAGGGAAGATGTGTTTGGTGGTGGCATCATGCTGGAGTTGGCGGAAATGGCGGAGGATGATCCTTTGAATGCGGAGGCTGGTGGGGTGATAAATGAGGACAAGGGGGATCCTATCATGTTTCTGGGAGGGAGGAGAAGGCGTGAGGGTGGATGATCTCAGGGTTCACCAGAGTTGTTCCCGGGATGGCGAGGCTGTACGATGAGGCGAGACTGGGGAAACTGGGCCTGTACTCTCTACAGTTTCGAAGAATGAGAGGTGATCTCATTTAAACTTACAAAATACTTAAAAGGGATAGACAGGGATGCAGGTAAAGTGTTTCCCCCGGTTGGGGAGTCTAGAATCAGGGGACACAATTTCAAAATAAGGCAGAAGCTGCTTAGAACCAGATTGATGAGAAATAAATTTTTTTTACTCACAGGGTTGTGAATCTTTGGAATTCTCTACTCCAGAGGCCTGTGGAAGCTCACTCATACCCCATGAGTATGTTTAAAGCAGAGAGCGACAGGTTTCTAAATACCAGTGACATAAAGGGATATGGGGATAATGTGGGGAAAAAGGCATTGAAGTGAATGATCAGCCATGATCATATTGAACAGCAGAGCAAGTTCGACGGGCTGAATGACCTACTCCTGCTCCCATGTTCCATTATAATGGAATTTATTCTTAGAGTCAAAGCAAAGGCCACATGTGGAAGAAGTGTCTAGTTATCTTTCATTGTTCTGGGGCCAAAAGCATATATGCTTTTGTAGCCAGGGACCAGATTTTTCATATAGAACATTTAAAATAGCCCCCAAGTGGCCCCTGCTGATATCCTGTACTTCAATAACCACAACAACTTGCATTTATATAGCACCTTCACATCCTGAGGATGACCCAAAGCATTTTACAGCCAATGAAGTACATTGAGATATTAGTACAGGTGACCGAAACCTTGGGTCAAAGGGGTAGGTTTTCAAGAGTGCCTTAAAGGAGCGGGGTGAGGTGGAGAGGTTCAGGGATGAAATCCTGGAAATTTGGACATAGGCAACTGAAGGCATGGTTGCCAGTAGTGGAGTGATTGGAAAATCGGGGATGTGCAAAAAGCTCAAATTGGTGCAGTGCAAGTACTTGGAGGTTCGTAGGACTGGAGGAGGCTATGGAGGGATTTGGAAACAAAGGGCAGAATTTTCCAGCCCCCGCGCAGCGGGACCAGGAGATCCCGCCAATGGGAGGGGCCGGAAAATTCCGGCCAAGGGATAACGATTTAAGCTGAGGTGTCGCTGGAGCAGCAGCCAAGGTAGGTCAGCGAGCACAGGAGTGATGGGTGAATGGAACGTGAGGCAGCAGAGCTTTGAATGACCTCAAGTTCAGGGAGTGGGGGCAAGGTAGGAGCCAACCAGGAGAGCATTAGAATAGTCTCGTCAAGAGGTAAAATGGTTGTGGGTAGGGGTTTCAGCAGCAGATGAGCTGAGGCAAGTACAAAAACCAGGCAATGTTAGGGTGCTGAAGTCAGCGGCTTTGGAGATGGAGAGGATTTGGGGTTGGAAACCCAGCTCAAGGCCAAGTAGGACACCGAGGTTGCAAACAGTTTGGTTTTGATTGTTTAGGTGACCAAGGAAACCAATTGAGTCAGTGGCTGGCGGGCCGAGTTTGTGGCAAGGGCCATATACAATGATTTTAGTCTTCTCAATGTTTATTTGGAGGGAATTTCTGCTCATCCAATTCCTTTCCTGAATCACCATTCTTCACGTGTAAGACTGGAGACTAGGTATTGGAAAACCATTCCAATCATAATGGGTTAAACAATGGATCCGAAGCCAAACTGACAGTCACACACGTGTTTCTTATCCAGAAGGACTCACTGGAAAATAATTAAAGACAGGAACACTGGTAAAAGGAGGGGTGTGGGTGGCAGGGCTACCTGCCCACAAGCAGCAGGTAGCCAATTGACCTTGCTAAAGTCTTAATAAGGCCTATTGTCAGAGGCCATTTGGAATCTTGCAGTCAGTCTCCAGGTAGAGTCAGCAAACAGTTTAGCTGCCTGGAGGTGGCCTCCTGACAGCAGATGAGGAGGGCCAGTACTCCAGTCAGGCTTAGAGGCCCTCCCTACCTGTATGGGTCAGCTGAGGAGTTTCACAACAGAGGCCCAGATCCCAAGGGGTATTTTTTAAGTTAAAACAGTTGGAGAGAGGTCACTTCAAAATGGCAGCACCTTCTCCCTTACTTTCCTCAGAAGGCGGTTTGAAGGGCCTCTTATCCCCTCCAGCTTCAAGAGCCCAACCACTGTCCTTAATTGGACAGCGAACCCACTCTTTGACCATTAATTGGCCAATTCGGAGAAAATCACAATCGGGTGGCTGTTCCCAGCAGTGTGGGCTTCTGATCCCCATTTGACCATGATGGTGCTGCTCCGAAGTGCTCAGGGAAAGTCCTGCCCACTAACTCAGCACCACATTGAGGCGTCAACATAGACTATGTGCTGAAGCCAACAGTGGTGCTTGAATTCATAACCTTGTGACGACCAACTGAGAGCCATTGACATTGGATGAGTTTGATATTATAAAGGAAGATTTCTCTGTACGTTGTGTGCAATGAACTCATAAACAGCATTATAAAGAATAGATTTTCAACTTAGCTGCGCACGTTATCATGGCAACTTTCCCCCATTATACACGTTGTAATCTTTTCATCATCAATCACTGAGAAATTAAAAATACATTACTAATTATGTTGGACTTGAACAATACATAATCTATAGTGTCAATTTTAACTCAGAGCAGGAATCGGGCACCTAAGGCCCAGGAGATTTTAATTCCGGCACCAGTGGACGGGAAGCAAAATTTGGGAATGCAGGTGATGTGGGAGGATTTGGAGGGTCGCTGCCAAGAACCCATGGAATTTTACAATCCAATGGTAACCACGGTAATGTCATGTGGCCTGCATTAATACATCAATTTCTCCAAGAGGTTTGAACTCAGTCCTGTTGCCCCCTGTCCTTAGTTGAACTGCCACCAAAAGTGGTAGTTGATGGGGGGTGGGGATTGGTGGGTGGGTGGGTGGGGGGGGGGTATTATCAAATTAATATACTGGATGAAGGCCAGAGCGAGAGAGCCTATTTAAACCCTATTTCCATTACTTTTCCATTTCACAATACTTCAATTATAATAAAAATAGAAAATTCTGAAAATCACTGTGCGTGACTCAGGACCTGAGGAGAGAGGAAGGTGAGGTTAACATTTCAGGTTGATGACCTGTCCTCAAAAATGTGACAATATTTTGTTGACTCGACAACCAAGTTTCCAACATCGGTTTAGACACAAAGCCAAGAACTATATTGACAAGGCCCTGGCACAAAGAGAATTTTTAATGAATTTCCAGGATCTGTTGACAGTGTGAAACCTCAGGTCTCCGCTTTGTATGAACAAAGTAGATGAACAAGGTCAGGAGAACTGTTCAAATAGAAGTACAGTAGTGTTTAAATCACTGGTTATCAGCGCATCAAATAATTAAGTGAGCTGGTTGTTAGACTCCGACATTCACCCACCAAGTTCTTGGAAGAGAAATTACAGCCTCCTGGTAATTATGTGTAATTATGTAATTATGGGGTAAATTATGATGGAACTCCTTCCCAAATCAATGTGGTGAAGCTGTTGACTGACACTGAACCATGCGTTTATAGGCAGGAGAAAGCGAATTTTACTCTATATAAATGTAATTCAAACTGGGAGTACTTGATGTCAACAAAGATAGAAGGAATTGCATTTACATTTTTCTTTATTCTTTCATGGGATGTGGGCATCACTGGCAAGGCCAAACTTTGTTGCCCACCCCTAATTGCCCTTGAACTGCGTTTCTTGTTCAGCCATTTCAGAGGGCAGTTTTTTTTAAATGCATTCATGGGATGTGGGTGTCACCGGCTAGGCCAGCATTTCTTGCCCATCCCTAATTGCCCTTGAGAGGCTGGTGGTGAGCTGCCTTCCTGAACCACTGCAGTCTACATGGTGTGGGTACACCCATAAGTGCTGTTAAGGAGGTAGTTCCAGGATTTTGACCCAAAGTTTAAGAGTCAATGTCATTGCTGTGGGTCTGGAGTCACATCTAGGCCAGACCAGGTAAGGATGGCAGATTTCCTTCTCTAAAGGGCATTGGTGAACAAGATGGGTTTACTTTTAGACAACTAATGACACTTTCATTGGCATCTATTACTGAAACTTGCTTTATAGTCCAGATTTATAAACAGAATTCAAATCCCACTAGCTGTCATCATGGGATTTGAACCCATGTCCCACATGCATTAGCCTAGGCCTCAGGATTACTAGCCCAGTAACATTACCACTATGCCAGCAACTCTCCATACTTGGGGATGGAACACATGTAGCATTTTTCACGACAAGTGGATGTCTCCAAGTGTTTTACAGCCAATGAAGTACTTTTTGAGGTGTAGTCACTGTTGGAATGTAGGAAATACCAATGTGCGCACAGCAAGCTCCCACAAACAGCAATGTGTTAATGGCCAGATAATCTGTTTTTCGTAATGTTGATTGAGGGATAGATATTAGCCAGGACCCTGGGGATAATTCCGCTGCTCTTCTTCCAAAGAGTGCCATGGGATCTTTTACATCCATCCAGATGGGGCCTTGGACATTGGGTTTTCCACTCCCCAGAGTGAGCACCTTGAAAAGCACAAGGTGAGGGGTGAGGCGTGGGAAGGAGGGAAAAAGGAAGCCACAAAAAAAAATACATCTTAAGCCTTCACTCATCCATCAGGTGTAAATACTGAAACCTGCTCAGGCGCTGAGGAAGCCCATCGTGTTGGCTGCAACCATTGAAGAGATAGCCTGATTTGCATGGAAGCTGCTGTGATGTGTTTTATCTGAAATTCTTAGAAAAATTGTGGTCGCCGGCAGTTTGGGTTGCTCAGAATTCTCTATCAGCAAAACGAGACATCAGATCTCATAAGCCTGCACATTACATTTTAAGTTGCGTCTGGTGTGGGTGGATATTTCGAATGCTTTTTCTGAAGCCTGTGGTGAGAGATGACGCACAGTTTGTTTGTACAGCTTAACTGTCAGCATGCTAGACAGTTAGAAGTTTAATGCTTAGGATCAGGATTTTGTTCTGCACTTAGTTCAGACAATTGAAAAGAGGAATTACTTAATTGCTTTTGAATTTTACAACCCAAATCTACACCGCCCTTACCAGGACTAGGGAACACGGTTTGAAAATAAGAGGTCCACCGTTTTAAGGCGGAGATTGGGAGAATTTTTGTTTTCTCTCAGTGAGTTGTTAGTCTGTGGAATTCTCTTCCCCAGAGAGCATTGGAGGCTGGGTCATCGAATTTGTTCAAGGCTGAGTTAGACACTCGAGGGAGTCAAGGGTTAGGGTTAGGGTTAGGATTAGGGAACAGACAACAAAGTGGACTTGAGGCCACAAGCATATCAGCCATGATCTCATTGAACGGCAGAACAGACTCAAAGAGCTGAATGGCCTCCTCCTGCTCCTATATCCGATGTACCTATGTTCCTACTCTTCTCGTTATCCTTCACAGCAGGGGGACATTTAGACTTTGTCTTGTAGTGTAAAATGGATGATAATGAGACACCAACCCATTTGATATCCCTCCTGATTTTCACTTCCATTGTTTCTGTTTTACACTGTCACACACAATTACCCCCAGCCAGTGTAGGCATATAGGAAGAGGAGGCCATTCTGCCCCTTGAGCTCGCTCCGCCATTCAGTTAGATCCGGTCTGATCTGAAGCTCAACTCCATTTACCCGTATCCCTTTTTACCCTTACCCCAACAGAAATCTACCAACCTCAGTTTCCAGAGCCTGGAATACCATCGTGAGGGTAGCAATTTTAGCATCAGTTGTTGCAGTCTTCCCTCACGGTGTCCCACTCCAGAGCTTGAGCACATAAGTGAAGCTGTCGCTCCTGCTGCAGCGTTAAGGGAGTGTAGAGGAACAGATGAGATGCCAAACCTAGGCCCCATCTGCCTTTTCACCAGGACGTAAAGATCCTATAACATTAGTTTACAAAGAGAAAAAGGGGTTGTCCTGGCCAACATTCCTCCTTGAACCAACACAAACAAAAGAGATTCATTTCATCTGGGTTTGTGGGAGCTTGCTGTGCTCATATTGGTTGCCATTTTCCTGACAATAGCTACAGTTTAAAAAGTAATTAATTTGGATGTCAGGTTCTTTGGGGTATGAGTTAAATATAAGCTCTTTCTTATAACCTAAGCAAACCAAGCATTAAGGTTTATTTCTAGAGAGATAGAATTGAAAAGTAGTTTTGCTAAGCCTGGACTGAAACTTAGACCCCACTTGAGCTGGGGTTTTGTGGCCCTACCATCGGCGGCCATTGTTCCAGGCGTGACAGGATAATTTGGAGAGCAGCCAAAAGTCAATTGGCTTTTGCCAATTTAGCGCTGGTCGCCATATTGTGAAAAGAATATAGGGGTGCTCCAGAGGGTGCAAAGAAGATTTACAAGGATGATGCCAGAAATGTCTGGGTATACATACCTGGGCAGGCTGGGTCTTTTTTTTTATTTGTTCATGGGGTGTGAGCATCGCTGGCTAGGCCGGCATTTATTGCCCATCCCTAATTGCCCTTGTTCAGAGGGCATTTAAGAGTCAACCACATCACTGTGGATCTGGAGTCACATGTAGGCCAAACCAGGTAAGGATGGCAGATTTCCACCCCTAAAGGACATTAGCAAACCAGATGGGTTTTTATGACATTTGACATGGTTATCATCAGACTTATCATTCCATAGTTTTATTAAGTTCAAATTTCACCACCTGCTGTGGTGAGATTCAAACCCCAACCTCCCTGGGTCTCCGGAACACTAGCTCAGTGCCAATACCACCATGCCACCACCTCCTTTGAATAAAGAAAGCTGGGAGTGACCTAATAATAGTCTTTACATGTGAAAGGTTTTGATAGAGCGAACGTAGAGAGAATGTTTCTCTTGTGGGAAAGAGAAGGGCATCAATATAAAGATAGTCACCAAGAAATTCAAGAGGGGATTCAGAAGAAACTTCTTTGCCAGAAAATGGTGAGAACGTGGAACTCACTAAGGGAAGGGGTGATTGAAGTGAACAGTATCGGTGCATTTAGGGGAAGCCAGATAAGCATATGAGGGAGAAAGGAATAGAGGGTTACGATGATTTAGATTTATGATGATTTAGGTGAGGAAAAATGGGAGGAGGCTCAAATGGAGCATAAACAACAAGAAGGACTGGTTAGGCCGAATGGCCTGTTTTTGTGCTTATATCCTATGTGAGTGTGAGTAAAGCTTTCCTTGAATGGGTAGCACTGTCTTCATGAGTAGCATTCTACAAGTGTAGACTGGCTTCATTCCTGACCGTACAACAACTGAGAGATGTAAACTGAACGTCCAATCTGCTCGGACCTATTCTACACTATTGCATGAGGCCAAAAGTTTCAGCGAATGGAATCCTTCCCTGTTAATGCACATTGGAGTTTAGAAGAATGAGAGGTGATCTTATTGAAACATATAAGATCCTGAGGGGCTTGACAGGGTGAATGCTGCGAGGATGTTTCCCCTTCTGGGAGACACTAGAACTAGGAGCATAGTTCAAAAATTAGGGGTTCCCCATTTGAGACAGAGATGAGGGTCATTATTACCTCATGGTTTGCAACAGTGGTGCCCTGCACTTGAGACATTGCTGCCATTTGAAGAGACTATTTGGTCTCTCTTGCTCTCTCTTTGGGGTGAATTGTAACTCCCAAAATTGGGTGGAAGGGGTCGGCTGAGATTCAAAAATGTTGAGGGTGGCAGGACAAATCCAACCAGGCCAATTACTGCCCCATCAGTCTACTCTCGATCATCAGTAAAGTGATGGAAGGGGTCATCAACACTGCTATCAAGTGACACATGCTTAGCTATATCCTGCTCACTGATGCTCAGTTTGGGTTCCACCAGAGCCACTCAGCTCCTGACCTCATTACAGCCTTGCTTCAAACATGAACAAAAGAGTTGAACTCCAGAGGTGAGGTGAGAGTGACTGCCCTTGACATCAAGGCAGCATTTGTCTGTGTGTGGCATCAAGGAGCCCTAGCAAAACTGGAGTCAATGGAATTCAGGGGGGAAACTCTCTGTTGGTTGGAGTCAAGCCTATCACAAAGGAAGATGGTTGTGGTTATTGGAGATTAATCATCTCAGCTCCAGGACATCACTGCAGGAGTTCCTCAGGGTAGTGTCCTCAGCCCAACCATCTTCAGCTACTTCAACAATAACCTTCCTTCCATCATAGGTCAGAAGTGGGGATGTTCACTGATGAGTGCTCAATATTCAGGACCATTCATGACTCCACAGGCACTGAAGCATTCCATGTCCAAATGCAGCAAGACCTGGGCAATATCCAGGCTTGGGCTGACAAGTGTCAAGTAACATTCACGCTACACAAGAACCAGGTAATGACCATCTCCAACAAGAGAGAATCTAACTATCACCCCTTGACATTCAATGGCATTACCATCGCTGAATCCCCCACTATCAACATCCTGGGGGTTACCATTGACCATAAATTGAACTGCACTAGCCATATAAGTAATGTGGCTACAAGAGCTGGTCAGAGGCTAGGAATCCTGCAGCAATTAACTCACCTCCTGACTCCCCAAAGCCTGTCCACCATCTACAAGGCACAAGCCAGGAATGTGATGGAATACTGTCCACTTGCCTGGATGAGTGCAGCTCCAACAACACTCAAGAAGCTTGACACCATCCAGGACAAAGCAGCCGGCTGGATTGGCACCCCATCCACAAACATTCACTCCCTTCACCACCGACGCACAGTAGCAGCAGTGTGTGTACCATCTACAAGATGCACTGCAGGAACTCACCAAGGCTCCTTAGACAGCGCCTTCCAAATCCACGACCACTACCATCTTGAAGGACAAGGGCAGCAGACACATGGGAACACCACCACCTGCAAGTTCCCCTCCAAGCCACACACCATCCTGACTTGGAAATATATCACTGTTCCTTCACTGTCGCTGGGTCAAAATCCTGGAACTCCCTCCCTAACAGCACTGTTGGTGCACCTACACCACATGAGCTGCAGCGGTTCAAGAAGTCAGCTCACCACCACCTTCTCAAGGGCAGTTCAGGATGAGCAATAAATGCTGGGCCCAGCCAGCGAACCCCACATCCCATGAATGAATAAAAAAGCCCATCATTCCTTAACTCACCGACCTATATTGGCTCCTGGTCTGGGAACACCTCAATTTTAAGATTCTCATCCTTGTTTTCAACTCTTCCCACGGCCTCACCCTTCCCTACCTCTCTCTCTCTCTCTCTCTCTCTCTCCTCCAGCCCCACAACCCTCCTAGATCTCGGTGCTCCTCCAATTCTGCCCTCTTTACACATGTCCGGCATTCACCCAGATATTGTTAGTGAGATAGCAGCTGTTGTGAGCTAACCTACTAAATTGCAAACTTGTCAGAGCTTGCAAAGGTGACAGCAGCACTAAGTATTAATACAGCTGGCTGACTTCAAGCAGCTTGTCTCAGTATGAGTCACTTCACGCAAACCAGCAGTGCATTGGTACATTACAACAACAACAACTTGTATTTATGTAACACCTTTAATGCAGGAAAACACCCCAAGGCACTTCACAGAAGGTCACAGCACAAAATTTGACACCGGGTCATATCAGGAGATATTAATAGAGTTGCGAAGGAGTGTCATATCGGACTCGAAATGTTAACTTTGTTTCTCCCTCCACAGATGCTGCCTGACCTGCTGAGTTTCCCCAGCGCTTTCTTTTCTCATTATCTAAGGAGGTATATAGGACAGGTGACCGAAGACGGGCCAAAGAGCCGGGTTTTAACGAATGCCTTAATGGAGGAAAATGAGGCGGAGAGGCGGGGAGGAGTAGCGAGGGAATTCCAGAGTTTACATAGAGGCCAGAATCGAAGGAGCACAGAGATCTAGGAGGGTTGTGGGGCTGAAGGAGAGAGAGAGAGAGAGAGATAGGGAAGAGTGAGACCATGGAAAGAATTAAAAACAAAAATGAGAATCTTAAAATTGAAGTGTTGCCAGATCAGGAGCCAATATAGGTCAGTGAGTAAAGGGATGATAGTTTTTTATGGGATGTGGGCGTCACTGGCTAGGCCAGCATTTATTGCCCATCCCTAATTGCCCTTGAGAAGGTGGTGGTAAGTTGCCTTCTTGTATCCAAAGTTTAGGGCCGGGCCTTGGCAGCTAAAGACATGGCTGCCAATGGTAGAGCGATTAAAACCTAGGGATGTGCAAGGGGCCAGAATTATTGTTGGGAGATCCAACACATTCAAGGACTTTGGAGAGGAAAATGCGGGTGGAGGGGAGAGGATTGATGACTGGCTGAGTTGAAGGGAAGGGTGAGAGAGAATCATTAATAATATCAACTAACATGGGAGCCTGGAAGGTAAGCTGGATGGTCAGCCGGTTAGGTAACAGGGTTGCAGCAGCAGGAAGCGGGTCTCTAGGACAAGATGAGCTCGGAAGGCCGTGAGGGAAGATGGCAGGGAAATGAGAGAAAGGTGCAAATTCAGTGTTAGAGCAAAAGGAAGTCTTTGAGGAAGTTTTGCCTGGTGGGCTAATGGAAGGGAAGGAAACAGCAGAGACAGCTAATTGGATGACCTTGATCTTAGTGACAAAGAAGTCCAACTTAAAGTTGGAGGTGTGGATAGAGGAGACAATAGAGGATGGATAAGAAGACAATAAAACAGGGATCAGTTAGCTCAGTTGGTTAGATGGCTGGCATCTGATGCAGAGCAATGCCAATGGTGTGGGTTCAATCCCCATTGTGATTTTGGTAGTTCACAGACACTTGCCCCTTTGCCTAATTGTCCCATGCTTGGAAGTGGTGCCCCTCAAGCTATAGATAACCAATTGTGGCTCTCTAATGGAGAGCGATGCCTATGGTCCTTTGTGCACTATGGTTCATTACCTGATGTGGTAGAGAAGTTGGGTGTTGTCTTTGACTTCCTGGGTGATCTCTAAATGTGGGCAGTTTTAGTGATGGAGAGCGTTGCTGATAGGCTACAAGTGGTCCAGCCAGATCTGGCAATCGATGGATAAACCACTTCCGTGCTTTTAGGCATCGGAAGTGTCTTCCAGCCAAAACAGTTTGGGAGGATCACTACTCTGTGACTGTTCCATTGCATCCAATACAACCATCCTTACAGTGGGAATGTATTTTTTAGATTGGGAGTGGGGGGGCCAGGTCCTGATGTGGCTAAGCAACTGCCCTTGGATTTATTAGGGTTGGGCTTGCAGATCAGCGCAGGGATCAGCAATGGGCAAAGCGGATTTGAAATCGGGTTTTTTTGCCCCAAAGCCTCCCTTTTCATTTGCCAGATTCCCTTAATACCCACAGAAAATGGGAGGCGTCATCAGGGGAAATCCCAGCCGTAGCTTCCATATCTGGATCTCTAACGCTGCTGGGAACTCTGGAAAATACAGTGTTCGTTTACCACAGGCGATGGCTTGTGTTGCTACAGATGTTTGCCTTGGTTCAATGGGTAACCAGGAAGTTCAAGTCAGAAGTCCAGGGACTTGAGCGTGATGTCCAGGCCCACCCTCCCAAGTGCAGCACTGAGGGAGGACTGAAGGGACTGTTTTCTTGATGAAGACCATAAGACCATAAGACCATAAGACATAGGAGCAGAAATTAGGCCATTCGACCCATCGAGTCTGCTCCACCATTCAATCATGGCTGATAAGTTTCTCAACCCCATTCTCCCACCTTCTCCCCATAACCTTTGATCCCCTTACCAATCAAGAACCTATCTATCTCGGCCTTAAATACACTCAATGACCTGGCCTCCACAGCCTTCTGTGGCAATGAATTCCATAGATTCACCACTCTCTGGCTAAAGAAGTTTCTCCTCATCTCTGTTCTAAAAGGTCTTCCCTTTACTCTGAGGCTGTGCCCTCAGGTCCTAGTCTCTCCTACTAATGGAAACATCTTCCCCACGTCCACTCTATCCTGGCCTTTCAGTAATGTTAAGTGAAATGTTAAGCCGAGGCCTCACACGGACGCACAAGGTAGCACAGCACTACTAACATACAAGCTACGAGCAGGAGTAGGCCACTCAGCCCCTCGAATAAGAGCAGGAGAGTTCCTCAAAAGTACCGTGGTCACCCAACACCACAATAAACAAATAACCTGATCGTTGACCTTGATGTTTGTGGAACATTGACGTACACAAACTTGGCCGCCGCATTTCCCTACGTTACAACAACACCCCTACGCTTTAAACAAACACTTCGGGGCGGGCGCCGTCAAGGGTGGGACGGGAAAATTTGGGGGAGCCATTAAAAGTCAATGGCTCGCCGAATTTTCCCGCCCCCGCTCGCGACGGAGTCCTGCTCAGTGTCGGGGCCGGAAAGTCCCACCCCTCGTTGGCTGTGAGCTCCGAGGCCGTGGGAGGCGCTACCCAAATGCAAGGGTCCTCACAATTGACAACAGTGTTTTCAAATGGTTGACTGTGGTGAAGACAGTCTGGCTTCCTTCAGGGCATTTCAGGTCAATGCAGAAGCGTCCCAGCTAGGTTGGCAGGCCTCTTCAAGAAGGGTGTAGGCTTGTTCCTATTTTAAGAGCACAGGCAAGTGGGCTTTCCTTCTCCTTGGATCTCCTTTTCTCGATCGTTTGCACCGCAGATAAATTGCGACCATTCTAAGAGGTCGGCGGTGCCATCTGATGCCAGGAGGTAACGCACGCCAATCGGAGGGAACAGGCACTGCGGAGGCAAAAAAGTCTGAGCATACTTAACCGTCCAACGTAAAACAAAATGCAGAGAACTTCTGGATGGCAAAAGACATAAACTGGGGATCCACGCAGGCCCAGCAGCACCTGTGAAGAGAGAAGGCGGTTTTGGAGAGGCGGCCTTCAGTAAGAGTAAAAGAGGTCAAAATGGGTCCAATTTTATGGAACTAATCCCTAAAGGGGTTAGCCCAGCTGCCTTCCCTTTATCAAAGGAAGAACCTGCATTTATATAGCACTTTTCATAATTGCTCCCCTGGCAGCGATGTATGGTCACCATTGTAAAGCAGGAAGACATGACAGCCTATTGGTGCACAGTGGGCAAAGAGCAATAAAATAAATGTCCATTTTGATCCGCGGGCTATATGTGGGCTATATGTGGGCTATATGTGGGCTATATGTGGGCTATATGTGGGCTATATGTGGGCCATATGTGGGCTATATGTGGGCTAGATGTGGGCTATATGTGGGCTAAATGTGGGCTAAATGTGGGCCATATGTGGGCTGTATGTGGGCTATATGTGGGCTATATGTGAGCAATATGTGGGCTATATGTGGGCAATATGTGGGCAATATGTGGGCTATATGTGGGCTATACGTGGGCCATACGTGGGCTATATGTGGGCTATATGTGGGCTATATGTGGGCTGTATGTGGGCCAGGAGACGGGGAGGCCGAATGAATAACGACTTTGTTTACTTTAGTCCCATGTAAGGGGCAGTCAAGGTCTCTGTTTAGCATCCCGCCTGGATGACGGCGCCTCCAACAATGCAGCACTCCCTCAGCCCTGCACTGGAGTATCAGCCGAGATTGGATACTCAAGCGGGTCTGGAGTGTTTACCAGGTGGATGTCCATTTCCTGAATCGGGCAGCGGAAGACGTTCTGTTTTATTGTTAAATTATGGTTCTGTACAAACGCTCTTCCCTTCTGGATCCTCTCCTTGTCCTGAAGCAAACCCCACCCACCCCCTGGGAAAATCCCAGCTCTTAAGAACAAGCTTCAATGAGCACCAACTACTCTCGATGCACGTTACTGGTTTACTCTTGAAACAGGCTGGTCCAGCCTTTCCACATGGAGGGGGCCACATTTCAATTTCTTTCTCACTCAAGGGGCCAATGAGGAAATTTCGGGAAGATAAGGCTCAGCGCAGGATTAAACATGAATTTCAATAAAATTTGAAAGATATGAAGAAAAGAAACAGCTTGTTGAGTAAAAAATAAGCAATGTCAGAGCAATAAATTGATCATTTTTTTAAATGGGTAATTAACAAAGATGAGCATTTTGAGTGTGAGAGGGTTAGTGTGTGTTCACCCAGCTCACTCTCAGTCTCAGATTGCTCACTCACCCTTACCCACACCCACTGTGTGAGTTGCTGTAAGTGTGTTGGTGTGTGGGGGTGAGGGTGAGTGCAAACCCTCAGACTGGGAGTGAGCCAGACACTCACAGACACACCCTCACTCACACACACGCACACACACACACACACACACCCTCACTCACACACACGCACCCACACTCACACACACGCACCCACACTCACACACACGCACCCTCACTCACTCACACACGCACCCACACACACAGACACACCCTCACTCACACACACGCACCCACACTCACAGACACACCCTCACTCACACACACGCACCCTCACTCACAGACACACCCTCACTCACACACACGCACCCACACTCACACACACGCACCCACACTCACACACACGCACTCACGCTCACAGACACACCCTCACTCACACACACGCACCCACACTCACAGACACACCCTCACTCACACACACGCACCCTCACTCACAGACACACCCTCACTCACACACACGCACCCACACTCACACACACACACCCACACTCACAGACACACCCTCACTCACAAACACACACCCTCACTCACATACACGCATCCTCACGCACCCACACACACCCTCACTCACACACACACCCTCACTCACACACACATCCTCACACACACACACCCACACTCACAGACACACCCTCACTCACAAACACATTCCCTCACTCACATACACGCACCCTCACGCACCCACACACACCCACACTCACACACACGCACCCTCACTCACACACAAGCACCCACACTCACACACACGCACCCACTCACACACACAAGCACCCACACTCACACACAAGCACCCACACTCACACAGACACCCTCACACACACACGCACCCTCACTCTCACACAAGCACCCACATTCACACAGACACCCTCACACACACACGCACCCTCACACACACACGCACCCTCACTCACACACGCACACTCACACACACACGCACCCTCACACACACACGCACCCTCACTCACACGCACCCACACTCACACACACGCACCCTCACTCTCACACAAGCACCCACACTCACACACGCACCCTCACACACACGCACCCTCACACACACACGCACCCTCACACACACACGCACCCTCACACACACACGCACCCTCACTCACACACGCACCCTCACACACACACGCACCCTCACACACACACGCACCCTCACTCACACACGCACCCTCACACACACACGCACCCTCACTCACACACGCACCCTCACACACACACGCACCCTCACTCACACACACGCACCCTCACTCACACACGCACGCTCACACACACACGCACCCTCACTCACACACACACACACCCTCACTTACACACACCCTCACTCACACACGCACCCTCACTCACACACGCACCCTCACTCACACACACACACACCCTCACTCACACACACCCTCACTCACACACGCACCCTCACTCACACACGCACACACCCTCACTCACACACACCCTCACTCACACACGCACCCTCACTCACACACGCACCCTCACTCACACACACACACCCTCACACACACACACCCTCACACACACACACCCTCACTCACACACACACCCTCACTCACACACACGCCCTCTCTCACACACACACCCTCACTGACACACACCCTCACACACACACACCCTCACTCACAAACACACACCCTCACACACACACACACCCTCACTCACACACGCACACTCACACACACACCCTCACACACACACACCCTCACTCACACACACCCTCACACACACACACCCTCACTCACACATACCCTCACTCACACACACATACCCTCACTCACACACACACACCCTCACTCACACACACATACCCTCACTAACACACACACACACCCTCACACACACACACCCTCACTCACACACACACACCCTC